>NC_133429.1:45245502-45845502 GCF_011762505.2 Arvicanthis niloticus
GTCACCCAAGAATTGCCAGGTATGGATTCCACCTCATGGAGTGGACCTTATGTCAAATCAGATATTGTTTGGTTACTTCCACAAGGTTTGTGCCACTATTCCCCACATATATTTTTACAGGCAGGACAGATTATAGACAAAAGGTTTTGTGGTTGGTTTGGTTGATATGTCTCCTTTGGTAGTCTACAGAGTTCCTTCTCATGTCAAAAACACTAGAACCTGTGGGTAAAGGTTCGTTGTAAGCTCCAGCTTGACCTCTCCAGGTGCAAGGAATTTTGCATATATTGTCTTTAGCAATGGGGCCATGCTGTGAGTCTGTGGAGAGAACTTACTGTCTTGGCAACAGCCTAGGTTGTTTGGGGATTTCCACGGAACCTATTTGGCCAACAACTGAGTTTGATGTAACTCAGCCGTATCACTGGGAGCTTTGTCTGATGACTAGAGATGGTCACTTGAGGTTCTATCTCCCTCATTATTTGGACTTTACTAGCTTTGTCTCCTGTTACAGTTTGTATATACTCAGCCCAGGGAGTGGCACTATTAGAAGGTGTGGCCCTATTAGAGTAGGTGTTGCCTTGTTGGAGTAGGTTTGTCACTGTGGGTGTCAGCTTTAAGACCCTCATCCTAGCAGCCTGGAAGCCAGTATTCTGCTTGCAGCTTTCAGATGAAGACATAGAACTCTCAGCTCTTCCTGTACCATGCCTGCCTGGACATTGTCATGTTCCTACTTTTGTGATAATGGACTGAACCTCCTAACCTGTAAGCTACCCCCAAATAATGTTGTCCTTTATAAGACTTGCCTTGGTCATGGTGTCTGTTCACAGCAGTAAAACCCTAACTAAGACACCTCCATATGTTACAGAAAGTTTTTACTGAAATAGGTTTCCATATCACCCCTCAAATGCCATTCAATTCTATCTGTCTGTCTCTTCATTCTCTTCCTCAATCCCACTTCCTTCCTCCTTCCCACTTGATCTCCTGTTCTTTCCTTCAAGCCTCTGGTCCACCCAGAAGATATATTCTATTTTCCCCTCATAGGGATATCCAGGTGCCCCCATTCCTTTCCATATGCCTACCTTCTATGAGTCTATGGGTTGTAGGTTGGGTTTTATTTATTCAATGGCTATATCCATATATAAGTGAATACATACCATGTTTATCTTTCTAAGTCTAGGTTACCTCACTCAGAATTTTTTTCTAGCTCCATCTATTTTTTCTGCAAATTTTATGATACAATTTTTAACAGCTAGATAATATTTTGTTGTGTAAATATACCACATTTTTAAAATCTATTTTTCTGTTGAAGAACATCTAGGTTGTTTCTAATTTCTGGCTATTATGTGTAGTGCAGCAATGAGCATGGTTGAGAAAGTGTCCTAGTGGTAGGCTAAAGTGTGTCCTTTGGATATAAGCCCGAGAGTGGTATTGCTGGATCTTGATATAGACCTATTCCATCTTTTAAAGGAACTACCATATTGATTTACTTAGTGGCTGTACAAGTTTGCATTCCCACCAGCGATGAAGGAGTGTTTCCCTTGCTCAACATCCTTGCCAGAATGAAATGTCATTTGTATTATCAATCTTATGGGTATAAGAAATAAATCTCAAAGTATTTTTGATTTTGTTTCACTGATAGCTAAATATGTTGAACTTTTTTTTAAGTTTAAATGTTTCTTTTTTCAGCCATTTGAATTTCTTCTATTGAGAATTTTCTGTTTTGATCTGTACCCTATTTTAATTAGGTTATTTTTTGACATCAGGTTTCATGAATTTCTTAAATATTTTATGTGCTAGTCCTTCTTTGCCATTTTGTAGGCTGCACTTCCGAATGATGGTGTCTTTTGCTATGCATAAGAATTCAGTTTCATGGGTCCCATTTATTAATTGTTGTTCTTAGTACCTGACTTAATGGTGTTCTGTTTAGAAAGTCTTTTTCTGTGCCAATGCATTCAAGGTTATTCCCCACTTCTCTTCAGTCAGGTTCAGTGTATTGGCTTTATGTTGAGGTGTTTGATCATTTTGGACTTGAGTTATATGCAGGGTAATGGGTATGAGCCTATTTCGATTCTTCTACCTGTAGGCAAATAGTTTGACCAGCATCATTTTTGAAGATGCTGCATTTTTGCCATTGTATATTTCTGGCTACTTAAAAAAAAAACTCAGCTCTCTATAGGTGTGAGCATTTATGCCTTTGTCTGATCTTATTAATTGACATGTCTGTTGATATCATATGGTTTGTGTGACATACCATATAATACAACTTGAGATCAAGATAAGATGAGATATCTCATAATTCTTTTGTTATTTGGGATTGTTTTAGATGTCCTGGTTTTCTCTGTGTTTCCATATGAATTAGAGAATTGTCCTTTCAAGGTCTGTGAAGAATTTTGTCAGAATTTTGATGGGGATGGCATTGAATCTGCTGACTGACTGACTGCTCTTGGTAGGATGCCAATTTTACTATGTTAATCCCACCAGTCCTGGAAGATCTTTTCATCTTCTCATATCTTCTGCTGTCTTCTCCAATTCCTTCAGAAACTTGATGTTTTTATCATGCAAATCTTTTACTTGCTTGGTTAGAGTCATCACATGATAGTTTGCATTATTTGAGGCTACTGTGAAAGATTTATTTCTGATTTTATTCTCAACTGTTTGTCATTTGTACATAGGAGTGCTACTAATTTGTATAGAGTTAATTTTATATCCAGCTACCTTGCTGCAAGTGTTTGTAAAGATCCCTAACTTAATAAGAACTTCAAAAAATCCTTTCTTCATATGTTACACTGCACTTTCAAATCCTAGGTATTAGAATGCAGACATCTTTGTTGAGGAGGTATTGCTTTGTCTACCAATATCTTCTAAATTTCTTGCTTTTACTATTTTCCCCCCACTAGAGTATTCTTCTTTTATGCCAATATGGTCATTTAAGAACCCATATCACATCTTGATTTGTGTTGTTGTTACCAGGGTGACCCCCAACAAGACTGACATGCCCATGAATTGGTAAGGGACATTGGGCTCAGCTACTCTCAAGATGGTTTCAGCATCGCTTTATTGCATGTGAACAACTACTTATATAGTGGAAGTCTATTTCCTGTAATGGGGTAGCATATTATCTCAATTGGACAGTGAGTGCTCATATCACCAAGGTCTCTGTGCAGAAGAAGTGTATAAAAGGAGATGTGACCAATACAGACTTATTAGCAAGCCAGCTAGCCAGCTACTCATCCTACTTCAGAGCTAAGTGTTTTGACTTCTAGGAAATGGTGTGCCATGCTGCTTATTTAGAAGCATAGTGTGCCAGAAAGGCTGGCAGCCAGGCCATGCCTGCATTTTCTCCTACCGGTTTGTAATAATTACTTGATTCCTTTAAACTATTTAGAATCAGTGAGCTTCTTATGTTTGTCACATGATCCTACAATATAGGATTCCCACCACCTGTCTAACTTCATCTTCTACCTTTCTCTAACCCGCTTCCAGACATGTCTAGTTAATTTCCTTTGTGTTTGATAAGTATGTCGGTATCTTTTCTTGCTTATGAGACTAGAAACTTTTGTTGTTTTTGTCATTGATTTTATTTTATTGAACACTTTATTTATTTACATTTCAGATGTTATCTCCTTTCCTCACTCCCCCTTCCCCCGAACCCTCCTATCCCATCCACCCTCCTCCTGCTTCTATGAGGGTGTACCCCTACCCACCCACTCCCACCTCCCTGCCCTCGAATTCCCCCACATTGGGGCATCAAGCCTTCATGGGACCAAGGACCTCCTCTCCCACAGATGCCCTACAAGGCTATCCTCCCCTACATATATGGCTGGGACCTTGGGTCTCTCCATGTTCCCAGTGTGTTCCCAGACTGGCAGTTTAGACCCTGGGAGCTCTGGTTAGTTGATATTGTCTCTCTCCCCATAGGGCTGCAAACCCTTCAGCTCCTTCAGTCCTCTCTCTAACTCCTCCATTGGGGAGCCTTGATCACTTCAATGGTTGGCATCAAGCACCTGCCTCTCCATCAAAATTCCAACTCAACTCTTCATAGAGTTAGAGCAATTTGGAATAACAAAAAACCCAGGATAGCGAAAACCATTCTCAACAGTAAAAGAACTTCTGGGGGAATCACCATCCCTGACCTCAAGCTGTACTACAGAGCAATAGTGGTAAAAACTGTATGGTATTGATACAAAGACAGGCAGGATGATCAATGGAATAGAATTGAATACCCAGGAATGAACCCACACACCTATGGTTACTTGATCTTTGACAAAGGAGTTAAAACTATCCAGTAGAAAAAAGACAGCATTTTCAACAAATGGTGCTGATTGTTTTTCAGAAATTCTTCAACTGGATAGTGCTTTCAACCATACCCCTACACACTTTCTGTCGATGGGATGGTCACTTCTCTGCAGTTATTTTGATTGTCTGTTGCTTTTTAACTAGCTTTTTCTTTATAATATAGTTTTCCTTTGTGAAAGCTGGTCATATGTTAGCATATCAGTGCACTGTGGTATATTTCTGCCTCTTCCCTCCAAGACAGAGTATAGGAAGTTGAAAAAGTTTGATATTCTGAAAATAAATGGGAGAAATGTTGTATAAGTCTTACTTAGAAGAACAAAAGTTTGAGTGTTCATTTACCAGCTTTTAAGAAAGCTGTAAAATATAGAGGAACAAGCACAAGAAATTTGTATTTATTTCTATACAAGAGAAGTCTTTGTTCAGACAGCAAAGACTATGGGAGAAGAAACGAGCTAAGCATTTGGTATGAAATGAACAAATATCCCAATAATCGCAAAGTAAGCTCCACAAGATTCAACTCCAAAGTCACTTTTTGTGCCAGTATACTATTTTATAGATTAAAAAACAGTTATTGAGAAATAAATCATTTTTTTCTCCAAAGTCACAAACTAATTAAAAACAATAGGATTAAACTCAGGTACTGTAGCCTGTAGGTCCTTAATTTTAATTGGTATTTCACATTAATATTTTTGCCCATTGATATCAGCATGTGTGCATGTGTGGGTGCATGCGTGCATGGTGTGTGTGTGTGTGCATGTGTGTATGTGTATGTGTGTATGTATTAAGACGTACACTAGACAAAGACCTACTTTGGGCTATAGCTGGGGATGCTGTGTAAGAATGTAAAGGTGGAACCGCAGATCTCATTGATTTCAACCCTTTGTTCCTGAACCCTATTGGGTTGGGTTACCTCTTTCAGACTCTGTCCTTCAAAGCAGCTCTGTCCTAGAAACTTAAACTCTTTCTCCATAAACTTGAAGGCTTTTAAAAGCATCGATCTGAACTTCTTACTTTCATGTTTACTTCTATGCCTACAGGCACTGTTTATCTCATCTACTTATCCAAAGCCTAGTTACCCTACAGTTACTATTCCTTGTACCTTATGGAATCACTACCTCACAATTATATGCTATTTTCTAATCATTACACATAGATAGAAATATTAAAAATAATATGTGAATATTATACATGCTGTGAAAATACAACAAAATGTAAAAAAAAAAGCCTGTTAAAAATTTTGTTCACCATCACCATCTTTTCTGTGCATTAATCAATGTGTTACTTCCATCTTTTTCCTATTATGGTCTGTTTGTGTTTGTTGTAGATACTATTGCTTAAGTGTATCTGTAGTCAGGGCTCTATATTTCTGAATGATGAGAGATCATTTAATATGCAAATCTATTGGCACAGTAAAAATTGAACCACCAGAAATTTCAGGTAACATCCCAACCCAGTTCTAAAGCCTATGAGTAGATCTTTTTACATTAAAATGTTTTGATGAATTCTGCTATTCATATCTCTATAGTTTTAGACATTAATTTATCATTTTTATATTGTTTTACTAAACATAAATCCATATTTCTGTAGATACATATTCATTATGAAAATTCACTAAGAGATTATTGTGGTCACATTTAGGAAGATAATGTATGAAGTAACTATCTGACATACTCAAGATGTTTTGTCTCCATTGAGAAATAATTATTAACTGTATCATTTCAGCTATGGACAATGAATACTTCAAGCACAATTTACTTGGAGAACACTTAAATTGTACTTCAAATTCATTTTAGTTGAATGAAAAATAAGCATATATATTAACTTAATACTAATAGTATATAATCTGAATATTTTTGAATTTTTAACTTGAATATTGTAGAATATTTTCACTCATAAAGTGAGGTCAAGTTTAGAATAATCTGGTATGTGATACAAGTTTCAGTTGTAGTCTGTTCATATTATTTCATCAGATGGTATTATAAATGAAGTTGTTAACTCATTTTTAAAATTAAAATTAGATTAAAATATTTGTTATCTTTATCACTGGTAAATATTATATTTATTTTTTATGGACAGATAAAATATCATTGCTAATTTTATGCAAGGAATAATATTAATATGCTCTACACTACTTATACTAAAAGGTGGCAATGATAAAATTTTATTAGGCTTATGAAATTCTAAAAGACTGTTTAAAAAGCAGAAAGACTTTTGGGAGAACATGACCCTTTAAGACCATAGGATTTAAAATTTTTTCTTTTATTTAATGGAAAATAGATTTTTTTCATAGAACATATTTTGATTATGGTTCCCCCTTTCCCAAGCCCTCCCAGATACCTCCACATCCCCACCCACCCAAATTTACATCCTTGCTTTCTGTTTTTTGTTAGAAAACAGACCAGCATCTAAAAAGATAAAAGAAAAAGATAAAATCAGACCAGATATGAATGGGATAAAACAAATGAACAGAAAAACCAAGAGCCAAACACATACATATGTTGTGATACACACATTGTGCACACAGAAATTCCCTAAAGGTTGTTTGGTGACAAATGTAGTAAATTTTGTTTTCTCTGTTTATGAGGGGACATGAATGCAATAGAAACACACACACACACACACACACACACACACACACACACACACACACTCACTCCCAAATATAGAACCCTTGGGAGTCTGGATTTTTTTCCAGTTGAGTCCTGAGTTATCAGTTGTGTGTTACATAATGTTAGCCAGGTAATACAATTGCTGCTTGCCTGTTCCTTGTCTGACACACAGGAAGACTGACGAGTGTAGCTGCAAATGGTTCTTATGAGGTTTAAGTGAGAAAATGGATTCAAAAGCATTAGAAAAGGCTTGTAATATATCAAAGTTCAGATCTTCAGACATCTTCCAGGTACACTGACTTCACATAGTTCTTTAAAAGCACAGTTCATGGATATTTAACTAAAATCAGAAGCTCAGCCCAGGGTGTGTTAGTGAGTGTTGTGTGTGAGTGTATGTGTGTGTGTGTGTGTGTGTGTGTGTGTGTGTGAGTGAGTTTGTGCGAGTGCATATAACTGAATGTGTGTGTCTGTGTATCTTGAGTGTGTGTGGGAGAGTGAGTTTGTGTATGAGAGTGACTGTGTGTGTCTGCATGTGAGAGTGAGTGTGTGAGTGTGTGTATGACTGTGTGTACTAGTTTGTGTGCCTGTATATGTATGTGTGTATGTATGAGTGTGAGTGTGTGTGCCTGCATGTGAGAGTGAGTGTGTGTGTGTTTGTGCCTGCCAGACTAATTCAAGTGTCCCTGAAGTGGTGAGAAGGATCATAAACCTGAACAGCTTTGACAGATACAATTATGAATGCTTATGAATTGTGACAGGTGTATTTGAAGACAGACATAATATCTTACATGTTAACAATATTAGTTGTAAGTTGGACACTCATGTCAGTTTGTTGTTAAATATTGAAGAGTTATAAAAGATAAACTTGTGTCACAAATTTTTCAGAAGCAACTCTGTTGCCAGTTGATGATGAGGAGTATTTTGACAGAGAGACTTGGAGGAAGCACTAAATTCAATACTGTTTCTCACCTCAGTTTGCTGGGTGGCTAACAAAGGGGCAAATGACACTATCATTGCTTATTATTCATACTAACACTTGTATGTAAGGTAGGAGAAGTTATACATGGAATACATCAAATAATGTTCAAGTTATAGCTTTGTAAATGTTCTTACTATCTCAAATGTATTCTACATTTTGTTCTTTCCATGTTGGAATGGCATATCTCACAAGGACTCAGTAGCCATAAAAGAAAGATTTATTGTGAGACATATTTTAGAAACTAATAAAGTACTTATTTAAACAAATCAATGAAATATAGATGTATGAAAAAAAATTGAAGAGCTTACAAGAATAGTTATGTCCAAGCATTATGTCAGTAGATGGGTAATTGATATTGTAGATGCTTCATTCTTATCCATAATATGCATAATCACATCAGTGATTAATGCTTGGAACAAAGCTGGTTGGAGAAACTGGAAGAAACCCATTCTGTGGGACATGAAACACCATTGTGCAACCCTGGGAGGTTGATGCTTGTAATATTCCCAGTGGTGAGTCGTATTTTCCTTTGTATTGCAGGAGCAAACTACAATCCCAAGTCAACTGCCCTGGTCAAAGACTGAACAAACCAAATTTTTGCCTTTAGAACAGAAACATCTGAGATGCTCACCAGTTGGTCATGTGGCATAGCTTGTTTGTTATTTGCATTCCTTAATTCCCTATATAAAAGAAATGGTAAGATCTACATATTATAGGGAGAAAGATATTTATAGCTCTTTACATATTCCAGACATGTTGGATGGTTTCAAGTTATAGGGTTGTATTGTTGAACCAGAGTTCACAAAGAAGTCTGTCTGGGACTGTGAGCATAGTGAGCCCAGTAGGTTCCATTGAGGTGTCTCCATCATTGACATTTACAATACTGTTTCTTGCCTCCCTCCCTGCTTTGAACTAAGAAGATGGCAAATCATGTCTCATTAACCTTTATCTCTTTTTGCTCTATCTGGAATCTAGTTTTGACCTTGTGATTTGTAAAACTTCTCTCCTAGGTCAGCAAAAGTCCTTTATCCACAAGGATCTTCCTTGACCTTTCTGAAGCATTTGACTCACTGCTTATAATCTTCTTCTGTATTCTGCCTATCATGTTCTTCATTTTCTTCCATTTTATATATCTCTGGACCTTCTTTCTTACCTGCTTTCTCTCCTTTCTACAACTCTGAACTCTTATAATTTCTCATAATGCCCTTACGTGTGATGGTTAACGTTAATTGTGAGCTTCACACAACCTGGAATCAGCTGGGAGATGAGCTTCTGGACTTGCAAGTATGTGGGGATTATCTTCTTTATGTTAATTAATGGGGAAGATCCAGCCTAACTGTGGTACCCAGTAAGATGGAGAAAGCCGGCTGAACATCCATTGTTCTCTTCTGGTTGCTGACATAATTTTGCCAGCTGCTTCCAGCTTCTGCTCCAGCCTTTCCTGCCATGATGGACTACCCTATGAGCCAGAATGAAACCTTTTGCCCTTAAAGGTGCTTTTGTCAGAGTATTTAATCATAGCAGCAGCAAAAGAAACTAAAACAATATAATTGAAGCTTCATAGGCTTTACCAATGTAGAAAACAATTTTCTTTTTCTTTTTTTTTTAATTGGATATTTTATTTATTTACATTTCAGATGCCATCCCTTTTCCCCATTTCCCCTTCCTAGAACTTCTCTATCCCATCCACTCTTCTCCTTTTTGCTTTTATACTATTTTGATTACCTGCATGTATTAAGGTCAGTTCTAGGTTGAGGGACTAGCAATACAATAGATGCAATAGTCAAGGAACAAGCAAGACAATAAACACAAATAGTCAAAGAATAAGCAAGGCAATAAACAAAATTTCATGACCATTCTGTGCTCACTGTTTCTAAGGGCTTATCAGGATGACCAAAGTATCTGAACCAACTTCCCTGTCCTAGCCCAAAGTCATGCAAACACTGTTTTGGATGTCTGGAAGTGCATGATGACAGGAGCCTGATATACCTGTCTTCTCTTTCTTTTCTTAAGCTCATCAGCTTCCTGGACATTCTAGGTTTGTTGTTGTTGTTGCTAAGATAAAACACAATGACTAAATGCAACTTGGGGAGTAAATAGCTAATTTTATCTTATACTTCCAGGTCACATTATATTATTTAGAAAAGTCAGGGCAGGAATTCACGGCAGGAATTGGAACAGAAACTATGGAGTAATGATGTTTGCTGGCTCACTTCTTGGCTTGCCCACAGGTTCAGGTTTATCTAGATTTTTATGCAATCCAGGACTACTTCCTAGGGATGGTCCTGCCCACCTTGGGCTGAGTCTTCCTGTATTAATTTGTATTCAAGACAATCTCCAACAGACAGGAGAAAGAATAATCTGGTCTAGGCAACTAGTCAAGAGAGGAGTTTCTCTCAGGTGAGTCTAGCCTGTGTCAAGTTGAGAGTCCTTAGTGAACCTGTTTCTCAAAATGTTGATATTACCAATTCAAGTCTTGTCTTGTTTTCTGGAGTTTATTCATGGAATCAAAAAAATTTCACTTAAAGGATCCCTCTCTCATAAATATAAATTGAATAAAGCTATCAAATTTTATTTTGAAAACAAGATTCTAGTCATACAGCTTTTCTTAGCTACATTTTAAACTTAAATACAGCGTTCCAAGCCACAGATACCACCAAGTTTTCAGTTATGATGAAAATTAAAAGACATTGTAAAAAAGGTGACTGACATTATTTGAGGCACATAGAAGACTAGAGAATGAATTATTCATGGTTATGATTAATTATATTATCTACTGATCACTTATTTTATTACTTGAATTTTTTTGGCCTTTTAACTGCCATTTAAATTAATTTTATGGCACAGTCCTAGCCATGATTCATATAAAAGTATCTGTTACTTGATCACCATTCCAAATGACAATACTCATTCTGATAATATGATTTATTGGGTTTTAAGAAATCTTAAAGTTAGAAGTAATAGGAAGGTTAATACTTCTACAGAAAGAGGAAGCATTTATTAATTGTGAGCCAAAATAATCCATTCTTTCCTTAAATCATGTCATGTACTTGGGTCACAGTATTGAAAACTAATTGATATAAATACTAACAATAGCAGTGAATGTTTACTTTATGGATCCCCAGTTGAGTGTCTTTTTGTATATCCATTTGGAGCATGGATATATTTGCCAGTTGTGAGCCTCACACAGTTGAGGTAGAGCACCTGGAGAGTTATCCCAGGAAGGACACAATTTCTTTGCCCTCTCAGAAGAACTCCACCTCCTATTCAGCCTTCCGAAACATCAATTTCCTCATTCTTATCCAAACAAGATCTTAAGGAAGGACCAACATTCTAAATTTCTAAACTCTGGAGGCACAAGAACACTATTGCACAATTTCTTTCACAAAGTTAAAGTGTACAAAGTAGTAAGCTATAAACAATTGATTATTGACTTTCGTGATAAGAAAAATAGATAATATGATATGAGAATTACAAACAGATTTTGTAATACTGCTATCTTCCATAAAGCGTTATTGGCTATCTGTGAATTTAATAATACAAGGTACCTTTTACTCACACCTGTCCAAATGAGACACATAAGTAAATATCCAATAGATCAAATAATAACTTACATTACAAAACATTATGGGCAAGGTTTTAATGACCTTTGTTACCTTTTTGATGTTTCTAAAAGACAGTTCTTTAAGACACTATCAATAAAAATTTGTAAGTATAAGAAAACCTTGTATTTTGATTGTGGTCTTAGTTTTACTGTTTTTTTTTAACCATACATTATTGTTTTATCTCATAAAAGTATCTTGCATTAAAAATGAACTACACTAGACTGTTATTCATCTTTTAGAAAAAAAGAAATTTCCTACACCTGATAAACACATTGAGCACCTTATTTCAAGAAAATAGCCCTAGAAAGACCTACAGTGTGTGGTTCTATTTATGTAGGGTATGTAGAGTCAGATTCATAATAACAGAAAATAAAATGGCAGCTGCCAAGGACCAAGGCCAAAGGAAACAATTACTGTTTTAATAGGTACAGAATTTGTGTTAGGGAGGATGAGCAAATTCTGTGGCTGAGTGTTAGCCATGATTCTCAACAAGAACGTGGTACGTTCAAAATGATAAAAATGGCAAATTTCATGTTCTACTTTCACCAGGATGAAACTGATGGGATAAAATTGGGGCTTGTTAACCCTGTAGGCTTCAGTCTGATATTTGAAAACTGGTGAGACCCGAGTTTCTACACAACAGGCTCCATCTGGGGTTTATGCTTCTGGTTCTTTTCTATATCTGTGTCCAGCCGAGTTTAGGCCAATTTGACCTGTAATTCATCTAAGCTTTTTTTCCTGACTCAGCAGATGTAAATATCCCACTGTCCAGCATGGTTCAGGGTAGTGCCATGCTATTTGGGGCTTAATTTCACTGGGTCATTAGTGCATAGCTCCGGAGAGAATGTCAACATTTTCATTTGCTTGATTTCTTTCTTTCTTTTTTTTCATTACTTATATTTCTTTTACAGTCCACTACCCACCTTCCTGTCTGCTCTCCCACAGTTTCACATCCCATTTCTCCTCCCCCCTGTCTTCAAGAGGATGTTCTCCACAACCCCCCACTCTCCCACCCTACCCAACCTCCCCACTCTCCTGGGCCTCAAGTTTCTCAAAGGCTGGAGTCTTCTCTCAAGGAGCTTAACTTTCTCTTTTCAGATGACAGTTACTGATGGTAGTCAAGCTGATGGACTACTCCTCCCACCCCTATTGGCACTGTGCCCTGGAGCTTGCATCTCAGCTTGGCTGGGGCCTAGCTTTCCATCAGCTTGGCTTTTAAAGGCTACTAGGCATGATGTTGTGTCATGCTGTGTGAACTCCCGCCTACCATTCTGCATCCAATTGGGCTAAACAGGTTAATTGCTCAAGGGAATCAGCTCTTCCACTGTCTTTGGCTGAACATCTGGGGAGTAAACACTTAGGATGACTCTTGTGAATTTACAATTCTTTGCAATTGGTTGTCTAATGAGGGAAGATTTGAAACAGCTGCCTGAGAGAGAGACATGGCAGTGTGCCCTCTTGTATTCCCTGCTAATTGTTAGATGTGTCTGTGTCATTCTAAACTGGGCAGCCTCTAAACTCCAGGTTTACAAGGTCTTCACGCCATGTTACAGACTTTGCGAGGAAGAGGGAGCTTCACAGAATTGTTCAGCTCTAAATGTAAGAGCGGGAGGAAAGCTATTTTCATATGAGTTGATCAAAATGAAAGATGCGCCAACTGAAGACGGCTTGACAGTCAAACTTTTAAAGTCAAATCTCAATTGTAGTCATCATGACTTTCGAATCTCATTTCTTGCTTTGTTTTTCTATTTGAATAATATTTGTGGGAATTTGGAAAAGACTTTCCCCTTTCTTGTCTTTATTTTATAATGTCCACATTCCCTACTTCACCTTAGCTCTCGATTCCTAGGCAAACAATAGTCTGCTTTCTGTAATTGTAGCTTATTTTTCATTTTTTGAATTTCCCATTTTTTGAATTTTATATAAAAGGAATGATGTAATAGACATTCTTTAAACATGGATTCTTTAGCTTACTTTAATTGATTGAGAAGTACTCTCTTTTTCTCTCTGTCACACACACACACACACACACACACACACACACACACACACACACACATCTGCTATCAACCTTTGTGCTTTAGTTACTTTTCTCATGGCTGTAACAAAATCCCTGGCAAAAGCAAGTTCAGAAGAAAGGAAGGTTTTTCTTGGCTCACAGTCTGA
The DNA here is from genome assembly GCF_011762505.2 of Arvicanthis niloticus. NCBI lineage: Eukaryota > Metazoa > Chordata > Mammalia > Rodentia > Muridae > Arvicanthis > Arvicanthis niloticus. The sequence continues at coordinate 45,259,155 of NC_133429.1, forward strand.
TGTCACCATGAATCCTTGTATGGAAGGAATGGTCACTTGAGCAGGAGGCAGCTGGTCACCTTGTGTCAGGAAGCAGATCTGTGCAAGCTCATCTTGCTTTCTTCTTTTCTGTCTGTCCTTCTTTGAACCCATGAGATGGTGGCATTCATGTTTAGATTAGGTTTTCCCACCTTAATTCACTCAATCTTGAAAATCCCCCAGAGACATGCGCAGAGATTTGTTACTCTAGTGATTCCAAATTGAATCAAGTTGATAATTCAAATTAAGCACCATGATTTATTTACAATTCCTTATCTAGGCCATTGTTTCACTGTTTTCAGGAATAGAAGAAATATCTGGGCCTGGAGAGTGGCTTGGATGTACATTGTCTTCCATCCAGCTTACTCTTACAGTCTTTCTGCCTCCTCTTCCACAATTTTCTATTCCCAGTTTGTTAAGAAACGTTATCATGAATGTGTGTTGGATGTTGTCATGCATTTGTAAAGGCGTAGCCGTTTTTGTTTACCCACATGGCAGATTGTATTGTAATACATCCCTAATATATATACCACCTTGATGACTCTTGGATTTTAAGGTCTCATTAATTTTATTCTACTAAAATTTTCATCTTGAATTCTTGTATCTGTTTTTATGGGGTTCATTTTCTTATAGTAGTATTTATTTATGATGTAGTTTGGTTTTGTTATCAGGGTCATATTGTCATCAAAGAATGAGCCAACACCCAACTAAACAATTGTCTTGAACTTCTTGAAAAGGTTTTGGTAAAATTTATCTACTGCCTTCTATATTTTTTTCTTTTCCTCTTCCTTTTCCTCCTCTTCCTCCTCCTCTTCTTATTCTTGTTATTTATTTATTCATTCACTTTAAATCCAGATCAAAGCCCTCACTTCCAAGTTGCATACCTCACAAACCTTTCCCCTCATTACTTCTTCCCTTCTCCTCAGAGTGGGAAGGCCCCCATGGAAACCAACCCATGCCAACACATAAAGTTGAAGTAGGACTAAGTGCATCCTTTCCACCAAGGCTGGACAAGGCAGTCCAGTTAGAGGAAAGGGATCCAAAGGCAGGTAACAGAGTTAGAGACAGCCTGTGCTCCAATTGTTCAGGGATCCATATGAAGATCAAGGTGCACATCTGCTACAAATGTGTTGGGGATCTGTGTACAGTCAATGCATGCTCTTTGATTGGTGGTTCAGTCTCTGTGAGCCTCCATCGGCCCAGGTTAGTTGGCTCTGTGGGTCTTCTTGTAGTGTCCTTGACCCCTCAGCCTGCCTCAATCTTTCCAGCAGCTTTTCCACAAGACTCCCTTAGCTCCATCTAATGTTTGGCTGTGGGTCTCTTCATCTGTTTCCATAAGCTGCTAGAGGAAGGATTTTAGAAGACAGCTATGCTCGACTCTTGTCTACAAGCATAGCAAACTATCATTCATAGTGTCAGGCTTGGCTCTTTCCCATGAGATGGGCCTCAAGTTGGAGCAGTCATTGCTTTGCCATTTTCTCAATGTCTGCTTCATCTTTATTGCTGAACTTCCCATAGGCAGGACAAATTTTCGGTTGAAAGTTTTGTGGGTTGGTTGGTGTCCTCTTTCCTCCACTGGAAGTCCCACCTGGCTACAGGGGGTGGCCTCTTTAGTCTCCATATCCTCAGCTGCTAGGAAGCTCAGCTAGGGTCACCCCTATATATTCCCAGGAGTCTCCCCTGTCCTAGGTGACCCCCTCATACCTGATCTTCATCCACATTCCCCTCCTCCCCACCTCACTGAGTTCCCTCTCTGTATCTACCTCCAATGTCTATTTTATTTCCCCTTCTGAGTCAAGCATCTTCCCTTGGACCCTCCTTGTTTCTTAGCTTCTTTGGGTCTGTGTATTGTAGCATGGTTATCCTGCACTTTATGGCTACTGTCCCATTACAAGTTAGTACATATCATGCATGTCTTTCTAGGTCTGGGTTAATAACTTTCTACAAAATAACCACTGCTGCTTCTTTTTGAGAGAGGGTCTTGCTATGAATCTCTGGCTGATCTATGAAGAAAACTCTGGCCATGAATTTGAAGATTTGCCTGCCTCCAATAACATGGCTTCTCATCCCTGACTAATTTACTCTTTAAGTGCTTTGGAAAGTACAGAAGTGAAGCCTTTTTAGCCTGGAGTTTTCATTGTGAGAATAACAACCACAAATTCAGTCTCTTAGATAAACATGATCTCTCTGAATCATTCAATCTTCATGGATGAGCTTGGTAGCTCTGTTTCTCAAGGTATTTGTCCATGTCATCTAAATTATTTAAATTACCTTTGCCATGGATTTTTTTTCTCTCTTAGATTTGTTTTTGATTACTTTGGCAAGAAGCTTATGAATTCTGATGAATATCTCAGAAAATCAGTGCTTCGTTTATCCATCTACATATCCCTCTCTATTTTCTAGTTCAGTGATTTTTACCTTTCAGTAGTTTATGTTTTAATTTATGCTCTTCCTATAGTTTCTTGATGTGGATGTTTAGGTTGTCGATTTGAGTTCATATAAAGCAGAGGTTCAGATGGCTAACTGAATCCTCGAACCCCTAAGGTTTGATTGAGTTTATTTCAGTTTTCACTTGAGTTCCCGTTAAAGCAACTGTTACTCTTCCCACTGATACCTTCTTTCATGCATAAGTTTATTAGAATTGGGGCAGAATATGGTCTAGCCTGATGTTTTCTGAACATGAAAAAAAGTAACTATTATCTGGAAATATTTTCTTTAAATTTCAACATGTCTCCAATATTGTGTAAATTTTTAGAGTCTCAGTATTTTTTTCTAGTTTTTCTATTAATTACTAAGAGAATGGTGATTAAACTCCAGTTAAAACAGATATTTTTATCCCCCCTTGTAGTTCTGTCTTTTCTTCCTTTTGATGATACATTACGAAGCGTTAATGTGTAACTGCTATTATTGTTGTTGATATTCTTTTTATAACTTCTACTCTTCTTTGCACCAAAACTATCTTTTCTCTGAAATAGTGCTTTCATTCTTGAATTTTGTCATGTTTGTATCCTCTCATTTATAGTTACCTTCTTAAACTGACAAAAAGACACCCAGAAATAGATCATGTCTCTTTTCATCCCTGGGGAGCTTTGAATGACAGGAGACAGTCTTTGAGCTCCTCATTAACTCTCTCATTTAATCTGTGTACCCTTTGTATACGGAAGACTTTTCTCCAAGCCATAAAAAGGGAGCCAATCGTAGACTTTCTCACTGCCCAGTTTCTTTTTCTTTCCCATTTCCAGAAAAGGCTCAGTCTCGGCTTTGGCTTCTCAATTCGGGGGGACAAAACATAACCTATGCTGGTGTCATGAGCTGCCTTGCTGTCTATTGTAACTGTAATCTCGGCTTAATCTGCTTACACAAGATTTAAAGTTGTCTTGTGTCAAAATTAAATAAAAATTCCAATCTGCTTCTGTTCTCTAAGTAAATAATTAGTAAGGGACTTGAAACAGGTAATGCTTCCCAATTATTTAAAGTATATTCTTTTCTTTTTTATTCTTTTAATTTTTACTTTTACAATAAAATCTATACAGCTGAGATGTGATGCCCTCAGTGTGAAGAGAATAATGAAATTCTCATTCCTCACCACAGAAGCTTGTTTGCCCAGCAGATATCAGTTAATACAGAGTCTCATAGCTGATCAAAGTACAGAGAATGATTGACCTTGGCATATACGGCCCTTATTATATAGCTTTCTCTCTCTCTCTCTCTCTCTCTCTCTCTCTCTCTCTCACACACACACACACACACACACAGAGAGAGAGAGAGAGAGAGAGAGAGAGAGAGAGAGAGAGAGAGAGAGAGAGAGCTTAGGGATGAGGGTAGGGAAAGATTTTTAAGAGCCAAATGTCAAAAAGACTAAAGCAAAAATTGTCCTTCAAAGATGACAGAATGGACCAATGTTCTCATGTAGCCATGGTTGCCTGCATAAGAACAGTCCCATCAATATTCCAGAAGGAGAGGAAATGGACTCCCTAGGGCCCCAGCACAGCTGAGGAGACATTGCTGTCGACTGCTCCTAGGGAAAGGAAAGTCGATTTCTTTCAGTGGTACAGCTCTCGGTAGTTGTCCTTGCTTTAGTGAATGGCCCTATACCCCTGCTCACCAAGGCAGCATTAACTGGACCCAATTTATGAGAGGGGGAAGAAAGAGACAGAGAGACAGAGAAAGATAGAGGCACAGAGAGACAGAAAGACAATGAGACAGGAGACAGAGAGAGACAGAAGAAGTTAGAGGCACAGAAAGACAAAGAGACAGAGACAGAGAGACAAGGAGATAGAGAAAGATATAGAGACAGGGAGACAGAGAGATAAGGAGACAGAGAGACAGAGGAACAGAGAGAGAGAGAGAGAGAGAGAGAGAGAGAGAGAGAGAGAGAGAGAGAGAGAGAGAGAAAAGCTTAGAGAATAATGGGAGCTCCCAGAGAAATTGATATGGGGAAAGTAGTATCAGAGTTTATTGTATTCGTTTATGAAATTAGCAAAGAATAAAATAAAATAAAATGTAAACATAAATATAGACCACTGAATTCTGTGGATTGTTTGTGAGCTGCTGATTTTGTGGAATACTCATGGGTATAATTTGAAATATATCCTTGAATTTCTTTACTGGTTTATTGGCCCCCTTTTTAAAGTTCCTTTTTTGAAGAAATTTTCTGTTACTAGAAGGTGGAGAGTAGCTCTGTGGTTCCTATCTGGCATGCATCTATTATTCATTTATTCTAATCTAATGAATATTTATTTAACACCCACACAGGACCAGAGTCAGGGAATTTCTCTGTTAGTACAGGAAGGTAGTTATTATTATACAGTTCAATAAATACCTGTGAAGAGCAGCAGGACAGAAGGAGTTGTCAAATCTCTTAATTGTATTACCAGAAATAAACCTGAATCTGTCTTGTACAGACATATGAAGTCAAATCCAACTCAGAGGAAGCCCTTCTAACCAAAACAGATAAGTGTTACTCAACAATTGCATGCAAAATGGACGCTAATTTTTACACTTCTTAGAGTATTCCTTTCTAGCTTTGATTTCATATTTCTGATTGATCTCCTCTGGGCTCCGAGCACTTCAAACTTCCTTGCCTGGGGCTGTCTATCAAGCAGCTAATGATCCGCGTGCAGCATTTTCTGCAAGAAGTTTTCAAACAACTTTTTGGCCCTTTGATGTAAAAGTTGGTGGGAAAATAAATATGTAACATATCTTAGCATAAATTTGCCAAGAATAAATATTTTCTTCAGGCTTTCAGACTAAAAATTGGAATCTCCTTGCAAAAAAAATTTTTAAAAAGGGCAAACAAATATCATCTATACTTCTTAAGATCAGAAAATAAAGCTCTTTGGAGAATTCATCAGAGAAATTGCTTTTAAGTATCTGATAAATATCTCAACTAAATAGAAAACAAATATAAGTTAACATATGCCACATCATACACGGTAATGTTGTTTCTGGTTAAAACATTCCCTGAACTGTCCCTGTGTTACTGAAAATTTTAATCCTTATAATGAACAGATTAAAAAAAATGTTTGCAAACATAGTCTTTAGGCTTAAAATCTTAGACATCTCTTCTTTTACGTATTTTGCTAGCAGTTGTCCTAAAGCTAAAGTGAAAATTGGTTTTAATTGTAATTAATGTTGCTTTATTGTAATCATATTGTTGATTTGGGATAGTAGTGAAATTCACTGATATCTTGGTATAAGTTTATGATTGTGACACAGAATTTTTCCAAAAATAGCAGCTTTAATATATATATATAATTATATATTATGTATATAGTGATATATATATATTTATACTTCTAAATTCAATTTATTTAATATTGTGTTATTTATTATATACAGTATATTTTGTACATTCATATCTGTATGTTATGATTATGTATAATTATACAAATAAATATATTATTATATATAATATAGGATACTGTTATATACTATAATATAAATATAAATATGTTACAAATATAAGTAATATTTTAACATTTCCATTACTGTGTACTGTATTTTTTACAAGATTTATTTATTTATTTTTTGTATGTGAGTACATTGTTGCTTACTTCAGACACACCAGAAGAAGGCATCAGATCCCAATACAGATGATTGTGAGCCACCAAGGGGTTGCTGGGAATTGAATTCAGGACTTCTGGAAGAGTCGTCAATGTTCTTAACTGCTGAACCATCTCTCCCATCCCTCCATGTATTGTATTTTGATCTGTATGAGCCAGGCAGGTTCATGTCTACCTGTAATCCAGCACTCCGGAGGCTGGCACAGAAGGATCCCTACATCCAAGGCCAACTTGAGCTACACAGAGAGATCCTGTTTAAAAATAACAGCAAGGATAATAACAGTAGTATCTGTACTTAAGAGAATGATAAGGTGTCTGCTTTGCCTGATCTGTGATACACACACACACACACACACACACACAGAGAGAGAGAGAGAGAGAGAGAGAGAGAGAGAGAGAGAGAGAGAGAGAGAGAGGAGAGGGAGGAGAGGGAGGGGATGGGTTGAGGGGGGGAAGGGGGAGAGAGAGGGAAGCACACAGGGGCACACACAAATTTAAAGCAAAAAAAAAGAACTGTTATCCTACAATCTAAGTTACTTCCTAGAGGGAAGGTGTGTCTAACAACATAGAGTCTGAGCACCATCATTAAGGAAGCCTAGCGTGGCTGTCTGCCACAGCAGCTGCAAGAGAGAGAGAATACCTCTGTCTACGACTTTTATCCTAGCCCAGCTGGAGGCAGAGGGGGCTGACTGAAGGCAAAACTGCAAATCCTGTCAAATTTGTCTGTGTCCTTTTTTTTTTCTTTTTGTCTCGTTGCTTCTCTGAGCTGCCCTCCCAGTCCTTCTATTTTTTTAGGCTCCCCAGTCCAAAAAGGGAAGGATGTGATAACGACCCATTTGCACCTATTGTTTGACTAATCACCCCAATGCTGAAATGGTCTCACCAACCAGCTCTTTACTCTTGATTGTAGAGAGGCTTATTCCTCCTTAGAAGAACTTTATTTCCGCTGCAAGCTGGTGAGGAATGGCTCCTGGAGGGCGAGGCTGGCGGAGGCTCTCAGGAGCTTCTGAAATCACAGTTGCCCTATTCGAGCAAATTTGATTTACAGCTGATGATGTTTTGAGCTGCCAAGAAGATAATGTATATCTGGGCCCTAGGAAAGATACATTGTACCAGATAGTTGTGAAAAATGGCAGGGAAGACTGTAGGATGGCTTGTTGCAGTAAAAAAAAAAAAAAAAAAAAAAAAAAAAAAAAAAAAAAAAAAAAAAAAAAAACAAGAAGGACCACTGCCAACAGGAAGAGAGATTAACCCAATTCCTGAAACAAGACAGAGGCATATTCCAGATACAAGACAACTGCACAGGAAAACACTGCAGGACATTAAAGAAAAGAGTGGCTTCTGTAATTGTGCTCCCATAGCCTGCGCTTACTAATTAGTACTTACCAAAATTAGCCTTCCATTCTCTCACAGAAACTAAAACAGGGTCTCCGCAGTCTCAGGTCCCTCCCTCCCTTCCTCTCTCTCAGACCAGGTGTTTATCAGGAGCCCAGGCTGACCCAAAATTCATGACCTTCTTGCTTCAGCCTTCTGATTGCTAGGATTGTAGGTTTGTAATAAAATACCCGACTCTTTCTTGACCGAATTTCAAAAGTTTGGCTGCAGATTTCTTGAGAACAGTGTGCTGGCTTTTATACTGGCAAGGGAGTACCTGGGAAAAGATGTACACATAAAATGAACACATCAAAGTAAATGAGTTAAAAGCAAGGTTGAAGCACTCCTGGTTTGTATTCTATACTCTCAGAGAGAACCTCATGAAAGGACCTAGTTCTTCCAGACAGGTCTGAGTATGATCTGATACACCTGCATTTTTAGGCTCTTCCATATGTCCTGTCCTGTCTCACAATGGCTATGCTTATTGGCAATTTTTTCTCTTCACTCCTTGCATGCTACAGCCTAGCTAAATTAGAGCAGTGAGCAGGTTTCCAAAAGAGAGAATAACCAGAGATAAAAGTTTTACTGGAAGTCGCTAACAGGCACCGGTGGAGGCCAATCACACACCTCTCATGCTCTCTTCAGTACTAAGTGGTCCTTAACCTTTCTTCCACGTGTGCCACCAGAGTTAGTGTATGCATACATTGACACCAAGTTGGTCTTACTAGGTTGCGTGACCAGCATCCCGAGGTATAGCTCTCCATGGTAGACAGATGTACACACTCTGTGTTCTTCTCGCGAATAACTGGATTTCTCATTTCCAGCATTTTTTGCAATGAAGCTTACTGATCAGAGCCTAAATTTAATCTGATTTCTGTCATCTCTTACTTAATTTGATTTCTGTTCATAGATCCTATGAGTTGAAACTGATATTATGGTCTTGGGTGGTCATTAATGTGGAGTCTCATATTTTATCTTTCCTTATTTGATTTCCTTAAATATATGGACAAGTTCACTATTATTTGTACTTTTTATTAGAAGGCTTTGCCTTAAATTATTGTAACACTGTATTGCTTTCTCTTCATTTATAAGGATAGTATTAGATTGTGGAGCAATAGTTATAGTTACATAGTTACATAACATGTAGTTACATACATAGTTACAAATGCACTGTGTACTAGTGATGGGATTATACCTTGTATTATACCTTGGCAAACCTCAAACTCTGCCTTATGCATCCTTTCAGAATTTTCAGAGGAGAACGTCACTGATTTATCACAATACAAAATCTCTATCCCACTGCAGAAATCTTTCCCCTACCAACTAATTTCAGTCTTCCTAAGGTTTTATCTTGTTACACCTCCCAGTGGAGTTCCTAGGAGTTTAATTACCAGAAGCACGTTTCAAAACCAGCATATTTAGCTTGGAATAAGAACACAGTTAGCAAGGCAAGCCTTTAGTGCCTAGATCAGGGTGACCACTGGTTAGGGTGATTATCTCTTCCAGCCCACACCCAAACAGCTCTATCTACTTTCCAGCATTGATCTTCATGTTAGGTCATTTTCATTCTCAAAGGAGCCATCATTTAGATGATAAATTAAGTGGTCACTTTGGACGTGCCTTGCCAAGTCCTGAGCTCTTCCACCAGTTCACAGTGAAGTGTATGCCTTCAGTCTATGTGGCCTTCAGATAGACAGTTAATGATTCTCTCTGTGTCTGTCTCTCTCTTTCTTTTTCATTGTCTTTACACACACACACACACACACACACACACACACAGATACTCTCAAAGGAAAAAAAATCTTCTCAGTTTGCAGTGATCTAATAGATAATCACTAAAGAAAACAATTTTAAAATGCTTCATGGTTTGCAAATGCTACCTGCTCCTAGTGAACACTGAGTTTTTCATGATGATGTGGAACAGAGATTCTTTATTAGTGGGGGTTATTTCCTTGTGTTTAAAAAAGAAGCACAATGATATAGTGGTGACCTGTTATTTACTTATATGCCCCAGAAATGTAATTTTGCTTCGCTTAACAAGTCCCATTTCTGAGCAGTTGTCTCTGAAAGCAAAGAAGAACTAGTGAAATATATGTCTTCCTTTATTGGTCTAGAGTAGATTTTCAGAGTTGGGTACAGGCTCGATGGTGATAAAATAGACTTGTTCCTCTAGCTAGAAGCAGTCATTTGTATTGACATTTTTAAAAAGAAGAAACCAAAATTAAACAATTAAATATTTCACCAAGTACATAGATAATATGATGAGAGCATCAGATGACTGAAATCCAGGATAATACCCTGAATCAGTACTCTGTTTCTGTGTCATCTGTGCCATGATTTGTGCAATGTTTGCCTTCTCTAGGAGCATAGGGGATTTACCTTTGCTGTGCCTACCCTACAAAAACCATTTAACTGCCCATAAAAGAGTGGATGTGGAAGTCGCACGAGACACAGGCTGTGGGACTAAGAACGGAATAGAAGTAGGAGGAGGCAGATGTCTAAAATCTCAAAGTAGAATCAAAGCTGGTGGTCAGGGTTCATCAGGGTCACAGTCATAGGTCATATAGTCACCGGCCTCTCACAAATGATGCTAGTGAGAAGGCTGGTCAGCACATTATAGCAACGGGCTTGGAGAGTAAGGTTCTGTGGCAGGACATGACAGCTTTCTTAAGCAACAGTCCAGGAATTAACTTTCAATCCAGTAAACTGTTCTGATGAGGACCTACAAAAATCCCCAACATATTAACCACTGGTCATTCGGGATTTCATCTAATCCCCACAATAATATTATAATATATGTATATAATATAAATATATAATAATATATAATGTATAATATATAATATACTGTGTTATTCCCATTTTATGGCTGAGTCCCCCAAAGCCTTGGAATATGATTACTGAAGCAAATTCATGCACGCTAGCAAGCTTCACAGTTCAAGTTCACCTGACCTTAGGGAGAGAGCTTCCAGCTTTATAGCAAAGGTAAGGGCGTGTTATCACCAAGAACAGAAGCCCCCATCAGTGTCACAGTGTTTTCACGCCTCCTAAGGTGGTTGCTACTCCTATTCCTCCAAAGACATTAAGGAAAGTATCCATTCCATTGACACATGCTTTCAGGATATTTTCTATGCTCCAAATCAATTATCAAAGCTTTGTATGTATTATTTAATGGCATCCCTACTATTGCCCTGTGAGATAGGTACTGTAATTTTTTTTCTTATTCTATACACTAATTAGAAAATGGAAGCATAATGAGGTTAATTAACATGCTAAATATTGCCCAGAAAATAACGGTCCTGGAATGTGAATCCGAGTAATCTGGTTTTTTTAAGAGTCTGTGATATTCAGCTAGATGCACACAACCACTTCTGTGACCTAAGAAATCTTAGATCAGAAGGTAGCTTATGATACCTGTTAAGTCATTTGTCATAAAGAATGTCTTCACAAGAACAGTGATGATGACTATGACAGCTGTTGCTGCTGCTGCTGCTAGCCAGTACTTTCTGAGCTCCACCTGTATACCAGACACAATGCTAAGAGCTTTCCCAATTTATATTTAACCCCTCCCTCCCCCAATAAAACCAAAGTGGTTAATTCCTGTTTTGCAGGTCAGGAGACTAAGGCATGATATCTGTAGCTTGGTCGGAGTCACATTGCTAGTAGTAGTCCTGTTAAGGTTGGCATCTGTCTAATTTCCTTTGTATACACTATGAGCTCTAACACCTCCTGTAGGAGGCCGAGTTCCCTTTCACAGGTTATGTTGATGGATAGCAGCTGCTTCACCTCCATCAAGACTAGGTACTGTACGTGTTTTATTCACCTCAGGAGAAAAAGACAAATTTCCAAAGAATGAACCACCAGTGGGCACTACTAGAAAAATAAGAATTCCATGCAACCTGGTAGCTACCTATTTCCATATATGTCTTGTTCTTTATTCATTTCCACAAAAACATACTTTCAGCAATCCTTGGGATCAAGTGCTTTTAATTACAGCCAATGTTAATAATGAAAACTAAATTATGTTTAGGAGATACTTTTTATCCTTTAGAAAGGTTTGTTCCAGAGATATTTCAGTACAGGGTTCTAAGTGGCATGAATTTCTATGGACAAATATGCAGTGTAAATAAAGCATAAACACATCTTCCTTGATGGCTATTAATGGGATTTATGAATCTAAAGGAGTTTAGACCTGTAGAGGACTTCGTAAACCGTCTGGTCCAAATCAGAAAACCTAATGAGGTGATGTTGCTGAGGTGACCTGGTCACGTGCAAGGATCTAAGAAATGTCAGATTAAGTCCTATCTCCATTGAATTCTCTCTCTCTCTCTCTCTCTCTCTCTCTCTCTCTCTCTCTCTCTCTCTCTTTCTCTTTCTTCATTTTTGGAGTATAACTAGACTATTTTTTGTTTGTTTATATAATACACAATGTTTTTTTATTGGATATTTTATTTATTTACGCTTCAGATGTCATCCTCTTTCCCCAATTCCCCTCCCTAGAAACCCCCTATCCCACCCCCTCCTACTTTTTGCTTTTATATCATTTTAATTACATGCAAGTATTAAGGTCAGTTTTAGGTTGAGGAACTAGCAATACAATAGATGTAAATAGTCAAGGAACAAGCAAGAAAATAAACACAAATAGTCAAAGAACAAGCAAGGCAATAAACAAAGTTCCATGATCACTCCCATGATCACTGTTTCTAAGGGCTTATCAGAATGATCAAAATATCTGAGCCTACTTCCCTGTCCTAGCCCAAAGTCATTTTCATGTCTGAAACCTACTTCCTTGTTTTAACCTAAAATTTAGATTCCTGCCTGAAATTACTTCTTTGTTCTAGCCTAATGTCACCTGCTTGTCCATGGCTGGGTGGAGCTGATCCCCTCCCCACCACCACTTTGTTTTTACCTCAGCACAGTCTGAAGCTGTTCTCTTCATGCCTCCTGTCTTTCCTCACCATTTCATCTCTTTTTCATTGTTACATTTTTAAGGATTTAATATTTTTTTTTTAGAGAGGTTTTGGTTCACAACAAACTAAAGAAGTGACAAAGTTTGATCCTTTGTTCTGTCCCCCTTCAGATGGCCACATAACCATAATGTCCTCCATTGCTGCCTCCAAATGGCATATGCGCATTATCGATGACCCTACAAGGACACATCATCACTCAGAATGTTGCAGATTACGTGGGTCTAGATGAACTTATAATGACAAGGTAACTACTGTGGTATCATGGAGTTTATGGTCACCCACCCCTAAGTTCCTGAGTGTCCTTATTCTTCTCCATCTTTGGTATCCTTCAATCACTCTACTATCTTCAATAGTTTGAGTTTTCTATTACCTCTTGATAGAGTTGTACAGTATACAGCCTTTCAGATAAGACTCTGGGTTAGTGACAGGCACTTGTTTCTCTCATTGCTTTTCATAGTTTGTTGGCTCGTTTCTTTTAGGCGTTGAGTGAAATTGCATTGTACAGATGGACCAGTTGATCATTCATCTGCAGAAAGGCATTTTTATTATTAATTAGTATTGACAATTATGAATAAAGCTGCTGTAAATAATCACATGCAGACTTTTGCATATATGTACGTTTTTAATCCCTTTTCATCTAAGAGTATAATTATGAAACTACATGACAAGGGCATGTTTCATCTTGTAGGTATCTGTCAATTCTAATCTATCTATCTATCTATCTATCTATCTATCTATCTATCTATCTATCTATCTATTTTGCAAAGTCTCTGTCTTAGTTAGGGTTTTATTGATGTGAAGAGAATCCATGACCAAGGTGACTCTTACAAAAGCAAACCTTTAATTGGGGCTGGCTTACAGTTTCAGAGGTTTTGTCCGTTACTATCATGGCAGGAAACATGTCAGCATCCAGGCAGACATGTGCTGGAGAAGGAGCTGAGCGGTCTCCATGTTGCTCCACAGGCAGCAGGAAGAGACTGTGTGCCACCTGGGCATATCCTGAGCATATAAGAGAATTAAATGCCCACTCCTACAAAGACTCACTTCCCTCAACAAGACCACACCTTCTCCTCAAGGCCACACCTCCTAATAGTGCCACTCCCTATAGGCCAAACATTCAAGCACATGATTTTATGTAAGGTCATACTTTGAACCACCAAAATGATAAGTGCTCCTTTCACTTCATATTCTTGCCAACATTTTGAGTTGTGACTCTTGTAAATTTCCTCATGCTCACTGGAAGATTTGCTTGCCTTGCATACATGAGGCTATGGAATCAGTTGTTAGTTCAGAATCAAAAACAAAGGAAAATACAAGGCAGGTGCAGAGGTACCGACTGAAGCAGACTGTTTTTCATAAACTGTCTTCTCTGATGAGGCGTCTGCTAAGATTTCTAACTTAGCTTTGAGTTGAGTTGTTTGTGTTCTTTTTCCTTGATTTTTCAGAATTCTTGTTAAATTTCAGATGACTATTTTATCAGATCTACCTTTTGCCAGTCTTCTTCTGTATCTGACTTGTGGCTTTTGTCTTATTTCTCTTGACAAAATCTTACAAACTCATTATTAATTCTCTGAGAATTTTATACATTGGGTTTTGATCATGTCCATCCTTGACCCATATCTCCTTTCAGATCTGCTCTCCCCAGTCCATGACCACCCAGCTTTGTGTCCACACTCTTTTGTATCCCCACTCTTCTCTTTAAAGCCATCAAGTTCAACCCAAAGAGGAGCCACAGATTTATATAAAAACTCTCTCTCCTGGAAGCTAGCAAGTATTCAGCTTTGAAGGAATCTTTGTGCCCACTTCTCTTTGTGCCATGAATTTTTTTCAGCATCTTTTGTGCAAGAAAAAAAAATTTTAATTAAGTATATTTTTTCAATCTTTTTGTAAGTAATTTGTCTTGCTTTGCTGCACTTTCCTCTTTCTTTCTTTCTTTCTTTCTTTCTTTCTTTCTTTCTTTCTTTCTTTCCCTTTTTCTTTTTCTGTCTTAAAATCAGGGGCAATTATCCTCAGGGCTTTATATTCACAGGATATAACATTATAACTGGCATTTGTCTAGTAAGGAATGAGTTTTCAAAGTGTCAATGAATTGATGATGGTTTCATAGTGAGCAGTGAGGTATAATTAAGAATATTGGATTTCCTGACTTGTCAATCAGTGTTCCATATAAAACTTCTTTGAGAATACAATTTTTTTAGAATATATTATGTGCACGAGTGCTTAGCTTGTATGTATGTTTCTGCACTACATGTATTCTTGATACTTGTAGAGACAGAGGAAGCTTTCTGTCCACAGACACTAGAGGTACAGAAAGTAGCAAGCTGGCATATGGGTACCAGGAACTGAACCCAGGTCCTCTACAAGAGCAGTAAGTAGTGTCAGTCAATGAGTCGTGGCTCTAACTCCCATCTACACTTTCTTTCTGATTCTCTATTCTAATGTGAAGCTCACGTAAAAAACAAATCCCAAGGTTATTCAGAAAGAGGACATTTGAAGAAGCTACCAATAGCATTAAATAAAGGTAAACTGATAATGGCAATATAAAAATCCTTACTCAGTGAATGGATAGTACAGGATAACATGTTCCTCACAAAGGAGCATTAATATTTTCTCCCCTTACACAAAGAAGCCCTGTCTAGTTTTTCCTAATCATCCGACTAAGGATTTATATTCTTTTGATCTAGAGTAACACTCAGAACCTGGGTGTTACTTATTGAAGCTATTGAAGTGTAGAGGAATGATAACCTAAATTTGCTTCTCATGTCAATCACTGTGAACAAAGCAAATGGCATCTATCCACTTGTGAGGAGAGATTTTGGTAGATTGTAATTGGAAGGCAGTTTGATCAGTCTTGAATAATACTGGTATCTTCTGTTTATAGGTCTCTTAGAGATTTCTATAGATTACTCCAAACCTATGTAAGCCTCTCTATGCAGGATATAAAGCTATTAATCTGTGAAAAGATACTCAACAAAAATATCATAAAATTTGTTTTTTCTTCATAAAATGATTACTTTCTAAAATTAAATGGCTCTAGTACCAATACCCATCTTGACATGTATGTAGCACATTATATACCAGATTGTAGAGCTAAAACAAAAAAGAAGAGATTTCTCAACCTTGTAATAGAAAAAAGTGAACCATAAATCATCCTGTTTAACTTGGACAAAACCCAAGATCTTCTAGTGTTAGTGACCAGTGCAATCTTCCTTTTTTTGTTGAACAAGGTTTTCTTAGTTTTACTGAGTTTCTTCTTTGACGTAGAAATACTTTGAACTGTTTGTTTACTACATGATAATGGTAATTCTACTATGCATATGGCCAATTCTCTTATCAATTATCTTATAAATGATAAATTATAAACTTGAGAATTGTTAGGGCCTTTTTTTCTTTAAATTTATTTTTCTCTCACATATTACATCCCAAGGGCATTTTCAGCTCCCTGTTCAGCTCCCAGTGTCTCTCCTCACTTCTCCTCTCTCCCAGATCCACTCCTCCTCTCCTTCCCTTCAGAAAAGAGCAGGCCTCCCAAGGACATTAACGAAACATGGCATAACAAGTTGCAGGAAGACTAGACACATTCCTTCTATTAAGGCTGTATGAGGTAACCCAGTAGAAGGAAAAGTGTCTCCAAAGCAGTCAAAATGTCAGATTCAGTCCTGCTCCTATAGTTAGTAGTCCCGCAGGAACATCAAGGCACACATGCATAAGATATATGCAAAGGGTCCGTCCTAGATCAGACCCTTTGCAGGCTCCCTGATTGTCAGTTCAGTCTTTGGGCCCATATTGGTTGATTCCCTGAGCCATTTTCTTCTGGTATCCTTGATCCCTCTGACTCCTACAAAGCTTACCCCCCTCTTCCACAGGATTCCCTGAGTTCTGCCTAATGTTTGGCTGTGGGTCTGTGCATCTGCTCCAGTGAGTTGCTGGATGATGCCTCTCTGATGATAGTTAGAGAACTGTTAGGTTTTGAATGGGGGAGAGTAGTCAGAAGGACACTAGTATGGATAACTAAGGAGAGTGATAAAACATTCATCAAAGCTAGGGACAGACAAAGAGACAATAGCATAGTGGAAATGGCTCCAAGGAGCAGTGCAGCCCTAACACCAGAGACAGGCGGCCTGGTTGAGTCTCTGGAGAGAGTGAAATGTGCAGGTGGCAAAAGCAGAAGACCATTCTCAGAGCTTTCTGAGGACGTGGGAGGCTTTGCAGGAATTATCTGCAACCAGGCTCATTGATTCCAGGCAAGAAGCAGCAAAGATGAGGGAGCAGGAAGTATTCCACCAATTGTGCTCGTAGACGTTAACTCGCTTCCTAGATGAAATACTCTGGTGCTGAGCTCTTCTGTTAGCTTGGGACTCAAGACAGTGTCACAGCAGGGTGCCTGCGAAACGGGGAGGGGAGGAGCTCTGAAGACATACAGGTGGATTCATTCTGATTTGCTAAATATAAGTGGATGGTTAAAGATAGACACAAAGGGTTTCTGAACTCTCAGTCTAGGGCTTTACTGAATGTGTCTCCTGAAATTCCATGTCATCTTAAAGCAAAGTGTGTAAGTACACAAACACACACCACACACACACACACCCAACCCACTTATTAACATAAAACGCAAACAACAGTTTCTACCATTTCCAGTAAGTTCATCTAATACTAGGATGAAACATTATTCAATCCACTGCTTTTCCAACTGTTTGGAAAACCTTTATAATTAATCATATATTTATGCACTTTATTCATTAAGTATAATAGCTTCCTATCTCAAACTTTGCAACAGATTGGGGATTCAGAGGTGAAAATCATATTTGCTCCTTAAATTTTGCAGAGAGGAAAATAAAGAGTTATATACGTAAGTGTAGGGCTAGGGAGGAAATTGAACCACTACGCAAACCTATGGAACTTTTGAATGAGAAGCAATCTTTAACACTAAGTAAACTCTAAGTATATCCTGCTTTCTTCAGGTTATAAATAAGAGGAAAGAAACACAGAGACACAAGAGCTTGTCCACATTATGTTTTCTAGGGGCTGACCACTGTGCAGTAGAATTAAAGTCTCATCCTTCTGTTTGATTGGCCTTTTCAACCTACCCTTCCATTTCCCTAAAGAAACATTCAAGTTGCACTGTACTCCATTCCAGAGAACCTTTTGGGATGTTAGTAATTATAAAAAAAACAATGTGCCTATTATAATATTTAGGAATTGGGAATGGTGTAATTTTTTTTTTTTTGTATTTTCATGCAGTTTACGAGTAAACAGCAAATCTATGTTTCAGTGCCTGCCATTAGGACAATAATAAATGAACTCTACAGCACCACCAATAATAAATGATGCCTTCCTGATGGACCTTTCCCTGTTAGTTGTAAATTTTGATGGTCTCACAGAATAAATTTCTTTATGAGGTACATGTAGGAGATGTGATCAGGAGTTGATAATTTACTGGCTCTTAAAGGTAGGATTTGGTCTTCGGGTGTAAGTGGTATTAGAGAATTCTTCTGGAGGATAATTGCTTTTTCAATTATTATTCTAATTAAATAAGAAATTATAAAGACAGCACTTTTTTTGTGTCAAGAAGCAAAGATATTACAATATGTTAGGAGAGAGGGGTGCCATTTGAAACCTTTTCTGCTAAATATCTCCAGGAAATCCAGAAGCCAGATGACCCTTTAATTCCTATGTCTGTTTCCACAGGACAGTTCTGTGGTTTATATTTAAATTTCCACAATCTTGGGTTTTGTTGCACCAACAGCTTGCTTGCAGAGAAGTTTTTACAAATGTAATTTGCTGAGGCATTTATAAAGGGACTACTCTTCCTGTAGTTCATCTTTCCCAACTTAAACTCTTAAACTGCGTATGAATGCCTGTGATGGGGCTGAGGTCTAAGTTGCAAGCTTATGATAGGAAGGAGGCTCCCCTTTCATTTCTTTCTGTGTGAAGCCTTGGGTTCCCTCAAGTTGAGCATTTTGCTAACAATCATTCTTCTGTTGAGTTGAAAGTTCTGGGTTGTCACCCTACGGTGATACTCTTCTTATCCCAATATTGTGGTTTTCCCCCACCCGTGAAGCACTTTTAGAAAGCAGGAATTATGAAACTGGCACTGTCATCTGGCTATTTCCTCCCTAACCTAATCATCCTGACTTTATAAATTATGGGAACTTTGGAAATTTCATTCTGCTATTGAAATGACCATTTACTTTTAATTAGATTGCTCTGGCATGAGAATCTAAAAATACACCTTCCGTTCTCACACTAATGAATGAAAGTGAGAAATTAGCTGTCTCGAAGAGTTTTTGTTTCAGCACATTTCTTCCCATTCAAAGTGATTTACAGCAACCTACGTCCACTAACTAGCTTGTATTTCAGATGACCATTGGCGCATGTAGGCCGTGCTTTATTTCCGTTCAGAAGGTACAATGCAGACTCTCCAGGGAACTACTGAGCTGGACGAAGCTACTAAATAAGAGTATATGAAGACAAACAAAATTTCAGAATCAACGAGACAAATCAGAATACAAACAAGAATTGAAATCTAATGGAGAGGAAAGCGGGCAGGAACACATTCACAACTTGGTGCTAAATTTACTCTTTTGTAGCTAAGTGTCAGAGTGAGCTTTTTCACATTCTTCCTCTGTCAACACAATTAAGTGTACAGAGAGTTTTTGAAAGGTGGAATTAGAACTTCTGTACAATGTAGATGACTTTCTCTAACAGCTGTGTCTTTTTTGCTTCTGTGCATCCCATCATTTTGATATATGTTGATTTCACTAATGGAAAAAATAAACATCATTAACATCTAACTAGTATCATAGCATTTAAAAAGATTCACAGGCTGTAGCTTAGACAGTCCGAACAAGGACTCTAGGGAGTCACTCTAGAAACAATCAAACCCACTCTGCAAATGAATTGAACTTGGATAAAGGGTTATTTACCAGCATATAGGTCAAGATAAATTTCAAATCAATCATCACCTTTAGAGGTTACCAGATGTGGACCCTCAACATCTGGAATTTTAACCTAGGGTGTGTGTTTAGAGGACCACAGAACAGCCACTACAGAAATAATTAGGACCTTGATGTCTAGAGCAGGGTGAACACTATGATAAGTCTGTTATTAGTTGTTTCACCTTGAAGAGTTTAACACAGCTCTGTGTCAGTTTCTTCCCTGTGAACTGTGGGTGATAATAACTTCCACTTCAGTATTTGTTGTTGGATAAAATGAAATGATTAATAAATAAATAAATAAGTAAAAACGTTAACAGTTCCTGTCATCCTGCAAATTGCTCCCACACTGTATTGTATGAGTCATTTTACATATAGAATATGCACATACACACATACAGATATTGCTTGTATTAAGCTTAACTCCTGTCACTTGTACTAGAGGTGAAAGATTCATATAAATATTACTTCAATGTCAACTCATTGTATCTACCAATGTGTTGGATCCACAGGTACTAAATCAAATCTGTCCATATTATGTATATGTTGTACATGGAATACTACTCAAAATATATAATTTAAAAATCTAGACATAGAAGCCAAATTATTTTGACTCATCCTTTTTACTCCAGAGTGTATCTTTTAGTATTATAGAACAGTAGTTGGAAACAAAGGCTTTGGTAACCATCTCACTAAATACTATGCCAGAATATACTAGTTCCAACACCATGGGAAAATGCCTACGAAGCTGGGCGGTGGTGGCACACGCCTTTAATCCCAGCACGTGGAAGGCCGAGGCAGACAGATTTCTGAGTTTGAGGCTAGCCTGGTCTACAGAGTTTCAGGACAGCCAGGGCTACACAGAGAAAGCCTGTCTCTCAAAACCTAAAAAGAGAGAGAGGGGGAGGGAGGGAGAGAGAGAGAGAAAGAGAGAGAGAGATAGAGAGTGAGAGGGAGGGAGAGAGAGAGAGAGAGAGAGAGAGAGAGAGAGAGAGAGAGAGAGAGATATTACATTTCACCACAGTCAGAATAACAGTCTTTGGGCTGGTGAGATGGCTCAGCGGTTAAGAGCACTGACTGCTCTTCCAGAGGTCATGAGTTCAAATCCCAGCAACCACATGGTGGCTCACAACCATCCATTATGAGATCTGATGCCCTCATATGGGTGTCTGAAGACAGCTACAGTGTACTTACATTTAATAAATAAATTTTAAAAAAAACTTAAAAAAAAAAAGAATAACCAGCACATGGCTGTCAATTAAAAAAAAAAAAAATGCCTACGATCTTAATCTGGGATGCAAGAGTTTCTTTTAAGGACATGTTTCTGTGGGCATTGTAAGGCTGAAGGTCCTATTGCTCCAGTGAGATGCAGGATCAAAACTTTGAAAGAGCTGGCAAGGTTTTGTACACTGTATTAAAAACTTGGGGAAACCCATCTGTCTTTGTTGCCATTTCACAGAACTCTAGGAGGCATTTCTGTTTATGCAGCTTATGAATAGAGCGAAAACATTACAAAGTAGAGTGTGTGTGTGTGTGTGTGTGTGTGTGTGTGTGTGTGTGTGTGTGTGTTGGTGACTTGGGAACTATGACATGAAGGAAGTCGTTCTTTATTTTTATTTAAATCTGCAGGGTCTTTGCATCATTTCCATATGATGTTAACTGACTTCTGTGAAGTCTATTTTGTTAATTTGGAAAGCCTTAATATTTGATTAGATTAGTTGATGGTGAGCTTTGTCTGAATCTACATAAAGAATTCTAATCTGAATTTTCTACTATCTCATTAACCTTTGAGAGGAAAACCACAGGCACTGGTTTTACCTTCCTAAATCGCTTATTTTCTATTTGTTGTGCACGTACCGCATGCTGAGCTGTGCACATGAAAAATTAGTCTTTTTCTCTAAAAAGTTGGTTATCTTAATGGGAAGTTAAGACAGACAGAAAATAATTCATACATTTGCAAACACATCCCATAATAAGGTGAGTTAAATTATTCTAGATGTTCCCCGCCTTTAGATATCTCATTTTTACATCTTTTATTTCTCAGTGTTTCTGAGAATATTGTAAGAGAAATATATGTCAACCATCTTTGAATGTAAGATTTCTATCTATCTATCTATCTATCTATCTATCTATCTATCTATCTATCTCTATCTATCAATCACATTTATCTATCTATCAATCTATCATTTATTATCTATCTATCTATCTATCTATCTATCTACCATCTATCATCTGTCTGTCTATCATTTGTCTATGTGTGTCTAGTCATCATCTATCATCTGTCTATTCATCCTAAATACACATTACAACTTGCTCAGTCTGTATTACGTTACTTGTATGTTTGCAGAGCTGACCATTTGATGCTGGATAACCAGTTTGTCTGCTCTTCTCTGGGGAAAAACATTTCTCCCACTCTCAGCATTCTTTAGCCACCTGTAGTTCTTTGTGTTTCTTGTCTACCTGCCTTCCTGATCCCAGTAATGGCTGACCATGGTCACATGACACTCTCTGGTATACTACATACCTACCTCCCCCAGTTATTCCTAACAATGGCTGACCATAGTTCAAAAGAGGAAAAACTCCAGTTTGCGTTTTCATTGTCCCTTTATAACTACCCCCCAACTTGCTTAGCTATTCACACAGAATCAACAGCCCAGGGATGGCACCACCCACAATATGGAGGACAGGCTCTGGATGCTCTACTAGAGACCCTTCTGTACCTTTTTTTTTTTTTTTTTTTTTTTTTTTTTTTTTTTTTTTTTTTTAAATAAAGCCTCTACTAACACTGGATTTCTTATTCCATTTATCTTTATCAAGATTTGAAGATCCATATGAGGGAGGGTCAAGATATGGGTCTTCCTGTAGGACATCGTCTCTCCTTGCTCTTCAATTCCTCTGCCAAGCCCTGTAGTCCTCACTCCTTGAGGGGCTCTGATGGGAGCATTGCTTTGCTGCATTCATCACTTACAGATGAGAGAGCTTGAAGATCTTAGCCCTCTTTCAGAAACTCTTCCTTTCTGACTCCCCATGTAGACTCCTCAAGAAAGCGAGTTCTAGGTGGAGAATTTACCCTAATCATACTGTAGGTCTCCCTTCCTTTAGATGTCCCTCTCCCTCTTGACTTGACCCTCAGGAAGCAGCGTCACTGGTTGATGGTGATGCCCTTTACCCTTTTCTTTTGTCATGCCTCTTTCTTAGGAAAAATATTCCTTTCTCATTTTTCCTTTCAGCCATAGACCAATAGACCTAAAATGTCTAGAGACTTTCCTTTGGTCTATATCTTGGTTAGGTTATCTATTGCTATGATAAAACACTATGACTAAACTTAGTTTGAAGAAGAAAGAATTTATTTCACCTGGAGGCAGGAGCTATTGTGTAGTCCTTACTGGCTTGCTCCTCATGGCTTTCTCAGCTATTTTTTTTTTTTTTTAATTCCACCTAGGACTACTAGCCCAGGAATGGTATCACTTGGCAATGTGCTGGTCCCTTCTATATTAATCACTAATTAAGATTTTTTTTTTTTTTACGAGCTTGCATATAGTCCAGTGTAGGGCCATGAAGGGATGATTTGGTCTCTTCGGTAGAGCACTGGGTTTGAGATAGCTGGAGACCCAACAGGTGACCATGGCCTGTGAGGAACATGGCCTGTGAGGGATGGCACTAATCTCCCCACACCGGATTCCAGACTTCACCATGTGGCCCACATTTGGCTCAGTAGTTCTTCCCAGAGAGGTTTTGAGTCACTATCTACAGCTACATGTAGAGGGCTTGACTAACAGATTTCCATATTCATGAGTTACCTAAAGGCCAGGGGGCATAGCTAAATTAAGTTATTCCTTCCCAGGCTCTTCCCTCTTGCCCCTCCCTATTTAAGCCAGCTCTCCCCTGGCTTAATGGGGGAGGGTGTGTGTTTGTGGGTGGGGGTTGGGGGGAAGCACATCCAGACCCAACTATCACACCATGAACAATAAACTTTTAAAACCATGGACTCCACATGTCTTCTGAGGCCTGCCACCACCAAAATTTCCAGCCTTTGGAACCTTGGACCTTCTCGTATCTGTGGGACCTGCCAGTGTGGAACACCCTGCCCTGGGCCTGGGGCTCTGCCGCTGCAGAGTTTGATCCCATAGTCCAGTACCATGAGACATTTTCTCAATTGGAAGTTCATATTTCCCCCAAAAACTATAGCCTGTGTCAAGTTGGCATAAAACTAGTCAGCAAAACATGTCTCCTCAGAAACTTGCGGACTCTGGAACAAAAAAGTTCTATTAAGCTAAAATGCATTATGAATTACCACAGCACGATCTGGCTGCAAGATTCCTCTGGATAATTGCCACTGCTATCCTAAGGGTGGTACATTTGACTTTTAAATTCTGAGGGATCTCAAAAACCTCTAACACAGTTTTATTCTGGCTTTCAAAAACCCACAGAACTCTAATTGCCTAATCCAAGACCCATGCCTGATCAACCTAGCTATAATTCCTAATCATGGGATAGTCTTTAGCCCTTACACACTCTATCTCATATCTCTCTGTCTTGAATCTCCAAAACAATGTCTATATTACTCTTGCCACAACTTGCCAAATCACTGATGCATTTCCCTTGGCAATTAAAGTCCCGCCCAGCTATCTGAACAGTTCTTTCCCAGGTATTCTGACATATCCCTCGTCTCTTCAGGTCCTATGCTTTGGACCTGTGAACCTGCTCCTCACTCCCAGAACTCTTCTCTAGTATGTGAATGATCCTTCTTTGCAGTCTGTCTTACAACCTTTCTCTATAACATACCACCTTACTTAACTTTTTGGCTATCCAAAGATACTGAGTATCTTCTAACTCCCAAATGCCTCCTCCCAAGAAACTTACTTTAGCCATGCCCTGATTCACCATTCCTCTGGCATACCTCAAATTTAAACACTCTGATCCAGGGCACAGCTCCTCCCCAAACTAAACAGGACCTTCTGCCCTTATAGGGCATAGCAAGTCATTTTCATGTCTGGATCTTTAACTTCAGTGTCTTAGAAAATCTCCTTTATCAAGCTATTCATGGTCCTTTTACAGAGCCTCTGAACCCCTTCTATCCTACTGAACTATTGTCTGGACTTCATGTATAACTTGCCTCAGACAAAATAGTTACAGAAAGGAACTTCGATTTGAATCTAGCTACTATGGCTTCAGTGTTTGCCTTGTCTACTAAACTTACTCTTTTCAATGTAATTGACAAAATTGCTTGCATTTGTCTTATATGCGCTGATATTTTAAAATAAGCATATTTGATAATTGCTGCATGGAATCAATTAATACATGAATTTCCTTGTGTACTTTTTTTGAAATCAAGCATGATATTTATCCTTTTAGACATTTAAAAAAATGTAATACAAAGTTATAATCACAATGTTGCATAACAGATCCTTTGAATTCATTTCTCTACCTTAAGTTTTGTATCCCTTGATAAATATTACTTCTTGTTCTAGTTTTAATGTATGGTAACTACCATCTTCAGTTTCTAAGGTAACATATTAATAAAAATCATATAATATCTATATTTTGTTCCTGACTTCCTCCCTTAAAGATGCAATATTCTGAAGTTTCATCAATGTTGTAAAAATATCAGCAGGATTACATTAATTTTATATCAAAGAGTATCTATTTATGTGTATGTACCAAATATTTTCTTTATCTGTTCACTCACTGATTGACATTAAGATTGATTCCATTTCTTAACTATTGCAAATAAAGCTATTGTGAAATTAAGAGCACAGAATTTTCTTTAGTATATGAACTTCATTTTCTTTCTTTGAATGTATAGCTATATTGGGATTGTTAGATCATACAATAGTTCAGATTTTGGTTCTGAGGTTCCTTCATACTGTCCATACTGTTTGGAACCATTACAATATATAACAGTAAACAAACATTCTCTTTCCTCAGCATGCCAATGTCTTTCATCTCATGCTTTTGATAATAGCGCTTTTACATGGAGTGGAACAGACTCTAATTGTGGTTTTGACTTACATCACAGTAGTAATTAAGGATACTGAGCATTTTTATATACTCATTAGCTATTTCTACATACTTTCTTGATAAATCTTTATTCTCTGGACTATTTTAAATAAGATTGATTTCTTGTTTTTGAGTTGTTTGGGCTCCTTATATATTTTGTATATTAGCCATTTATTATTAGCCATCTTTTTATTTATTACCATCATATTTTATGTAGTATTAGTCAATGGAATTCTTTTCTCTTTTGAGTGTTTTTTGGCATGCTTTTTTTTTAATTTGCTCTAATCTATCATTTTACCTTTGCTTTTGTTGTCTGTGCTTCTGAAGTCATATGTAAATAAACAAATAACGCTCAGGCCAATGCCATAGACATTCTCCTCCTGTATTCTACTTTAAGAGTTTTGCACTTCCAGGACCTGCATTTAAGTCTTGGGTTAGTTTTGTGTTGTTTTTTCTATGTAGTGTAAAGAAAGGGTGTAATTTTATTTTCTAGGTGCTCAGGTATCCCAATACTATTTATTGAAGGTATCACCTTTTCTCTTCCATTTTTTTTTGATTTTTTGATGTCTTTGTTGAAGATTTATTCTCTTTGCTCAGGATTGCCTTAGTGATTTCAGGTCTATTACTTTCTAAATGGACAATTACTTCCTTTCATTTAATTGGATCTTCAGCAGGCCTGTCAGCACTGATCAATCCCTCCTTTCAGGTACATTTTATTCTTTGCTCTTCAGTGCTTCTCTTCTATGTGCTTTTCCTTTGCGGCACCAGCTACTCTAGCCCTGCTGCCTTCCACGTTCTCTCTCTATATCTAGCGCTTACTTCTTCCTCCTTCTAATCTGTGTGTGTCATTTCCCTACCATAGTTTCATTCAGTTTCCAGCTTTCCATTCAATCTATAGACTTAGAACTCTCAGGTTCATGTTTACAGCCTAACTCTTTCCTCCAAGTGCTACTTCATAAATAATTCTCTCATTTATAACTGTAAGCATGATTGCTGTATGAACCTTACACTTACCAGACCCCCTCCCAAAAAAATATAATGCTTCTCCCTCTGCCCCTCTCCTGCCAACCACGTCCCTTTTCAGACCTTCTCTATTAGATCATCCACTATTTCTTTATTTTTGTTTTTTTTGTTTTTTTTGTTTTTGAGACAGGTTTTCTGTTTGTAGCCCTGGCTGTTTTAGAACTCACTCCATAGACCAGACTGGCCTTGAATATGGAGATATGTTTGCCTCTGCCTCCTGAGTGCTGGAATTAAAGCTATTCCCTATCACAGCCCTGTAAGCCACCAGCTTCTAATTGCTCAGTTCATGAGTAAGTTCTCCGTTGGTCCATCCCTCATCTGCTGGTTCTCGTCATCTCTGCACTGGTCAGCCATCTACTCCTGGCTCCGTTTGCTCTTAGCTCTTAGCCTCCTGGAGCCATGAGGTCATGGATTCCAATCTCTCTCATCTTTCTCACCATGGAGCTGCCTGAGCAAGAGGAGGCCTATCCTATCCAGAGACTTCCCCCTCTAAAGAAAGAAACAGCTAATTTCTTTCTTAGCCGTCACACGAGCCCTATAGTTCTGAAACATTCCTCTCAACTTCTCCCTTGTTCCCTCCTGGCCCCCCAGCCACTCCGGCCATTATTGTCAGCACAGTAGAACCTACCCTAGTTTCAGAAACAGGCCATGGTCTTTCTTTTTTTTTGTTCACTTTCCTTCTCTACATCTTCATAACAATGCTGCCTCCTTATAATCCAGCCTTCATTCAAACTACATCCACAGTAGAGAATGCCCTGAAATGTTCAAATGTAGACATGAGTTCTTTCCCTGCTCAGTGACTCCCAATCTTTCCCCTGGATTTTCTTCAAATATTTACTTCCTCTATAAATTATTAGGGTGCTTATTATTTGTTTTCTCCCCAGCAATATAAGCTCTCGGAGGACAGGAAAAGGCATTGTCCTGTCTTATTCATTATGTCCTCAGTACTCAGAGCAATTTGTGATATGTGGTCTTCACTCATTTTAACTGCCACCAAGTACAGTACAGCAGGTGCTATAACTTGTATGTTATAGCACAAAACACGGTGGTTTGAGGGAAGTTAAGAGCAAGTGACTCATGCTTAAGTAAGAGAGTACTTTATAGAACAGAAGAGGGTGCATTCAAAAATCTGTGTCTTATTTATTTTAGCTTCTATTTAGATACATGCAGTTGAATCAAACATAGAGAGCATCTCCCATTGGTAAGTATAGTGACACAAATATTTGTCGTATTGGAGATCGCACCTGCTTCTTGACTGTTCTGATCAGTGCCTGTGAAAGGTGCATATCCCCTCAATTTCTCATAGAGGGCTAAGAACTTACACCTATAAGATTTTCTCCTTTAGAAAAGCTTAAGCAAGCTACCTAACCTGAGTTTCTGCCAACTCCTTTGTTCATTTCTCACAGGCAAGTTAATATAAATGCATGATGAGCTGATCTTATTCACGGAAAGAGGAAGCTCAGAGTATTTACAGCATTAAGAGGAAGTTCAGAGTGTTTACAGCACTAAACTATGTGAGCTTTCCAACTCAGCTATTTACATTTCGATTTCAGTGTTACATTAAAGTTTCCTGAAAGCATACTCTTTCAGTGGATACATGCTTAATTTTTAAAGGAGATGAGACTTGGTGGTTTATTGTTCCAAAGAAAGGACAACATGCTGAAGAGAAAATGTGGGGAGAAAGCAGTCCTGATGTAGACAAACTAGAGTCTTTTCAAAGCATGTCATGAGATTCAGAGTTTTCAATCATCCCCAAAGCTCTGTCGGTCATCTTACTTGGAGGTTAGAAAAATGGTTATAGGAGCCTGGCAGCTTATGAGACTGGCTTTTCTAGTGGCTGGCTTCCAAATGTAATCCATCCACATTCTGCCTGTGGTTACTGCCATGTGGTGGCAGTTGTCTCCTTAGGCGAAACTGAAAGAGGGGTGATTGTGGGTTCTGACATTGTCTGGAACGTGTAGGGAAACAGTGGCACTTTCAAACTCCCCCAATTAGTTTATTTCTAGGGAAACCGGGCAGAAAATTCTGAGAATGCAGTGTTCACACAATGTAACTGCATCTCAAGAGGGTGTCACCTCCCAAGGCCTCACTCTGTCCCCTGAAAAGGCTCACAATTGTTACATCACACTGCTGGGAGTATGCAATGGGCTTTAACAAGCCTGCTGCAGAGTACCACGTCCAGGGGTTTATGTTCTTGTGACTAACACATTGAACAGAAAAGTGTGAAATACACAAATAAATATGTTTTTATGGCAAGACAGAGTGCCTCTGTATTTGAGACTATATAACAGCTCATTATAGTCCAGTCATTGATTGCTCCTGCTTTGCCAAGCCTTTACTGATGGAAATGGTCTCAGCACATTTAGAAAAGAAATCAAATCTGCATTATGGAGTCGACATCTTTGTATTTCTAGTTCTATGCATGGCAGATCCATTATACAGCTACATTTGATGTGTTTTTAATTAAAACCAGGAAGTGTCCAAAGCTTCTCAATGTTGTTCCATCTCTTGTTTCTGTTTGCACAGCTCACCATGTTAGAACTGGGACTTGTGAGGTGGTGGCGCTGCACAGATGCTGTAATAAGAACAAGATAGAAGAACGGTCCCAAACGGTCAAGTGCTCCTGCTTCCCTGGGCAGGTGGCAGGCACTACACGAGCTGCTCCATCTTGTGTGGATGGTGCGACCTCTTCCATTGCTCCTTGAAATAACATGGTTGAAATTGGAACCCCACTATAATGCTGTCTACTGGAGTCACTCTGAGGGGAAAACACTGTAAATCACATGGCAGAAAGGAAGTTATTTGGGGGTATTTTTTTGTGATGTGAAAACCTCGAGCAAGAGTGAATCACAACTAGCATAGTTCTGCTACAAAAGCATTATAACGAGGTTCCAGCCAGTCAATAATATTGTTGCCATGAAATGTAGATTTGCTGGTAGATAGGAGATTCATAAATTACTTTGGAAAAGCAAGATGGCTAAGGATGGTGAAGTAATGTATGTTCAAAAAACTGAGCAGAGTTTAAGAATAAGAGAAAAAAGTAAACACCATGTACTTGGATGATTGGCTGAAGATAAAATTCACATAAGATGACTTCAATGGAGATGGATGTAAATATTGGTTTCTTTTTTGACTATTCATATTATTATAATCTACTATAAGTCTTTGTATGAGGCTATTAATTGTTGCATAGTAAACAGTAATTTGTCATGTAGCTTATTTTTTGTAAAGAAATTACTGTTAATAATAAAAAAAGAGAAAAACATATTATGTCTACTAACACTCTCCTGATTTTTAGCTTACTCATGGGGAGCATTTTATTGACTTTAAAATATTGATTCATCCAGGCATGGGTATAGTTTATTATGTATTTATATAAATCAGTGCAAGGTCTCTCAATATATCAGTCAGATGAAGTTTCTGTTTTTACTTGAAACATTCTTCAACATTGTGAGTGCAGTTATTACTTTCTGTTGAAAATCTAGAGATTTATTAATATTTTATATATAATATACTCCCAATATATCCCATGTCAGTTTTTCTTATTGTGGTAAAATAGTCTGGTATGGTGACATATGCCTTTCATCCTGGGGAGTCAGAGGCAGGTGGATCACTGTAAGTTTGAGGCCAGCCTGGTCTACAGAGTGTGTTCCAGGATAGCCAGGACAGCACAGAGAAACTCTATATCAAAATAGGATATAATATATCTTTTGAAACACACACACACTCACTCACTCACTCACAGTCATACACATGTATATGAAACAATACTTGAAAATACAATGCATATTAGTTAGGTCAGTGATGTTGCCCCGTGAATCCCAAATAGAGATACTGAGTTATTTTTTCTCTCTCCTCATAGCATCCATAGTGGAACAAAAATGGTGGTGTCATATGCAGCCATGTCTGGAGGGAGAGGAATGTAAAGTTCTTCCAGATCGCAAAGGATGGAGCTGTTCCTCTGGAAACAAAGTAAAAACAACCAGGGTAAGTGGGCGCCGGCATAGGAGGGAAAAACCTGAATTAATGGGCAATGGGATATGTGCTACAGTAACTTAAGTGGTGTTTGAGGAATGAGAGAGCATAGCTTTTTATAATGTGAATTGTCCATTTATTCCTTTATTCATAGCACATTTTTTATTTCAGAATTTCATCTTCCATCAACATCATCCACCTCCATGTTTTCTGATTAATGAAATATTTTTCCTCATAAGATATTGCCAATGGCATGAATACCTCCTAACCCCATGATCCGTTCTGAATGGAAGACAACTGGCCATAATCCCTGTTGTTCAGTTGGGTAGTTATGGGAATACATTCTGGCAAAGACTGATTAGTTTATACATGGCTTCATATCTATTTATAACTTGGGTTCCTTCTGTTTTGGGAAAGCAATTGTTCTGACCTTCCTATGTTTTGGATCATTAAATAATTTTCTAAGGGTTAAGGGTTACAGGTTATGGGTTAAAGATTAAAAGTTGTAATTACTTTCCATTAGGGAAATGGAAAGGCAATTCAGAATCTCAGGATTACAAAATGATGCTCAGGACAGGGGTCCATTTCTGTTCTCAAGAACTTTTCTGGAAGTTGAGAGAGGAAGGAAAAGTCCTTTAATTTTTAATTCCCAATTGACAACATGAATTTTCTAGTCTAGAAGAATTGTGATTCCTTTTAAAATATAAAAATATTAATTTAAATACAATTATTTAAATTATTATATACTTACAAATACATAAGTAAGAATTATATATAATTGTAAATAATTAAATTTAGAATTTCATACCTTTCCTTTTGCTTTGAAGGAAAGTTGGTTAAAGTTGGATAATTGAATTATAAAACAAAATAGTTGTATAAGGATGTTTTATAGAGTGACACCAAACTAGATAATATTTAATTGACATGAAAAAATTTTTAAATTTTCTGTGTATCTTCAAGTGATTATTTTACTGATGTCATCCCAACACATTCGAGTCTGTCAAGTAATAAGAATGCATTGACAGTAGACACAAATGTGGCCATGTTTTGAATAGTGCAGATAAAACCATACTTCATTGTTTTGCCAAATATTCTTGACTCATCTGTTGGTTGGATTTTGGCAAGTATTTCCAAAATTATACCGAGTAAGTATATGATCAGTTAATTAGAACAATTATATTATTCTATGTGCTTGCAAAATTTCTAATTCATTCTGCTTTGTTTAAAAACCTTTTTTTTCTGATATAAATTTTTGTAAGGTATTTATTAACATGAACTTACTTTCCTCTCATACTATTTGTATTAAAAATAAGAATTGTGAGAATTTACTAAAGATTTGAAATTCTAAAATACATCTACAAAGTAAATAAGTAAAAAAGGTTCACTCTCTATAGCCACTGCATGTTTTCATCACTTCAGTAGACAAGGGGAAGCTGACATTTATGGGACCCATAAACATATGCTGCACACTGAACAAGGTGCTTTAAATACATTATCTAATTTACTCCGCTTAATAGCCCCATAAAGATGATATTTTAATCTCCATTTTACCGGTGAGTAAACCAATACTTTTGCAAAGTTAAGTAACTTCACAAGGTCATAACAGTAATTAATTGCGGGAATATGACTCAGCCACACAGCTCAGTTCTCAAAATTGATCCCTTAATCTGTACCCCTAACTTAACATTAACATACAATTTAATATATTTGTCAGCTATAATGATAAAATGTTCCTATAGTTCTTTTCATAGGAGGTAGACCTTTAAGAATATATTTAACTTTCTGGATCATTGAAATAAAAAGGTCAAGACAATGCTGTTGGAATTCTCAAAAATTATTTTCCAGTGGTGCCCTCTCCTTCCCAGTTGGCCATATTCTCAATAATCTAAAATTAAAGTTGAGCTTCACCTTCACAAAAATTTCCCCAATGTATAGAAATAAAATGTATGAAAGACTAATTAGTCCTGGGTAGGAAAACCCCATCTAGACCCCTATAGGTTACAACATTTTCAGATTTTCTTTCATTTTCTTCACTAAGAGCAGCTGGTAATGAAGGACCTTATAGAACATGTTACCCAACATTGTCCTGGGATTTAAAAACAACAACAACAACAAACAACAACAACAAACAAACAACAACAACAACAACAAAAACTGTGACCAGGCAGGAAGTTCTTCCAATATGAGTTCCCTGGTAGCGTTCATGGTGTTCAGAGTTGATAGTGACAGTTGTGGCTTTATGCAGTTGGGAGCAGAAATGAAAACCCCTCAAGTGTTCACGGTACTGAAGCTGGACTTGAGTTCCTTTTCCCATTTTATCAGATCTAAGTCTCTCTTTCTCCCTCTCTCTTAACCCTCCCCTCCTTTTCTATGTCTCCCTCTGTGTCCTTCATCTTTCTGGAGGCATACTATCAAATTGCCTCCCCTGCTGTCAGACAAAAGTCCGTGTTCCCCTTTCCTCAACTCAACTGTCACCCAGACTGCTTTGCCTCCTCTGTGCCTCACCTGTTACCATGGCTTTGCTGCCTCTATTCTTACCAGTTCAACCTTTACTTCTGAAAGCAGACAAGAAAAGACTACTTAAGGAAAGCCTCCTCATATTTAGTATGATATTACACCAGGGCAACACGCTCAGGGCATTGTGTCCCAGCCAGTGCCCTGAGCGGAAAAAAAAAAAAAAAAAAAAACTTGTAAAACATGGACATACTTAGATATTCTTCAATAAACTGAATGCTATGACAGTGTACTTGGATGGTCAAATTTGCACAAATAGGAATGTTGAGTCGAATGTTGCTCTAGTGCCATAAAACGCCAAAGATTCCAATGTCATAAGCTCTGTGTTTTCCACTGAAATAATTTTTAAAAAGGGAAGGCAAGCAGAAACATCCTTTAAATTGGTTAGAGCACAAAATTATGGCACAGAGAGAATGCTCAACAGAGGTGATTTCTACAGTCATAAGCATAAGCAAATATATTAGTAAGAAGCTTAAGTAATTATTGTATTCATTGCTATTGTCTTAGGATTTTATTTCTGTGAACAGACACTTTATACAATGCAACTCTTATAAAGGACAACATTTAATTGGGGCTGGCTTTCAGGTTCAGTGATTCAGTCCATTATCATTAAGGTGGGAGCATGGCAGCATCCAGGCAGGCGTGGTTCAGGAGAAGCTAAGAGTTCTACATCTTCATCTGAAGGCTGCTAGAAGACTGGCCTCCACGTGGTTAGGAGGAGGGTCTTAAAGCCCATACCCTCAGTGACACACTTCCTCTAACAGGGCCATACCTACTCCAACAGGGCCACACCTCCTAATAGTGCCACTCCCCGAGCCAAAGGTATTCAAACCACCACAGCTATCACTGTCCACTTAACCAGTCTTGAGTAAGACAGCTAGGGCTGTCTGAGTTTGATGAAAACCATTATTTCTAATTCTGCAGGTCCTGGACACAAAAAGATGCCTAGAAGAGAGGCTAAAAAAGGTTACGGAGTAGCTTGGGAGCTGCTATCAGCCCAGAGGCTATTTCTGTTTCTGAGGCAATGTGTGATGGTCATATGGGATTTTTAACACTAACACATGGCTGGAGATATGATTAAAATTTCCGTAATGTACATACTCCCTTAAAGTTGCCCATATCCAATCTGGAATGCTCAGGTACCTCTCACAGTGGAAGGAAAGCAATCAGCCAACACCAGCAGTGATGCATGCAAGGCCTCAGCAGGGGAGATGGTATCTTCCAGAACTTACTAGAAATCGGGGCTGGGTGAGTTCATTTGAGTAATGAGTAACTTCATTGCCCTTCCCACAAACGTGAATCGTACTCTGCCTCTGCCTTCATACTCCATTCAGAGAGCTCGGCTGCTGCTGTCATTCTGACCTATTTTCTTTCTCAGAAAGGAGGGGAAGCAGCCAGATAGCCATTTAGGCAACAGCACATTTTTGTACTCAAACCCATTTAGTCTGAAGAGCATAGAAGACACAACATCTGTTTCCACACTCCCCGCCACCCCCATGCTGAAGAAGAAAAATTTAGGAGAGCCCATGGCACACACAACCTTCTCCTGAATTACCTTTAAGTTAAAAAGAAAGGAAAAATCATAAGGTCCCTTTTATTCTTTTATTTTAAACTCACTTTCAAAGATAAATAGTGAGAAACTTTTTTAGAGTCATTAATAAAAGGATAGTCTCTCCAGTGTAAAGGAACACATAATTATATGCTAATTATACAATACAAAATAGCAGGGAGAAGGGGCTATAGAGCTTGTGAGATATGAGAAAATATCGCTAACACTGTTGGGATCATCAGTAAGAAAAACAGACTATGCTTCGTTTCTTTTTAATGTTTTGATGTTATTTCTCTGTGGCAGAGCCGAGGAACTCATGAAGGCTTTAGAATTTTCTTTTCTTATCTGTCGGTATGAACATCACATTCCAGAACACAGGGGTCAATAGCTCTTAGGTCTGACTTCCTGGGGAAAACATGACAAAATACTTACTTTAAAAGTGACTTTGTATTGTCATGACATATATTATCTTTGAGAGTTATTTATCCAAGATCCTCCTACTTCTCCTATATATAAAATGGATTCTTGGGGCAAAATTCTTAGCTGGTTGGGATGCCTTTATCCTTATCCACATACTTAATATACCTTAATTAGATAGGAATTATGTAATTTGTAATATACCTTGAAACAAAATAGATTTTTGGTTTTTGGTGGGTTTGTGTCTGTGTGTGTATGTGTGTGTGTGTGTTTCGAGACAGAGTTTCTCTGTGTAGCCCTGGCTGTCCTGGAAGTCACTCTGTAGGCCAGGCTGGCCTCGAACTCAGAAATCTGCCTGCCTCTGCCTCCCAAGTGCTGGGATTAAAGGCATGCACCACCACTTCCTGGCCAAAATAGATTTTTAAACGGGTGATACAGTGAAGTTCTTAACAGATTGTAAGAATTCCTGAGCCCATTATATGGTAACCGTACTCGTAACCTAAACACAAAAGCATATAAATCATTGATACAGCAGTTACTGTGTACTGTATTCAACACAGTCAACCACACTGGACAATATGGGTAACACAGAGATGTATAAAATATTCTGCCTCCAAGAAACATATGCACCTGAGATAAGGAAATAAAGACTGTAGCCTTGTGAGTTTCTTTATCTCTATGCAGCATCCAGCAAGGGACACCAGGATCAATGGCAAAAAAGTATCCAGACGAATGCTGTGGAAATAATAGACGTGCCATGCCCTTGCTTTAGCTCCATCACCTACAAAGGCATGAAGATGTCAAACTAGGTTCAGCTTCTAGGTCTCTAGCTGTGTATACCAAGGGCATTTCTCACTTCCTTCACAGCTAAATTGGTAAGACATTAATAAGTGGATCACTTCAGATGGCAGATAAGGCTGGGTTTTACAAGGGAGAAAGGAAATAGCTTCTTGTGAATTTTGCTGACCAAAGCCTCAAGCTGCCTCCTCTGGACAAAGCTGGGTTTTACATCAAAGCTGAGTGTTATAGATCTAAGCAGAACAAACTTGCTGTTCCAGACTCAATGCAAAGGGAGGGCATAGCATGGGGATACACTTTTACTTCATTACAATAAGGTGGCATAGTTCATATACCGTCTTCCATGCCTTTGCCTGATGCTCACTTTGCCTGGAGAATGTAAGTACATTTAGAGTATGGTAATTCTTTCTTGATGTGCTCACTCTTATCCAGCATATCCCCATCCATTTGTCTTCATCTTACAACCAGTCAGGGCTACCGTTGCACTGTATTCCACAGCACAAAGCCAAATGACCTTTAGGGCTGTGGCTTATAAATTATATTACAGCACCTACAGTAAGAAATATATCTTATCTTGTGACCCATTATACACCACACACACACATACACACACACACACATACACACACACACACACACACACATAATACGCACATACACACACATACACACATGCATACATACATACATACATATATACATGCATACACAGACACACATACACACACTTGTATGTTCCATACTGCAGTTAAAGTTATACTTTGATATTTTTGTTGTCTTCTTATCTTACAATCGTTATCTTTCTTTTTCCTTCCCACTTATTTTTCTTCTTTCCCATCCTTTTTTCCAGTATCAGCCTCATGGTATCTTCATTCTATCACTTGCTGATTAGTTGCGTTCTGCATCTCAGGAACTACCATGTTGATATCTGATTGCTCTCCATGCCCTGCTCCATTGAACTAGTGGAGATACAAACTCCTTAACAAAGTTTTCAAATCAACTCAGTTCTCATGTTTTAATATTAGTTTTCAATATATTTTTGGGTAAACATTTCATTTACTTTTGAGATATAGATCTCAGGGACATGAATCATATGCTAAATAAGATTAATTCAAAGATACCTTATTGTTTACTGTTTTAAGTTGCTCTTCTAAGTTCTAGGTGAAAGTACCAAAGAAATGAAACCACAGAAATAAGAAATTCTGCTCTCAGGGCCTGAACTAGGTCACATTTGTTTATTGTTGCTGGCATAGTAAGTTAGAGAAAGTTTAAATGACTTAATACAATGCCTGTTAGTCATTATAGGTCAAGGCCACAACAGTATCTGTTATCTGGGTTTTGTGGAGTAGAATCGAACATCGAGCATCATGTTTTTACCACAAGGCTGTGGTTATTCGTGGTGAGCCTAGGGAGAATCTACTCTTAAGATCATTCATGTTAGCATATTCTGGTATGATAGAGCTGCTGGATCTAGGCTTCCCAGAGCTTCTGTCACCTCTGTTAGGATGATGGCTTTTTCCAATCTCAGTGTCTCCCAGTCTGAGAGATTAGCTGCATAGTCAAGCCTCCTCAGGTCTGCACCTCTCAGTACCCTCCCTAGTCTCAGCACTTCCTCTGGTGTCCTCCTTTGCTGTGTCTCCAACTAGCTTCTCTGCCTGCTGTCAAGTGCTTTTAAGGGATGAGAAAGTTACAACACGAGGAAATTCCCTGAGGGTCAGCTAATCAGCAAACACAGTTATATCTGCAAAGCACTTTCACCACAGGACTTAAATTACTGCTTCTTTAAGGAAACAAAGGATATGAAAGACAATACATCTGGGTGACAAAGATAGACCAGATCCTGTTATATGGGATACAACAAAAATAAAAAATTAGTAAAATATATAGCACATTAGATGATGTGTTAGGTCATTTTGGGAAAAAAAGGATGCTGTCTTAGTTAGGGTTTTACTGCTGTGAACAGACACCATGACCAAGGCAACTCTTATAAGGATGACATTTAATTGGGGCTGGATGACAGGTTCAGAGGTTCAGTCCAATATCACCAAGTCAGGAACATGGCAGTGTCCAGGCAGGCATAGGGTTAGAACAAGTTCTACCTCTTGTTCTGAAGGCAGCTAGCAGAAGACTGGCTTCTAGGCAGCTAGGAAGAGGGTATTAAAGCCCACACCCACAGTGACACATCTACCCCAACAAGGCCACACCTCCTGATATTGCCACACCTTGGGCCAAGCCTATTCAAACCACCACAGATGGGACATGAAACATGCTGAGGAAATTTGCATAGTTGGTTGAGGTTTTGAAAGTGTTATGCAAGACTCACATGGCCATTTGGAGAATAAACTTTCCAAGCAGATGGAAGAAGTTAAGGTCCCTGAGATGATAGCCTTCTTAGGAAAACTACACCAAGGAATAACAATGATGTCTGTATCTGCAATGGAGCAAGTGGTAGAATTTAAGGCCAGAAAGCCTTCTTAGGTGTGTCACATCTGACACAATCTTTTGTAAGAAACATACAGAGAGTGGGAGTTCTCATTAGATGACATGGAAAAAAAATTGTGGAGATATTTTTTAATCTGTTTTTCTTTAATGCTCAGTAACTCTAGCCCATTTAACATAATGGGAACTCCAGTATAACATCTTGTATTTGATATTTCTTAAGAACAGATGAACATTTTTATATTATAGTGAGGAAGGCAGACACTGAGTGAAATTCCTGTCAGAGAAGCTAAAATCTCAAATGACGAGGCAATTAGAAGCAAAACACTTAAGGAACTCAGTAATTGTGGTAATAATATTGGGTTTTTAATAAGGCGGTTCAGACAGAAATGGAATAACACACTTACAATTTTCACATCAATTAGATACTGAGTTCAAGGCAGGTAGGAACCCAGCTAGGTGCCCAGGATGCAGCATTAGCCAAAGGTAACATTTTAAATCTGGTGTTTTAAATTAGGGAGCTGCTTACTTCATTAACGATAATTTAATAGGAGTAAGAGCGTCCTCCTTGGCATTTGTTTAGAGAGTTATTGGAAATTAATGCAGAAATTTCAAGTCATAGATCACCAGAGCTGTGTTTCTCAAGCTTGGCCTATATATTTACAATTAAAATGAGCAATGGGCACAGATGAGCCCTCTGAAACTCCTGGAAGATGAAGATGGCTCCATACTGCTATAGCCATGTAGATATCTGTAAATGTTACTCCAAAGCATGTGCTGATGAGCTTACAGTTAATTGTGAGTAATCACATACTATAAGATAACACTGATTAGGTACCGTAGTACATTCCTCAACCATGAAGAATATCTTAATACTCAACATCCTATAATGTCCTTGATGTCTTACAAGATATTCCTCAACTATGAGGAATATCATAGACTATGAAGTATGCTCTGTGAATTAGATGGAGAGGAGCACAGTTCTGTGTCTTACATTAAGGACAAAGGCTGAAGTTATGTCATGTTCATTAAAGATATTATAGATTTCATATATGTTGAAAGTTAAGTATACTTAGCAAAACTATCTGTTTTTGTTTATGTGGATTTACCTAAGGAATGAAGAATCAGCCTTCAAGGAACTTAAGAAGTAGAAGGGTGAGAAAGGGAGCCAATTTCTTCACTAGTGTAGACACGTGTTCTGTCTCTAGTATACTCCAGTAAATAATCCCCACCATACAGGCAACCACCACTCATGACTTACAAAACAAACAAACAAGCAAACAAAACCAAGAAGATATAAAACTTTCAAGTTGGAAAAATTGTTAGCAAAAGTTCTGTGTATGGGAAGGTGGATAAGAGGACACTGGAGCATGTATGTGTCCAAAATATTTTATGTATGTATGTATGTATGTATGTATGTATGTATGTATGTATGTATGTAATTAGGGAAGCATAAATTAATTAAAAGGAAAGGATTAGGTGGTGATGCTCAAGAAACCCCTATTTGGGGCTCTCTGGCCTTTTTCTATATTGGGTGACAAACTTTCTACTTTAAAATGTACGCCTTTACCCATTCTTGAGCTACCAAAGCCCCTTCCCTCACAACCTTTACATATGGCACAGGCAGTGTAATGCCTCACAGAATAAGTTCCTGGGTCGTTTTAATTTCTTACTTTGTTGGAAAGGTTAAAAAGACTCAGTGTACTTTTCCAAGAAGCTCAGAGAGCTTTGGAGATGATGACCAGGTGGTGTATAAAGCACAGCTGGGTCCCAAATACCTCACCTCTAGAAAGGCAGACAATCTACAACTTGTCAAATCTTCCAGGAGCTTCAGAACAACTCTCAACTCTGGAGTTGGTCTAAGCCGTGTCCTATAGGACGAGAGGAACTAAGTTTTCTCTTAGAATGATCACACCTCAGCCAGCTATACCCAATAGAATTCCAGATCCCAAGTTTAGTGGGTTACAAAAAAGATTTATGTATTGGATTTGTGGAGATTAACCCCGGAGAATAGAAACACAAGAATAAC
This sequence comes from Arvicanthis niloticus, assembly GCF_011762505.2. Taxonomy (NCBI): domain Eukaryota; kingdom Metazoa; phylum Chordata; class Mammalia; order Rodentia; family Muridae; genus Arvicanthis; species Arvicanthis niloticus. Next base: position 45,299,261 of record NC_133429.1, read on the forward strand.
ATGTCTTCAATTATTGGAAGATATAGCAAGGAAAAGAAAAACATATTTGTGCCGTTATAAGAAATACAGCCAAGACCACAGCAAAACATACTCAATGTTAGCTTTCAATGAGTGGCCTGCTTTGGGAAATAAGAAATTCCTCAGTTTGGAATGTGATCAATTTATAACTTGAATGATAAGCAAAAATTCAGAGTTGACTAGATCAACAGTCATAAAGACAAGAAACAGTTTATGAAAAGGCCTGAAGGAATAGATCAAGTCTTCGTCATGAGTTTGAAACTCGTTCCCAGGGTGAGGTAACACGTGTGAAAGAAAGTAGGTGCAGAGTGGGACTTCCTGGTAGCAGAGTGGTAGGAACCTGTATTGGTGCTATGAGACATTTAAATTTCCATGTGAAAGATTTTGATTTTTTTCTCTAGACATGGATGAACTATGAAAGAATCTTATACAATCAGGATAGGAGAAAGGTCTGATTTATAGTTAAGTGTACTCAACTATGAAGGATCAGAGGAAGGCACAGAATTATGGGTTTGAAGTTAGTAAGAAAAGTAGTAATATTGTGGGTGTAGAGAGACGACAAGTAGAATCATCAGCATTTGGTAATAACATGAATATAAGAAGTAGTAAAAGAAAAATTCCAGACTCAAAGACTTACCTTTTGGTGATTATTTTGGTGATAGTCATTGACAGAGACTCAAAGTAGGGAAATCTAGCAGATGTTGTGATTTGTAGACCAAGAGACAAAAGCAGACTTCAGAGAATAATTATTCATCATTATTCCATGGACCACAATGAAATGATTCATTAGTAAAAGCTGTCTCAAGAGGAATGTTTAAATCAAGACTCCTGAAGACATTTAGCAGGTGGTGTGGAATAAGGGAGTAACTGTGACATCATTCAAGGAAACTATTTACAATTTTGTTTCTTTAGCGTCTAGTAAGTAAACTAAGTGTTATTCTGTGCTGTGAATATTAAACTGCAATTTCTTTTGTACCTTTGCTCTTGGTATTATATTTCCACGGCCTCCGAGTCAAACAAATAGATTTCCAAATTAAACTAGTTTCATGTTTATGAACTATTTGTATAGAAAAATAAACAGCAAGCTGAAAACTATAATCTGAAATATACCTTTAAGCTATATTTAAAATTTCTACCACCATTATATGTGTATATTTTATACATTATATATGTGAGGTACAGAGAGAAAGGGTAAAAAAAGGGGGAGGAGAGAAGATAAAGGAGAGATATTATATGTATAGTAATATGACAAATTGTGACCACAGTAAGAACTCTTGAAAAAAGAAAATCTTATCAATGCATAAGAACATTGAATCTTATGCACATCTCTCCCTGTCCATATTTTAAACTCATGCAGAAGTTAAATCTTGAAATAATATTTAATACAGGAAAATCTGATATTTGGTAAAATTTGATCTATAGTTGAAAATTCAAGTTTTTAGATTGAATAAAAAAGTCAGAATTGTTATAGTTTATAGGAAGCTATGGAAAGAGATTTGTTGTAATGGGTAGCATTTAACATTTTAGAGATACGGTTGACTTCCCTGATGACATGTCTTTCACTCATGGTGTTCAGTTGCTTTTAGTAAGCATTGATGTTGACTTGCCGCAATGTGTGAGGAGATTAGCCCAAACTCAACAAAGGTTTGTTTTGCCAGGCACCTGCTTGCTTTTAACATTTTACCTCTGCATCTGTGGCCAAGTCTTCTCTGGTGGCAAACACATTATATTTTTACTGTCATTTCCATTCTCTCCCTCATCCTGTTCATAGAAAACTGAAATCTATTTGGGAGGATGTGTGTGTGTATGTGTATGTATGTATGTATGCATCTGTGTGTGCATGTGTGTATGTGTGCATACTCACAAGATAGAGAGATAGAGAAAGAGACGGACAAAGAGAAAGAGAGGCAGACAGACAGATATACAGACAGACAGAGTCAGGGGGAAAAGAAGAGACTCATTTTTCAAAGGATGCTTGCAAATTATTGGTTGTAATCTCTGCTTTCCTGCTTCAATTTTCTTCTTTAAAGCATTCTGGACTTGAGAAAACGGGTTATGGGAGAACTGGTTTCATCAGGATGTTTGTGGGAGTTGGTTTGCTCAGCCTGCTTCTAGGACTCATATGGTGTAGTCCTTTTCTGTCTTGAAAGAAATAAAATTGAGTATTTTCAAAAGACACTGCCTAACAATCAGGGAAATCTGCACAGGTATTATGATTAGAAATCTCAATTTCTCAGCTTCAATTACAACCTATGATCAATTTTTGTGATTACTAAATGTATAATTAGACAGTCAAGCCTCCTTTGTGATTAAAAATTTTTTTAGATGAACTTGTTAAAAGCAGAGCTTGCATGTATAATACTCATGTGGACCATCCTTAGGGTTTCTTAGATGTGGTATAAGGAAGTGTGCTTGTGAATAAAGTTAAATAAAAGTTATTAATAATAACTTTAATGTATTCACTTTTTAACTATGTTCATGGTCTAAGGAGATCCTATTCAGTGAGAGAGATGGTACCACATTACCATTTCATACAATAGTTAGAGCTAAATATCGATAATATGATAAAATCTGTTTTCACAGGTCAGGGGATTATCTTCATCAGCAATAGTATAACACCAAGGGGTCATCCTTCCCGAACATACAAACAATATAGAGAAAATGCTACACGGTCAAGTGTGCCCAGTGATTGCTCCATTTCCGTTTCACTGGGCATGGCCACTGGAAGTTGGCACTGCTATAACATTATCCCCCTATTTCTTTTGCACAGTGGTTCTCTCAGCCTTATTTCAACAAGTGTCCTTCCAATTTGCCTCAGAATAAATGCTTACATCATATGTGTGGCTCTTCCAGGGTATTGCTGTTTGAACCTTTCTATGGAGATATTGGGATATTATTGAATAAACCCTGTGTTTATTCAGGGTTAAGTATATGCTACTCATGAGGAGTCTTATGGACATGCTCTGTTTTTCATTCACTCTTCTGTGACTGTTCATCTTCTGCTTTGGAATAGAACTATTCGATTATTCAGGGAAGCTATTCAACTTACCTCACTTAGTATAGCAGATAAAGGGGAAAGCCATATCCAAACCCACAGAGAATAAATTAGTCCCTGTTTACACATGTACACATCAGTTTGTTTTCCTCAGCTTTTCCAAGAGGGATGAACATATTGAAGGGACATCTCTTGTAGATCTCATGCTAAAGAATCTCAAGAGCTGTTGTGGTTGAGGCTTAGTCATAAGAAGGCTTTGTTTTTATCATTTGCATAAAAAGTGAAAATGCACGCTCAGAAACACCTGTATTATGGGTAATGAGAAGTTAACTCGGCTGGTCCATAGTCACAGTAACCAAATATTTAATCACACGGTACATGTTTCTTGTGTATTTTGAATGAGGTTTGAAGTGGTGAGGTTTGCATAAAGCACATTACTCACGTTAGTGTGAATTGGCCTCCTCCAATCATACATAAATATCAGACATAAAATATCTTCAATGGGCCTCCTCCAACTACAGATAAATAATCTTTATAATAGTATTAAAAATGAGCAGAGCCGAGGTGGCACTAAGTTGTGGTACTGGCAATAATGTTAACTGTGAAACATCTTGACATGGTGAACTGTTACAATGTAAGTATCTTGACCATAATATTTTTCTAAAAGGATGACAACCACCATGAGTATTTTAAAATGCTAGTAACTTGATGTTCTTGTAGTTTGTAGGAATGCTTAAACAGATCTTATGTTTCTGTGCATAAACTTCCATATATAGTTAGAAGAGTCAACAATTCACATAGATGCATAGAAGTTATGAAAATTTTAGTTAGAAACTGGAAAAAGAGGTGGTAGCAATTTTCAGAGGGTTTCTGTGAAGATTTGTCAGCTTTTGTGGGGGAAATAAGAACACCCATGAATATCCCATCGATTGTACCCATTCTTTTGGAGTCATTCTAACTATATTAAAAGCAAGAATAAAGTCATATCTGATAAAGCAAGATATTCTTGTGTCAGTCATAAGCATGAGAGGCTACTCATGTACTAGTATTAAAAATCTATGAAAATTCCAAATACACTATAAACAGGTGATATTTTTCTATTTAGTTTTAACTGCCAATTATTATTTTTTTACAGAGTTTGATTTTTATTTTTTTTACTAAGTATATAATCAGTGATTATAATAATGACTCCATTGTAGATACTGATATAATTCTTTTGGATTGGAATTTCTGTAAACTTTAGGATTTTCTAATGAGGTTTCTGTGTGTTGCTTCACATTTGGACTTCTTGCACATCTGTGAGATGGGACAGTTATATAAACACGACATGTAGCTCTTAGGTGTTTAAGACATTGAACAAAATCCATGAATTTCTTAAAATGATTCCTGGCCATTTGTTAGGGCTTCCTCGACTCCTTAGGGAGGTTCATAGATCAAACAGGTTGCCCATAGGTTAACAAAACAAAATAGGCCACTTTCCCAATAAATAAAGTATGAACATTATTATTCAACAATAGTAAATCTTGTTAAATATAACAGCTGTAGAAATTTCTAAGGATGTCCTTCAATACAACCTCATAGTTGAACAAGGCCCCTAAAAGAAGGCACTGATTCACTGGCAATTGTACTCAGTCCCATTTGTAATAGCCACAAAAATATCATCAAGGGTAAGTGAGGTGTCTCAGCAGGGAAAGGCCCTTGTTACCAAGCCTGATAGCCAAAGTTTGATCCTTACACGGTGAAAAGAAATCTGAATACTGCAAGTTGTTGTCTGGCCTTCACATACATGCTATAGAACTCATGTGTATGTGTGTGTGTGTGTGTGTGTGTGTGTGTGTGTGTGTGTGTGTGTATGTGTGTATGTATGAGTACACATGTGTGTGACTGCACCTGTGTGTACATGTATATATGTATGCACCTGTGTGTGTGCACATGGGTGTGTCTGCACCTGTGTGTATGTATGCATGTGTGTATGCACATGTTTGTGTGTATGTGCACCTGGTGTGTGTATGTGCATGTGTTTGTGTGTGTGGGCACTTATGTGTATATGTGGTATATGTGTGTCTGTGTGTCTGTATGTGTGCACCTATGTGTATGTTTGTGTGCTCATTGCCCCAACACAAATAGATAGTTAGATAGTTAGATAGATAGATAGATAGATAGATAGATAGATAGATAGATAGATAGATACTTAGGTGGAAAGGACAGAAAGATAGATAGACAGATAGAATAAACAAATGTTATCAAGATATTGGTTGATTATTGTTTTTAACTCACCAAAGAGCTGGAGTTGCAGAGTTTTAATGGCTACATAATCTGGGACATTCTCTCCACTAGTGTGGGTGAGGTCAAACCTATTATGCTGTTCAATTGTAAGAATCATCTTCCCAAAAGCATGGTTTTGGAGCATAAACATTGCTGTGTCCTTTTTAGTCACCAGGATTGTTTTTCTAGTCACAACTTTGAGGCAATCAAGAAGGAAGGACTTATTTTTTTTTTCCTACAAGGTACAAGTGTGAACCTTTATAAGGATTTTTTAGTATAATTCTAAGGTAGACTTGAAAAAGTATCTCTTTAATAATTAACCTATTTTAATAGGGGGCAGAGTATACTATATCTGTGTGCTGGGATTTTTGTATATTTGCTTTTTATTTAAATAATATTTGTGTGTGTATGTGCATGTGTGTTGTGTGTGTGCATGTGTGTTGTGTGTGAAGGTGTGTGTGCACATATGCATGCATGTGCACGTGCATGTGCATGTATGTGTGTGCACATGCTTGTGAGTGTACATGTGTGTGTGCATGCATGTGTGTGTGCCTGTGTGTTGTGTGTGTGTGCCTGTGCATGCATGCATGTGTGTGAGTGTGTATGTGTGTGTGTATGTAAGTGTTGCTTTGCCTGAGGCAGTGTGAGATGAGGCTAGCCTGGAATGGTTACTGCATTGGGAAAAGCTTGTTTCCTTGAATGCTGAGCAACCCTGGCTCATTTTGCTGTTAGTAATACAATGTTAATGTTCTCACTAAATCACAAAAACGCTGAGTAGAAACTGATGCAGAAAGTGCTTATAGATATTCAGCAATTAGCCGAGGCTAATAATTCCTATTTATGGAATAACAAATAAAACCTAAGTGATTTAAAAAAAAAACAGCACATTTCAACTGAAATGTGTGGCAATACATGAGTTTTTGCTTTTAAGTGGTTAAAAAAGTGCATTAGAAATGGTGTGAATAGTATAGCCACTTCCTTGTTTTCTGTGACTCTAATATAATCTTTGAAATAAAATGTAGTATTGTCCCATGTTTTACACCAGAAATAAAATGATAATAATAGAATTTTAAATGCCAACAACACACCTATGTTTAACGCCTCATTAGATTTTCAGATTTTCCATTTTTATATTTTATAGCAACACAAAAATGGAAGTAATCCCAAAGAGGTAGATTTTATTGTTTTTGAAAATATTTATTTCAAAGTCAGACTTGAAAATATTTGAATGACTACATTAACTTCTTACTGGGAGCATAATTGCATTTATTTTTCTTGGCAGTGTGATAAGATATGGATTAGTTTCATCTATGGGTAAGAAGATAGGGTTTGTGTATATAGAAATACACAGATAATAAATCTCAAAGTGAAGGTGATCTTATGGGTAGATGTTCTCACCCTGCACTCTTCATCACTCTTTGTCATTCTCTCCTGTATCCTGCCTGCTGACAGCCAGTCTCCATCACTGTTGGAGACAATTGTCACCAGCAGATGGACATTCAGGCAGACATTACATTTCAACCAATTTGAATGAATTCCATGGTAAAGAAAGGAAATAGAAAAAAATAATGAAGTTGGAATCTACAAGTAATTATCTTTCAAAAAATTATTAATTGGTTATTTTATTTATTTACATTTCAAATGTCTCCCTTCCTAGTCTCCCTTCTACAACCCCCCATTCTATTCCCCCCCTTTGCCTCTAAGAGGGTGTTCCTGCACCCACCTACCCACTCCAGCCTCACCCCTCTAGCATCCCCCTATGCTGGGGCAACAAGCCTCCACAGGACCAAGAGCCTTTCTTCCTACTGATGCCAACCAGATAAAGCAGTCCTCTGCTACATATGTAGCTGGAGCCATAGCCCATCCACGTGTACCGTTTTGTTGCTGGTTTAGTCCCTGGGAGCTCTGGTAACCTTCATTTTAGGAAAAATTATGAAAATTCCATTCTAACACAAACTTTAAAATATATGATTGGAAAATTGTAAAACCTAGCTGAGAATCTTAAGGGTGTGTTAGATGATATTAAATTCCAATATCACTGGGCTTTAAAATTGGTCTTGGTTTTTGTAAGATGGCTTTTTGACCACCTTATTGTAGTAAGTCATCTACCTTGAAGGTAATAGAGTGTGCCATCAGTTTAATGTGGCCCTTAGAATGACCCTGGACTCTAGTACAAGCTGATAACATTACAGTCAGCCTCACACACACCCTCTCTATGTCTCATCTTTATGACTGAAATGTTGGAGAACACATCACAGCACTGTAACCAGGAATAGTTGCTCAATGGTAATTTTAAACATTTGCTATAAGTGCTTAATGTGATTTAGTGCTTTTCAAAAATATTTTGTGTCTTTAAGAATACTCCCACCAGAATCACCAGAATCCTTATGCTTATATCTTCAAGACATCAGTGTCCAAGAGTTATTTACTAAAACTCAAATTTCTATAAAAAGGATAGTTACTTGGTTCAGGTGATGAGAGAAATCCCTCTAGGATATACATGAGTTCAGAAGCAGGTATAAAGTAGGGCCACCTCAGGAAAACTAGAAAATACGGTTGCCCTAGCTGTCTGTAACAGTTAACTTACAGCAGGGCACTAGATAAATGTAGTTGTAACTTGGTGCTACTGTGAAAATGGGTGAGTGCCAAAGAAAAAGTTGAAGTACTTCAGAATTCTTGATGACTTACCAACACTAAACTTCTCAAAGAAGTTAGACTGCCATAATTTGCCTTTCTTACTTGAGTAATGGTTAAATAAAATCTTCAAAGTATCTCAACACACCTTTTTAAAAAAGTTAAAACATGTACAAATTGTTATGTGTTCTGACATCAGAAGTCCAATGAGAAGGGGGAAAAGTAGAGCATGTAGAGAAGTGTGAAGTTTTAGAAAGAGTAGTCTAATTCTATTCTAACCCAAGGAGGTAAGTGTCAACACCAGGAAGTCTTAGAGATTGAAGGTATATGAGTTTTCCAGCAGACCCCAGAAGACTCTCATAAAAGACAACAGTCACCAAGCAGCTAACCATATCAAGCCCATCTTATTTCTGATAAGATACCCCCAGTGCAGATAGCCCTGTGAATACATTTTATTTTTGACTGGATACCCCTGTTGCTCACTTTAAGAAGGAAAGGGAGGTGGAACAGTATTCCCAGAGTACTGTCTGAATCACCCTAACACCTAAAACTGGACTGAGGGTTACAAGGATTGATGAAATGTCATTGAGAAAGGCAAATGTACTTCCTCTCTGGAGGGAAATTACAGGCCTAGTCTCACAATAATTTTCCAACTTTGCAAATATGAAACAGCATACAGTTAGAAAAATAAAACCCTAAACCAGGCACACAAGAGGACAAATAGTTTGGGCAACAACAACAATAGCAACAACCACCACAACAACCAAAAATAGTCTACAACACTGAAGTGAAACCACTACTGTCAGAACTATAGGAAAGGCATAAAGGACCATGTGATCACTTAACCAACTAGATGTAATAGACTCATAAAAAGTACAAAAATAGGGGGAGGCAGTGGAGGGCGAAACCTAGCCAGGCATGTACACTTTAGCCTCTGCACTTGGGAGGTAGAGGCAGATGGATCTCTGTGAGTTCCAAGCCAGAGTGAACTATACTGTGAGCGCCAGGCCAGCCAGGTTATAATAATTAAAGAAATAAAGATCATGGATTTGAGTTTGCAAGAAAGGGAACATGGGAAGGATTGGAGGGAGGAAAGAAAAGTAGGAAATGGTATAACCATAGTGTAATTTTGGAGAAAAAAAATTCCTTTTCTAAAGTCAGCCTTCATATTTTAGGGGGGAAAGTTGGGGAAGAGGTATCAGGTATCCTGAGTAGTAAATATCGATAAGACTTTCCTTCCTTCTCTCCCTCCCCCTCCCACTCCACCTCTCCCTCTCCCCCTCCCCCTCTTCCCCTCCCCCTCCCCCTCCCCCTCCCCCTCCCCCTCCCCCTCTCCCTCTCCCTCTCTTCCTCCTCCCATTCCTCTGTCCCTCCCCTCTCTATGTGAATGTGTTTATATGAACCATATTATATGGGTGGAGGAGGGACTGACTCAGTAATTTTATCATTTCTTTGATGTGTTCCACTATAGGAAACTTGATGCTACCTCAGTGGTGCCACCGTGCTGGTCAAGAGAGCTTATGATTCCTAGGTATAGGGTAATTGCCACCTGAAAATATTCCAGGCGAAAACCTCCCTGACAGTGTTAGGCAGCAGTATGGAAATCATTCAAGAGAGAAGTGAATTTTTAAAAGTAGGATAATTCATAACTGAAACATTAACTGCGATGACTGTGCCAGTACAAACCTTGACGTAGCCATTTGGACGTTTTCCACATCCCAAGCGGCTAGTCAGTACCAATTAAAGCATCACAGATTGCTATTATCTTCTTGCATTATTATTTTCATGAATTAATTTTGTCTTAAAAATCAGACCTTTTTCCAAATGAGAATACATTTAAATATCCGAGGTACAAAAGTGAAGTTGAATGTCAGGACCCATAGATATCTATAATTTCAAATTCTAAAAATACAGAACCATGGGAATAATGCTAGAAAAATTAATAGCTGAGAAAGTGGCCTATGGGGTCACCTGATCATGCCTCTAGGTGTTTATAGAGAATCCAAATAATAATTATATTTTATTATGAAGCTGCTTATGCTTATCACTTATATACATATATATGTATATATACATATATATTCATTCATTAGTTTTTTCATTCATTACTCCATATGCATATCCATCCATTGTTTTAATCTTTTCATTTGATAAATATCAGAGATCATTTAAGTGCCAGGAGTACTGCTTAGTCATGAAGAACAAAGTATATGTTAATATTCTTGCTTTACCATAGATCATAGCTCATAAATCACTTTAATGTAATGAATTATGCCTTAAGTGTAGATATGTTCCCAAATATATGGATCATAAAGCTATCCCCTACCCTTTGGACTTTAAATCATGCACAGCACTAAATGTGCACAGAGACTGGGAGCCATGGATGGGGACAAGAGCTTAACGGAGTCTTAAATGTGTGTCTCCAGAGCCTTAGTGAAGACGGGCAGATGAAACTGGTGGGTTGGTCTCCTTCTGGACGATTTTATGTTTCATAGACTCAGGTTTCTTTCTGTAGCATGACACCATTGTAGATGTCAGGCGATGGTAGCAAAGAGGATACAGAAGGGGCAAGACTGGTGAGGGAGTGATTTCCATCATACAAATCAGATGGAGCACAGTCCTAGCTTATGAAAGGGATGGTGGGAAAGGGACTGGGAACAGATTCAGAGGATGGGTAGAAGCAGAAAGGGAGAAAATGTATGGACAATAGTTATGTGGTTAATGGAGAATTAAAGACTATTTTATACAAAAACATGGTTTTGAACAATGTAAGACACATGGGGCATTGGGAGGACATGAAGAGTGCATATACCCTGCTCGTGGCTAGGTGAAACTTTCCACCATTGCCTCAAGTTTCATTCTTTGCTGTCTGTCACTGGCATCTATTGTATGTAATGGCACTACCCATTGTCTGGTAACCTTGGACCTGGTATGCCTGGATACAGTCACATATTCTTGATGGGTAATCAGTACACACAAGTTCTGCCCTACCCTACACATTACCTTAATATTACCTTTTCTAGTTTGATAAGGAGAGGTCTAAGGTAGCAATAATAGCAAAAGAAATGCTTTTTTTGTTCAATAACTCTAAACTTAAATTGTAAACTATCTTTAATCTCTATTATATCTTTTTTTTTTTTCTACAATGAATTTTAACTCGTCTGTCCTCTCAGATTCATGAAGGCAATGTTAACATTTGATTCATTCTATCACAACCCCTCTGGTTTCTGATGCCAATGACTAGCTTCATCTTTGTATTGTTTATTATAAATAACATTACAATGTATATCTTCTCAAATTATTATGCAAATTGCACATATACAATATTTTACTACATATTATACACATATATTATATATAATCATATATACGTGTATACACACATACACACACACATATATATATATATTATTTGAGGAAGAATGCATAAACTATCATAATTACTGCTGAAAATGTCATGGGTATTGTACAGACCATTAATGGGTATCATAGGATTTATAGGAAGCTAAGAGCTGGGAAGCTGGCTTGAAAGGCAAGTGTCCATGACTACAGAAACTTAAACATTGGTTAAAGGGCTTGATCTGTTTTACCTGCCCTAAAGTGTGAATGATTTGAGTTTATGCATCACGAAGCTCTAAATTACTGCAGGCATGGATGTTCAGATGAGCCCATGAATGGTTATGACTGCAAATATGAACTCTTAGGATTCCAACCGAGTATTACCACATAATGTTTCTATGATTCTTTGACACTTTAATGTTAAAGTACTTATCTGTTGAGTTCTTTGTTCCTTCTTGCTTGAATTCAACATAACTGTCTTTCTTTGGTTTGTTGTAGACAGTCTCCCAAACTATGCACAAGAAAAATTTACAGTCCCTATTGAAAATTGCTTGTAAAAGCTGTTTAAGTTAGCCCACTTATTGTGTGTGTTGCTCTGAAACTCACCACACTAAGCATTTATAATCCTCTAAGAGCAACAGAGAAATGCTCCCACTGTGAGCTTTGTTGGAAGTAAAGGGCGTTGTTGTCTTGTTGTCCCTTTATGCTTGTTAAAATGTTCCCTTTTTCTCCGGCTTTTAATCCTGTGATCTGTTGAACAGTGGAGTACCTGACATGTGTTTGTTCCTTAGGCAAACGTGTAAAACTCTTCACATTGGAATGGAGAAATAGAAAGAGAAGGTTTCTGCTGTGCCCGATGACAATTTTTGATTTTCCACATTCAAAATTATTCTGGCTCCACGCTGGAGCAGTAGTTATGGCGAATCCTAGTGTTGGTCGGATTCTGAGGAAGGGGCAGAAGTTTCCTTGAGAAGTAAAGATTCCAAACAACTCCAGAAATGAGCGCCTGTCTCCTTTCATTTCTCACAGAGCAGCAGGTGTGTACCCCATGTTAACAGGGTGAACTGTGACCTCCCGGTTCTTGTGGTTACCGTAGCTTTCTAGGTTTGATTTCAAACAGAGGTAACAAAATTGGTACAGTTTTAGAGACCAGAGGGCAAAGAACTGACTCTATGTTTAATAAAGGAAGCAATTATGTTTTTAATTTAAAAAAACCGAGAAGCATTGTTTCTCCAACTGACTCACGAAGCCCTTATGTTGGATGTTGTACAAAGCCCCCATGGTGAAGGAGACAATATACTGCTACTGATGAACCTTATGCTGTCGCCACCAGGGGCTCTGCAGTGCCACTGTCCTTAGAATAGGAAACAAAGTATAACACCCTCGTTGGTTCCTGAACATCTGTCAGTGTTCGACCTGCATATTGTTTATAAATTTGCATGTAGAGCCCTGAGTCAATGCACTTTCTCTTAATCTCCATAAACCAAATCCAGACACATTCCTTACCTAATCTGTTCTTTATGTATTGGGAATTTACCCACATTTAAAGCTGTGCATTGCCCCAGCTTAAACAGCCTCTCTCTCTCCTTTCTCTTTCTTCCTCCCTCTCTCTCTCTTTCACGTACACACATACATTCACATACAAACACACACATATATATCCATATAGTTATACACACATATATACACACATTATACGCACATATATATTTAGTATATATAATACAGATACATATGTATATACATATATAATATATACACACATATTTATACGATATATATACATACTTTGTATATATTGTATATATATACATATATATGTATATACTATATATATATATATGTACATACTTTAGAAATTTGAGATGACTGAATTATATTATTAGGAAGCCCCACAGAAGACAATAACTGGGCGATGGTTGTATAGGCTGGTGTGGCATGCATAGTCAGTACATCCTGCTTCTTGAAGTCATTATCTATGATGTTCTTTCCTTCAGAGAATGGATTTTTTTAATCTTTGCAATGCACAGAAAGGGATTTAAAAATTACTACCACATATGGAATGGTTATCACTGAAGCTAACGGAATGGGGAATGATGATAGAGCATGTCTTCCTTCTAGAAAGTTCTCAAGATATTCTGACTTTGTGCTGCCTCAAGACACACCAAGAACTTTTTTATCATGACAGTACCATGTTATTTGTTTGGACAGGTGGCCCAAGACAATGTTACAGAAAGCCATTTTATTTGAAACTCAAACCAACCAGAAGTTAAGAGAAAATGTTCTTCGCAATCCCAACCCATTGCAAAGGATGGTTTCAATCCCAGTCCCCTCTTCCAAGTCCCACTGGCTATGAACTGATTCTGAAGCACAGGTTTTGTACTTTATTAGTGCTTCCACTTGCTTTGCCTGCAGTGAAGCTGAAATGGTTGAGGAGTATAGGTCTTGACTAGGCTTAAATTTTAAACCAACACTTTACTGCAGAAAGTGGGTAAAAACTATCCATTCAAATTATTCTGTATAAATGAGAGGTGAATCCTAAAAAACAAATGTAATATCAAATTTGACAGGTGAGGCACATTCCAATTGAACTAAAAAAATTCTCATGGTCTCTAAATTTTCCAATGCTAGAATATATAATTCATATCTTTGAAAAAATCTATCCAGATTCTCCTCAGGAATTACTTTCCTGTCTTAAGATTTCTTTTTTAAAAAACTTTTAAAGATATTTATCTTCATTCTGATTGCTTCTATATATTACCTAAGGTTATTGTTGATTTTCTGTGTCTGTGTTCCACCAAGAATAGAGAGTGTGCAAGTTGCGGGGGTTGGGCGGGCACAGAATTAAAGACATCTTTTGCTAACACATTCTGAAAAATGCCAATGGTGTTTATCAGATAACCAATGAATAACAAAGTGAAGCATAGTTCATTTGCTAAGAGCTAAGTCAAACTGAGGATGAGTTTTCTGTACTAAAGGGAGAGTGATTCATAAGAAGCACACCTATCTACTTCTGGGAGGCATGTAGGACTCAGAGTTCTGAGAAATAGCCTAAGTCCATTGTTCTGAAGATTCCATTCCCGTGGAAGACTTCATTTGCACAGCTCAGAAAGCCCAGATACTTTGCAATCTGTGCAAACAATTCCCTAGTGTTGCTGTTATATATGATAATAATCACATATTCCAGAAAATTAAATACAGAATGGCATCGTACTAGTTGGGGCTGAGAGAGGAGTTAGGCACTCGGTCCAAGTGACAAGGTTGACAGCTTAGAACTCTACCAATTCAAGAGACTTTAAAGTTCTTAAACTAGCAGGCCACAAAGCTGGTCTAAAACAGTCTTCATATCAGCATGCAAAGGCTGTCTCATCTCGTCTCATTTACCACAGTGACTCTGCCAGAAGAGCAAAGGACTCTATGCCACATCCAGGGTATCTTCACCCCTCTGTTTCCAGGCAAACTCTCCTTAATTATACCTAAACAGGATTGGTTAGTTATCTGCAGTTGTCTGAAATGCCCTTGGTATTCTACAGTGAATCTTTTCCAAATTACCCAAGCTTGTTAAAACAATCAAGAATTTAGACAGAAGATTAGCTGAAAATAGTTGAAGATAATTCAGTAGTCATGCTTGCTCATAGTGAAGTATTGAATAGACAGCCTTTACGAGGCCAACTGTTAGAATGAATGTCAAGGCTGGTCCAGTCCCAGAATTCTCTGCAAGAGAAATTAAGCTTTGGTTTGAACATGCAGTATTTTTCAGAGCTATAGATATTACATGTATTACTATGGAAGTAAAATGTAAATTTTATGTAGATGAGTGTATTTACAAAAAGGATTCATTTCCCCTGTTTTGTCTAGTTCCTTGTCATCAAAACCTGAAAGCTGTCTGGGTAGCTGGTTTGTACATGCACATTTTTGACAGTCAGGTGTCTTCTGTTTTGCGACACCTTATATAGCATGCTTGGAGATAGGGTGAGAATGTTCATATACAGTTATGACCAAATTAATGGCAGCTTTTCTCTAGCTTAAATGAAAAAACCTGTTACTGTGGAATAATAACGTTTTAATTGCACATTTAGTATACAGATGGTGAAGCAAGGGCTACATTCATATTCTTGTAAGAGGTACATTAAAAAAATTCATTTGCAGTGAGCAGGAAATCTGTTCTAAGGGAAGGAAAAGTTCATTCACATCAGCTCTTAAGATTATGTACGGATTCTGGTGCTCCTTGGGCTTTTATTGAGCAAGCTAAATTTGTTGGAGTGTTAGTGTTAAATTGTGTCTATTTGTGGTGTTATTAAGCAGCTATTATACAGGTTGGACACAGACTGCATTTAAACCTGCTTCTTTCTCTCATAAATACTGCCACACTTCCCTGCCTTCCACTTGCTTAAATAAAACATGTTCATTAGTACAAAAATAAATGTTTTGCTAATGACATGGGTATTTTAGAGAAAACTTAACTCCCTTTGGAATGAAATTGACTCTACCGCTCAAATAGAGCATCTCTCCCATTAACGTGTGTGTGTGTGTATGTGTGTGTGTGTGTGTGTGTGTGTGAGACTTATAACGACAAGGATATAAATGCTATTCCACAGTACGCTATAACAAGATTTTAATGACTATGTTGGAGAAAAGAATATGTTATTCTGTAAACAGCAGAAGATTCACATCAATGCTGTACAGAGTTGGAAGTGATTTCAGAAATTTATACAAAGTGCAACCTGAACAAAGGTGTTCAGATAATGTTCCATTAAATAATGACACCACAGTAACCGTCAGTATGGCAGGGCTTCTTCACATCTGCATCATCAGAGTAATCCTCAGTATGGCAGGGCATCCTCACATCTGCATTTCATTGTTGTATAATCATGTTGCAGGTTTTACTCCTGGAGAAAGTGTGGCCTTGATTCCTTAGGTAAATGTCCAGCATATAAAGTCTCATGGAAGATGGCTCATAGAAAACACAAAGAAAGAGGTACAAAAGGAAGGGAGACAAGAATCTGAGAGGATTCATAATATATGCCTAATAATAGGGGCAAAACAATTTTCTATGTGTATATAGATGCCTTATAATGGTTTTTATTTTTGCTATAACTTACTGAGTTGAGTTTGTGCTTTCCATATGCACATGGACATAGAGTCAATTAACTCAGCATGGGAAATGTTAAAATGCTTGTGTTTGAAAAGTGGTGGTCACACTGTAGATGCTACTGAGTGCCTGTCACTGTCTTTAGCACATACAGATCTATACTTCTTAGCTCAGTGCTTAGGGGACACACATCAGAAGTGATTGCCTTGTCAACTCTGACTGCCTGACACTGTCCTTAGTTCACTGTATTTTCTAACTCATGACTATAGGATGCAAATGTTAGTCTAATCTGTATCTTGAATCATATCAAATCATCTGTGGAACTGACAGCCTGGTGCCACAGATCACCAAAATAATGACCGTTTAATCATTATTTTGTACAAAATTGTCTGAAAAGACATTTTATTTTACCCAAAGCTATCAGAGTGTGAAATTCCTAATATATGACTTTAAAAAACAATATTATTCAAAGAACAAATTGCAAGGTGAGCTACTATAGAAAATCAAAAACAAACAAACAAAAAAACAAACATCAATAATCTCAATTTAATCAGTCAGTATTTATACATAAATATGCAGCAACAACAGTGCCTGATAAGAACTCTGCATGTCATTTTTGTGTCTTATTTGAGAATTATCACTAATAACACTTGTTAATTTGTAAATGCATATACTGGGATGGACTCTTTGTAAGGGGTTTTTGGTTTAATTATAGTAACAAATAAGTGTGACAAGGTAGTAATATTGTTCTATATTTATACATGGGAAGATTAAGTAATATGTTCAGTTCCAGTGTTTGAAAGCCACAGGGCCTGGATTTGAACCCAAAATCTGCCTGTGGAGGTCACACTATTTCCGTATTGTCTCCCACTAGGCTCTGCTCTCACTTACTACCTAGTTAGTAGAACTTGGGAAGGAAGGAAAATTAGACTTTATGAATATATCATATTAGGATTCTTCCAAATTGCTTAAACACTTGTAAACACTTGGAGAAAGACCAGATTTAAATGTGTTTCCATTGTTGAATTTGAAGAAAAATGGAGGACATTTAAGAACATTCAAAGCATAAAGTGCAGACAGTCTAAGAATAACTGACTTTACTCATTTCAGATCGAAATAGTGTCTTATATGTTGCTTTCTTGCTTTATATTTTCTTAGTTTCAAGTGGTGAATAGATTTGGCACAGATATCTGAGAATCTAAGTGGCTATCTGGAATTGATCTGTCGGACTGGTATAACTGGATGCTCCAGTCCTGAACACCTGGGTTTATTGTTACCACATTAGCTTCTTTCAGAGCCACTCAAGCATAGCTTTGTACTTGACACTGGGTTACTCTTATTATTGCAATTTTTTCATTTACACGGATGCATCAGTCCAACAGTTGCATCTAGCACACCAGCCAATAGGCATCAAATAAGATTATGTGAGAACAGCTGTATGAAACATGACTTCTGCAAAGGCAGATAGATGCCCCGAAGCAGCAATTATGACATGTGGTGATAATGTAAAATTAGAATTATTTCTCTGTCTCCTATGGCATGTTGTGCTTGGAGCCCCTTGGAACAAGAAGGTAGAATGCAGACATGGGAGCAACTGAGATTTTTCTATCCTGGACCTTCCTGTTGTAATAGATGAAAACTTGCTAAGATCATTTTTAGACTGTGAAGATGTTACTGTTTGATATTTTATCAAACATAAACTTTTAGTGTAAAGTGTTATATTTTAGTTCTAAAAATAGGGTAAGGTTTATGTGGTGTCTTAATAACATTTCCTTGTTAAAATGCTGGATTTTTATAAAGATTACTTAAGAAACTCTTATATGCCAGGAAATCCCAATTTATAGATTATAGCCAGCAAGATAGTATTTATCTTTATCTTGTAGTAAGCCGGAATTTAAAGGTAAGCATTTAGACTTTTTCAGTGAACATAGAAATTACTAAATAATTGATTTTTCTTCGTTCAGTTTTGTTGATTTTGATTCTAAATATCCTTTGAATTGTGCTTATTAGGTGACTTAAATTGGAAATGATTATCTATACTCATGATAGTGATATGTTTAAAATAGTATATTGAAAAATATTTGAAAATGTGTATGTCTTACTAGTTCTGCCATTATATTTGATATAAAACTAGAGATTTCCAGAGGGTATGCTGATATATGCTCATGTGTATAATTTATTCTATATTGAAAAGGGCAGACCCTGAGTTTGCCTCCATCTGTTGCCCTCAGACTTATCTGGATTTCTGTCTAAGGCTTCTTCCATTCTATTTCAATGTCTCTTCTTTCACATCTGAAATTGTTATTTTGTGGTGTTTAATGCTGATAAAACTAGATGTTTCTATAGGCATTGGGATGCCCAGTTCTCACAGCAGATCTAACATCATCTGCATTTTATATATGAAAAAACTGAGAGAGATAGAGTCTGAAAGTATCCCTACCACACTGGCTTTAATCCAGAGTGTCACATGTCTAACCATAATTTATCCTAATCAAATAGAAGGATCAAGGCTAAAATAGACTGTCCACTGTCATTTGATACCAGATATTATTTGATTGGATACTCTTCATCTGAGAAAAGAATTGAACAAAGAATTCTTTACAAATCTTAATGTGAGGAAAAATGCTTTGTGTTTTAGTCCATACTTACTAGTTCTTATTTTTATATAACTACCTCTTATGATCACATTTAAGTTTTTTGGCTATACGCTATTATTTTAGCTAAGAGACAAAACGCATTATATGATATTTTGTGTATATATATTTATACTTACTTGCATATATATGTGGATATGTATGTTTATTGATGCATACGTATATACATGCACACACAGAGACTTTTGAAGATACAGAAAACATTGGTTTTGTTTAAGGAAGTCTTTAATATTGTTTGTTTTTGAAATTATCTGAAGTCAAGTCTTTAATTCATACACAAAAGACCAACAGAATCTCCCCACAGGTTTTTTATAAACCAACAGTAACAAATATTTACCTTCAGATAAAGAAATAATTATGGGAATACCACAGTAACCTTCAGGTGACTCAAAGCTGAGGCTGCAAAGCAGCTGAGCAATGCCCTTCCTTCTTGTCTTAGGGATCATGCTCTCGGCTCTCCTGTCTCACCCTTAGCATCCTGCCGCATTGTCATTAACCCCTTCCTGAAACCCATCAATTCTTCTCTCTCAATCTTTTCCAACACCCCTTTACCTGCTCTATTGTTTTAACACCAGTTTTAATAATTATATCCCCCAGGTTATGCTTAATCAATTTTCTAACCAGGAAGAAAAAAGTTTGAGAAAATGTAGATTGGAACCTTTATCAGCTAATGGTAGTCACAGATTATGCTATATAGAGTTTATGGGCAAATGTTATCATGAAAATACTTTTTCAGCATTTCCCACAATGATCAACTATCTCCATTAGCAATTTTACATAATATCTATTATGTAAATTTTATGACAATATTTTCTTCCCTTTTCATTCTTATGCTTACTTTCTGGGAGCCCCACACAGATTGTGTGGGATGAGCACTGAATGGCAGACAACCTGCTGAGACTCTGTCGTTCTTGAGATATTTCAACTTCCCCTGGTCTCTGTACTTCAACATACCCTTCATGCTGTAACCCCCAGTGTAAGAGGGACAATGGGAAAAGTAGCAGTTGTCCACAAGACAAGATAGCTGTCCTCGTGTTTCAAAAACATTTTGAACTTTGATGTCTTTTTGTAGTATAACTCAAGATTATCTATGGTAGAACAAAGTCTAGAGTTACCTTATTATTGAGTTTAATACTTTGATTTTTCATATCATATCACAAAACAGCAAAATAAGCCAGCCTTTAAACAAACAAACAAACAAACAAACAAATAACCTTATCAAAGGCTAAGCAGCTGTCACCTCATGAAATAAAACCAGGTGTTCACATTAATTTTAAAACATCACATTTTGTAATACCCATTGGTAGATGACAATTTCTAGGGGGTTTTCTCGGGAGACCCTATCTGATATTAGTGTAAGGAGAGAGAATTAACATAGCAATAGTTTTGTGTTTTTCCTATATCACTTCTGCAACTGTAAATAATCTATTCACAGCACATTCTTTTCATTTTATTCATATATAAATATATATTCTATTAATAGTTGCTGTGAATCTTCCTAATTGATTCAAACTACATTGGAAATACAATTAGTTTTATGAGAAGACCTGCACACTTTGAAATTTGGTAAGCCATTGTTGCACTGTTCTTCATTCTTTGCTTCCACAAACATTTTTCCAATCATACAGAGATAGGATTTTTCAGAACATTTAACAGATTCTGATAGCAACCCCCGCCCCCAGTTTTTAGGCTATTTTGGGGTTTTTTTTAGAATAAGTCTTCAAGGGTTGAGAACATTCTCTGACTGAAATCCAGTGACCAAAGATGTTTCTCTACAGAGGTCTACAAATTATAGCTACCTTGTCTTCACAAATGAGAGGATTCTCAGAATCATTCTCCTTCAAGCAAAGAAACTATTGCCAGTAGCTAATATCTTTGTCATAGTTGGAGGTACTTGAAATAATAATGAATGTTGTTTTAAGAATATTACAAAATAAAAGAAAAAAACTTACATTGGTTTTTTATAAGTATGTGAACATGGGTGTCCTGGAGGTTTCAGTGATGTGTTTGGTATAGTGAGTACCACCTAGTAACTATTAGTTACTGTTTACTAGTACTGAGATTGTAGCTTTATTATGGAGTGTTGACCATATTTTTCCTTCCTTTCCAGGTAACCCATTAACCACTCCTAAATCAAGAAATCCTCAAGGCTGTTTCATGGAGAAACAAGAATAAAAACTGGACTCCTGCAGTGACCTTGAAGATTTTTATACCTCTTAGAAGAGACATTTAAAACCCATTTCCAAGGGATTCTATGGGTTTTCATCTACTTCTTACTGAAACTAAGACTTTAAAGAAATCTGAAGTGAACTTTGGGTCCTAAAGACTTAATCAGCTGTGAACTATGCTTGGCTCATGACTCTTCCGGGGGAAGTGGACACTGCTCTCCACAGAGCTTGGATAGAGTTGGTTTTCTGGGGTGACAGCAGAAACTGACAGCTGTAAGGTTTCTGGCTTCAGCTGTAACTGTTCTTGTGTCTGAAGCTGTCTCCCAAGCTCACTGTACTATCACGGATGTGCTCCTGGCTCCTTTGCTCCTTGTCCAGTAGGACTGTGCACAGCTTTGATGACGTTCCCTTTGCAAACTCTTCCGGCATGGCATAGACAGAGACAATTTTATTGGTATTCTAACGTTGAAACTCTGAAAGCCTGCTTGTTTTAACATCTTAACACTTGCCTCTGCGAAAGGAATAGAAGTATTTATCCATTGATAATGATAATCGTTGGCAAATCACAATGATCTGAATACATCCCTCATATAAGAATGTGTAGGCAACCTGACACATTTCCCCAAGGCTAACATGTGACTGCAGCTCTCTGACCGTTTAACAGATAGCAGTTAGGACCGGATTCCAATTCCCATCACACAGTACTCTGTGCCTCTAGTGCACCCTTCCTTCCAGGTTTTTTTTTTTAAAGTGTACTTTCTTTTTTATGTTTCCTTTTACTTTCCTTCACAGAAATCATCAGTGTACAGTCAAGTTAGCAGAGAGCTTTTGATTTCAAAAATAAAACGAAACTCGCCAGGGATGCATGTGCTTCTCTAATTTCTAATTACTTACATTACTTCTAGCATTTTCTTAAACTATCCTTTCTGTCTCATTTGAAGATCGTCTCTTGCTCGATTCCAATGACTGCTTGAATGCTTATATATTTGTTCTGTCTGTGGATAGAAAAAAAATAACCTGTTGATTTCCCTTGACCACAAAGGTCTAAATACTGGCTTACGGTTGTTCCATTCAAACAATTTTTGGCCAGTATTTTGTCCATATTTTCACATCCATCATAAAACTTGTGATTTTTAGTTCTTTGTGATTTTTCTTACAAATATTTAAAGGCCTTAAACATTGATTTACCTTTTATTAAGTTACTACAGAATGTATAATTTTGTACTACATTTATTTTGTTTCACTTGTGATGTGGGGGAAGGGAACAGTGAGTACTGAGTTGTCACCCTATAATAATAATAATACCATGTAAACAGATAGTTTGAAGGCATACAAAGGCAAGGGTTTTCCATGCCTTAATTATTTTAGTTTGATTGAAAGATGTTTCACAGATCATCATATTAGGTGGTCCATCATTTTAGTCAAGGAGTGAAGATGTCTGGGACTTCTTGTATTTCTAGAACTCACTGACAAAGCCAGTTCACCTTGTGCTGGTTTCTAGGATGGAGGTTCACATATTCTAGAGAAGAATTTGTATCTGTTAGTCTGTAACAATGCTCAAAGGGTCACATATTAACAAGAACCTTTAGTAGGAAGAACAGCTAAAAGTGTAAAAATCTCTTAAAAATTACATTGGAAAATGACAATTTTAATACTGAGTGAAAGTCAACTGCCTCATGAAAATATGGAATGAAGTGATTTCTGCCTCACTTTTAATTGAGGTTTAATAAAACCATTTGAGTGGTTCTACATGGGTATTGTAATGGTCAAATCTACCCAGAGTCAAAATGAAAGGAGTAACAGTTGTTCTGGACTTTCTCTGTCAAACAAATTATCACTACTTTCTTTGGTACAAAATGAAAAACTATCATTTTGGATATTATGAGTTTATCCTAGGTTTGTTTGAAATTAAGGATCATGCTTCTCATTTCAAAAACTATGTCATTTAAAACAACACTGGAAATTCTGTATTATATAAAAGTGTAATACATGCGTATCAATAGAAAAAATAAATGGAATTTCAAATATATGAACTAGAATATTCCCAGTAGATTAATGTTGTGACTATTCAGAAAAAAATTAAATAAAATTGGAGTATAAAATGGACTCACTTTCACAAGTGAAATCTGGAAAATCTGGTCTCTTGTATCCTATTTTAAAAGACTCCTAGTTAGTAACCAGTACAACTCTGAATTTAGATGGAAGCTGATGAATTCTTCAATCCTTTTTTAATAAAGTTCTGTGCTAAACTCTATATTTGCATAAGGTTTCAACATTTGACCTGCTGCTTAGGAAACTGAGAAGTCAGTCCATTGACATTTGAGATGTTGTCCTGCAAAGTCCCTGTGAACACAAATGCAAAATCCATCTCATAGTGCAAACGGTAAGCGTAGCTTACTTTAGGAAGCACATGAGAGAAGTATGCATCAATACCATGTCTTAAATATCTTTGAAAATGCCTCTTGATTCTGAAATGGTTTAACATTCACAAGATGCCACAGAAGATGGTATAGGGTTTTGCTTTCCCCTTTGTCATATTTCCCTTGGGGATAACAGTGTCCAAAATCATAATATGTTGTCCTAACACAGAGGCTCACACTGGCGTGATACCATGGGCTCAAAAGGTGGTTTATTCATATTTCTGTCAGTTTTCACATGAAGTGTGCACATATACTTTCATCCTTTAAAAGTGCATTGGGGACATTTCATTGTAGGATCTTGGAATGTGTATCAGATGTGAACATGAGTACATAGACCAATGAAGGACTGGTTATAACAACTCCAACGTTCCTAGTTTTAGAATAACAACTTACCGCATGATTTTACCTCTATATTTTTTTTTTGTTGTTACCACAATAGAAAGAATATTTAACTTGAACTCCAAACAGAACTATATGTGATTTTAAATTTGGTATCGTTTTTAATGTGTAGTAAGAGGCCTGTAAACCCATGCTTATGGTTGAAATGAAAAAGCTCCCCGACCCTCACCAGGAATAACTGCCTTTAGTATAAGTGATTACTACACAGTGTCATTCAGCTAATTAATTTATATCTGGGTTTAACCTACTACCCATACAAAATGAATATATGCTGATGAAAACTTTATATTCACATTTATATTTATATGTGAGATAGAAAGATGCAAAAAATATCAAGTAGGAGACTTTTCATCATTCTGTCTTTCCCATTTTGATTCACTAATTCACATGGAATTACAGTGATACTGGGGACGATGGGTAAAGCACTAGAAAGTTAGGGAGACATACATTGCATACCTAGGTGCCCATGACAGAACATTATTATTTTAGTCAGGTAAAAATTTGCCTTTTGTTTGTCCTCTATCCTGCCCTTTTCTCCTTCCTTTTTTTCTTCTTTTGTTTTGCATATTGAATACATTAACAAGGGTATATGTGTGTGTATGCATGTATGTATTGTGTTTGTGTATTTCTTTACATATACATGTGTGTATTGTTTTTGTGTGTTTCATAGTTTCTTATACTATTATGGATTTTTGTATATATACACAAACATAAATGTGGGTTACTGGTATTTTTTTTGGTAAATTTTCTTCTCAGTTGTCTTGATTTTTCACTCTGCAGGAATATGAAATGGGTTTGTCAGTTATCCAGCACTTACCTGACAGCTATTGATTCCCTTGTAAGCACAAGCATATTTGACTAGATTGAAATTTTGGTTTAGCTGAGCTTTTTTCTTGACAATAGCTTTTCAGATCAGGTCAACGGAAACTTTTCCTATGCACAGTGCTATGCTATGCAGTGGGGAAAGTGGATAGATGGTTTTAATCGGTGCTTCAGATTTATTTTATTTTGTTCATCTTTTTTTTTCTGGGGTGATTCTGTTTCCTAAATAGATGCTTTGAACATTTTTCTAGAAAGTCCTTTCTAGCCTGCAAAACAATCAAACTTAATTCAGGATGAATCCCAATGAACAAGATGACACACTTGTAAAGTTGGCATTTACAAATCTTGACAAAATATGCTCAAATGTCTCAAAAGGAATAGAGTGTGAATGTTGAGAGAGAGAGAGAGAGAGAGAGAGAGAGAGAGAGAGAGAGAGAGAGAGAGAAGAGTAGTAAAGACACCTCTTTGAGAGCTATGAAGACCTGAGCTTGGACATAGACACTGGGGAGGATGTTCATCGGGTCCTTGTCCTAGTTCAAGTTCAATTACACAACGAAAACCTGAAATGTGTTTGTGCCCATTCCTGCTTGTGGAGGGTCTTTTAATTGGCCTGAAATTGACATCTAGGTATAGATGTTTCTTATAAAAACTCCTCTGTTTATCCCAGTGTGTATCTGGTCAAGATGG
Source organism: Arvicanthis niloticus (assembly GCF_011762505.2). NCBI lineage: Eukaryota > Metazoa > Chordata > Mammalia > Rodentia > Muridae > Arvicanthis > Arvicanthis niloticus. Next base: position 45,324,754 of record NC_133429.1, read on the forward strand.
ACAGGGTGAAATGTGTGTAATGCACAGGTGAAGTGACCATGAGGCAAGCACTCTAGGAGATTTTAAGCCCAGAAAACCAGCTTGACACAAGTCCAGTTAGACATTAGCAGAATCTTAAGGAAAACACAGGCGACACTGCAGGTGGAGACAATGAATTCGTTGTTGAAAGACACACTGAGGTTCAAACACCAACAAAACGAGCAGAGAGGCCCTGTTAGGTGAGAACTAAAGAGTTTGTAGTTGTATCTGTAATTAGGAATCGTCACACGGTTCACTTTGGACAGAACAACCTCATTCAAACATCCATTGCAGAATTGAGATTTCAGTAGGTTGAAAAGTGAGGGAAGGATTTGAAAGGAAAATAGCATATGTCAACTTCTCTCTCAACAAGGGGTGAAAATACAAGTAGGATAGTTGTGTAGTCAAAGTACCAGCAAGAGACAGCTTATTGTTATCCAGATATGTGAGAAGGCTATGGTTATATATGACACAAAATGGAGGAGGAAGGGAGCAGGGAGGAGGACACAGAATCTGAGTGTAGGACAAGTAGTTGATGAAGGAAAGGGTGGCGGCCCATGTTATATGTAGAGTACAGAGGATTGAATTCTGTAGACCATCTCCTAGAACTAGAAGAGTGAAGAGGGGCTTGGGTTAGCTCTTCAAGGATCTTCAGTGAAGTAGCAGTGATGCTACGGCAGATCTCAATGAAAGAGCAACCACTGGGGTAATAATTAGCTTGTGCCCAAGCCACTGACACTTGTATAAGTGATAATTTCACTTATCTTCAGTCTTCAAGATAATGACTGGGAGGGAAATATGAGTAACGTCTCCATTTTTTATCTGTGAGGTGGTTGAGCTTTATCTTCAGTGATATTGTGAAGATTCAGCGGGTTCACGCCGGCGGAAGACTGTATGCTGTATTTTGTCTGTGATAGGAATTTATTAAAAGGTGATGGTTTTTTAAATCATGAGAGACATAACAATTCCATTTCTCTTAAAATTGCATGTGGGACACATCAATAAAAGAAAACCCATTTCTATATAATGTAGAAAAGTATAAACCTTGCTGGTACATGTGCAAAATGAGAGATGGAGGGAGGGGGAGGGGCAAAGGAAGGGGGATGGGGAGAGGGAGGGGGAGGATAAGGGAAAGAGAGAGAGGGAGAAAGTGTGATTTAAGTGGTGACTTTTTCTTAAGAAGCTTCAAGAAAAGTGGCAGGTAAAGGGGGACATTTTTCTATAAGGAACAGTTGAGAGTTGTATCATGAGCAAAGTAGAAACCATGAACCATGGGCTGGATTATCATCGAGGAACAGGCAGTTATGAGGTATTAAGTGGAGGGGTTGGTGTGAGGAAGCAAAACCCATCCTCTTTATTAGATAAGTCAAATGAGCAAGAGTTGGTGAAGCCAAACAGAACTTTAAAGCTGCATTTTATTCATTATTTTTTTCATGATCATCAGAGTTTGCAGCTTGAATGAAAGTGTACCATGCATTTGTAGGGTGGTTCATATGGGCCTTGATAGATGAGAGTCATGTGCTGACTACAAGAAATGAAATGCACAGAAGAATAGAAACCATTTTTAGTGTATCATGACATTGGGAGTTGCAAGGTCAAAGCAGAATCATGAACATCTAATTGACAGCAGTGTTTTATTCTCCACCAGTACATTCTCTGCAGTCTGGACAAAGGAATGGAGAAAGTAGAGAGCTGGAAAAATTTTTTGGTGAAGATGGGCAAGATTAAAAAAATGATAGTACCAGCCAGCATACACACACACACACACACACACACACACACACACACACACACACAAACACACACCCTTATAATCCCAGCACTTAGGAGGCAGAGGCAGACAAATTTCACATATGCACACACAAAAATATGATAACTGCCATCACTTTGGCACTTGATTTGTGCCAGGAGTTTTACCTAAGAACATAACATGGGCCATTTGCGTCAGTCCTGCACATGAGAGTTGTTGTATTGCCACTTTGTAAGGACACTGGGGCTCACAAAGGTTTAGCAAGTTCTCTAGCATCATCCTGAATGGCAAAGTGAAAATTATAATCGTGTTGGAGTTAAAGTGTACAGAGAGATGCTCTGGAAGATTCTGAGCATGTAAACTGAAGCTCATGAATCCCATAAAAGGCTAGAGAGACCATCAATACATATTAGAGTGGAGAGAGGCCCAGAGGTCATTCATTCATTCACTAATAGCTATTTTTGTAGACCTTTGTGCCAAGAACTGTGTTACACACAGTGAATACAACTAAAGTAGTGACCTTCACTTTCCTTTGAATGATGTCACTCCTGGAGCATCACTAACTGAACTTATATCAATTTGCTCTAATAATCTTCAGCAAGTTCTGTTTAATGTTAAATTTGCATAGTCATACTGTCGAGAGAACTGGCTGGAGTCCCTCAAATGAAAAACAAAAGAAGCCTGTTTTGATTATAGTAGATCATATAAATAACTGAGGGCATCAGCAGTGCCTTCATATCCTACAGAGATTAATAAGACATTCATTTTCTATTTTATGAGATTATATTTTGGGTTCAGTAAGCAGTCAGGATCTCTGTCTTCACACATCCACTCAATGCATCACCCAGATATTTGCTGGCAACAGTTACACCCAGCTTTGTAGCTGCTACCCAAGCACAGCAGCATAAAACACCTTTGTTATTGCTCCCAGGTCTACCAGCTGTCTGAGTGGTTCTGTGAATCTTGGGGACTTCATTTCTGTGACAGCTGGTAGCTGTGGTAGACTGGACAGTTCCAGAGAGTTTTGTTTTTATTCTTTCCTTGTTGTAATTACTTATTGGCTATTTACCTGATTTCTACAATCCTGGTCTTTTCCCCTTAGTAATCTCATTGTGTGTCAGGTAGTAGGCTATGGCATGCAAGCAAGAGCACTCACTGAGTGCATGTATGATCTAATGTATAACGCCTAAGCTCACTTCCTGGGACTGAGTTTGCTTTCTGTTGATTGACTAACCTGTTCATTGCTTGGAAGTGCTAAGCATCAATGGGGAGGGAAGATGCACACAGACAGAACATGGCTTTGATTACAGGGCAAAAGTCATGGTGTTTCTCCTCCTTCTGCTACTTAGATTTCTCACACTGTGCATCAAGTGCCACAGCTAAACAATCAGAGACATCGAGCTGCCCCTTGTAATTTCCGTGTCACACAATGTTGACCGTGTTTGCTGGTAAGCTTCTAGAAAGCACATTAGGAAACACCAGCCAATTGCCATTTAACCATGGTGTGTTCTGGAGCACACAAACAATATACTGCCACCTCACTGTCAGTCACTTTAAGTATGTCACAAAGATGTACCAGGTAGCCGGCGACTTCTGCTCACCTTCAATGCTCTTTTGCACGTGCGAATTTCTCACGTTATGTGCTACCTATCTTACGTTTAAATGTTTTTTAATTATTTTCATTTCACTATAACAGCTATGAATGTATATTGTGCATGTATTTCTAAACAGCAATAGATACTGCAGTTCTCGGTGGGTTAGTCACGTCTGGTGATATCATAGGACACTCTTTGACCTTCTGTGTTTCACCTCTAGCTATCCATTAGACCTCTATTCTTGTCTTGTGATTCCCATTATGTTTTCAACAGTTAAAATGGCCCATTTGCTCTCTTAAAAGACTCTTTGTTGGAGTCAACCGGCTTTAGAGAGAATCCTGTGGCACTGACAAAGGAAGGCTTGCCATATCTTTTGGTCTCTTACAGATTTACTGGGGAGGAATGCCACAGAATGGATTACATATAATTACTGCACATGGAACTGTTTAAAATCCAATTACCAGATTTCTAATGTAAGTGAAAGAAGAAGCTCTAGCTTGGCAGTGCTGTCCTGGAGAATATCCTGTCCATTTTGGAATCTGACACTGGAGGACTTGGTAATAGCTCTGTTTGTCTCCAACAAGATTCCACAGACTGCACAATGATGAGTCTCCTGAATGTGCTCATTTAATTTCAGGGTTGCTACACTAGACAATAAGCCAAATTTGAGATCCTGAAGCCAGATGTAATTTGTGACTCTCCTTCATACTCAGGTCAGCGGAATGTCTTGCTGTTCAAATGAGTAGATAGTGTGAATTCAAGAGAAAATTCAACCCAAGTGGCAGATTTTCCTCTAAAGTTACTTCTGTTTGATTTCATCTACCCCCACCTCCACTATGCCCTTTTTTTCTGTGATATCACAGGATGAAATGGAAACTAAAATGTCAGATTTATTGCTATTTGTTGCTTTTGGATCTGCAGAAGTAATCACCCCATTTGCACCTGCTGTGGTCACACAAGCTGTCCAAACTTAAGGAGCACCATTTACATAAGATGTTTACATAGACTCTGGAACATTTTAGAGTTCCCCAGTGCCAGTGTCACACAGCTGTACTGAGAAGCTTGCAAAGTTTCTCCACTAAGAAACTGGTATTTGTCTCTTGCCTTGTTTCAAAGGATACAGAAAATGAGAGCAACACATAGTTTTTCATTTGTCTTTTAGGCATTATTTAAGGGTGTTGCAGGAGACAAATTGTGACCTTAAGGGAGAAAATTACTTAATCATTTTGGTCCTCATCTTTCTCACCCATGAAATATAAATAATAATGATGTGATAACATGCATAAATAATGATTTTATAATATAAAAATGATACATCTGCCACCCAGGATTATTGTGAGGAGTAAGTGAATGATTGCTTAGCTCCTTGCAAAGTTTAAAAGATCTAGACAAATGGGCTCTGATATTATTGTCATTAATAGAATGAGCCGGAGAAAACTCATGGCTTCTGAGGCTCTTGGTAAAATCTGTATAACGTTTTCTATCAGTGAGAGCTATTAAATACCAGTATCACATTGTTAATTAATACAAGGTCATACAACCCTGTGGTTCGTACATGTTCCAATATTGCAATAATTACAGGCACTTCATCTTTTAAACATGCAAAGACTTGAGTAAATATTGAATATCTATGGCATTCTTATGCTATTCTACGCATTGAATCACATTGTATTTGATCTTCTTATGCCTAATTATGAATGAAAGTTTTTCTTCAAAGGGCCGGTTCTCAGATAGTCAGCACTCTCAATTAGAGGTAAGATTAAAAGGACATATTTTAATTAAGGATTTACTTCACGAACATTTACTGGAACGTACCATGTGTGGTTTTCAGCACTGCATATATTTTAGATAATTTAATCCTCAGCAAAGTCATAAAGAGGCACTCAGACTGTCTGCTCTTTGCTGATGAGGGAATGGAAGCAGGCTGCATAAGTCATTTGCACATGTCACATAACTGGTAATAAGTGGTGTGGAATAAGACCATCCACATCTGGCCGTGAATGATTATTCATGAGCACTGACTTATTAAAAGTTATAGTTCCCTAAATCCCTGTATAAGGGTATGCTATAAATCATATAAGTAATATAAAAAATGCTTATGATTTCCTAGGTCAGACTAGGGCAGGGGTTATTAAATACAACTCTGATATGTTGTTAGTACAGCGTCTGTGTCCCCATTGTGATTAAAGACTTTGTCCCAGGGTGGTGCTATTGGAAAGCAGGGGATGCTTTGGGAGCCTGGACCAGTAGGAAGTCTTTATGTCATTGGGGAAGGTACTTTGAAAGTGAAAATATGACCAAGTTTAAATGCCAGATTCCCATGCAAGCTGTCTATGTAAATCATGTCCATTTATCCTGATAATATCTTCTGTGGACTAAAGAATATTATCTCACCTTGTATTACATCTATTCTGGACTTTGAAAATCAGAACTGTATTTAATAACCCTTTCATTTAAGACGTCTATCTTATCCATGGTCCCTCAGTGATTATCTTTCATGGATGTGTTGCTAGCTTTTGCCAGGTCTTTCATTAATTCTGAGAGTCCATATGAAAAGAAATCTTGAACACATTAATAAGAATCTTGTCTTCATATGTGCACCCGATGTCTTATTTTTCTAGTAATTACCTCTCAGCAGTATAGAAGTGATTCTTTCTGAAAGAGTGGATAGAAAACCAACAGCAATTAAAGAAAATATATTACATTTTAGAGAACTTGAGGATAAAGTGTAAAGCTATAAACTTTTAGATAGTATGCATTGGAATGGATAAAAATGTATCCCTTATATGCTATAGTCAGCATGTTAATGGATATAATTATTTTAGAATACTATTTGGAAGTTTCTAAAAAAAAAAAAAACCCTGACTATATTGCTATGGTTTGACATGACTCAAGTGTCCCCACTTTAGTTGCAGCCTTGGTACTAGAGCAATGGCATTGGAAGGAACAAGAAGCATATAGGGCCAGTAGCAAGTTCTTAAGCGATTGGAGCAAGCCCTTGGAAAATAATTTTAGAAGACTCTTTGAAAGTCATAAAATCTGAACTTGATCTCACCTTTTTCTTCCTACTCATGGTTAAAGTGTCTGCAGGCTTCCTATTCTCTTGTTTTCCATGAGTTCTTCAACAAAGCTAAGCTGATTAACACAGACACCATGGTTCTAAAACTGTGTGCTAAGTTAGCCACTTCTTCCTGGTAATTAGCCCACGTAAGTTATATTACTATGGTAGGAGAAAAGTTTGTTATTATAAATATCATTGTACTTCCAGACACTCAGCAAACTCGTTGTCACATAGATTTTTGTGGCGTCTGTCTTCACTGCAGCATGGTTTACCATAATCAAGTATGGTCTCAGTTTAGTATTCAGCAGGTGAAGATACACTATATACACAATGGAATGAGTGCTTTAGGACCAAAAAAAATTCCGTCATAATTGACAATGGTATATGGAATTGAAGAACATTCTAATAAGCAAATAAGACAGACACGAGGTTGGAGGAACATCATGAGTTCACCAAACCATGTGATCTAAAACAATCCAACTTATAGGTCAGAAAGTAGGATCGGGGCTGCAAACACTGAAGGCAAGAGCAAGAATAGGAAGATAACAGTTAAAAAATGCAAAGCATGGAGTAACACGACTTTGTTGTTTTAACTGTATAGTATAGTCTTAGAATTCAGGTTAACGGTATACTGTACATTTCAAAACAACTAAAAATTCCAACTATTCTCATTATAGAAACAGTATGCCTCTGAGGTAATGATATATTACTTAGCTTGATTTAATTAGTCCACATTTTCTCCACAAATTCTGATACCACTTCATACCCCATAAAGAAATGCAATGTTCAGTTGTCAATTTAGAACAAAATAAAAGAGTTATTAGACAGAGGGAGATATACAAGGATATATAGATTGAGAATAAAAATAGTAGGAGAAGAAAGAAATACAAAAGAGCAGCTGAGTAAGCAGGCCAGTCAGCTGACTAAGCATGGGTTTTCAGTGTAGAGGCTCTTGACAAGAGTTTGATGAGACAACCCATGTCTGTAGGTAAAGGCTGGAGTGCTAGCCATTCTGGAGATGCTGGTGTTGTACAGTTGCTACTACCTTTAAGGACAGAGGCATAAAAGTCACCTCTCACAACATGTGTTAGCCACTGATCTATTGCCGTGAAGAGAAAAGGAGACACAGTGACCAAGGCAACTCTTATAAAAGAAAACATTTAATTGGGGACTTGCTTACAGTTTCAGAGGCTTACTCCATTATTTCATGGGTGAGGAGCATGGCGGCTTGCAAGAGGAACTTGAATAGTAGCTGAGAGCTATATCCTGAGCCTTAGCACAAGGGATGGATTGAGAGAGAGAGAGAGAGAGAGAGAGAGAGAGAGACCGAGAGAGACAGAGAGAGAGAAATACTAGGCCAAACCTCAAAGCCCATCCTACAAGGTCACACCTCCTAACCTTGTAGACCTTTCAAACATTTCCATTCGCTGGTGAAAAGCATTCAAATACATGAGCCCGCGGGGGTCATTCTCATTCAAACCACCACGCTATATATCTTTCTACCGCCTAATCTAATAATCATCAATGTGTCTTCGTCAGGTTGGAAAAAAAAAGGCAAGATCTACAGATCTGGAAATGTTTTAACTGAGACAAAATCGCCCAAGCAGACCTTTACAAACAGTCTGAAACACAAGAGTGCTTTCAAGACGATGTAGTGTTCGTTAAATGCACTGATTGCAAAGGCAATGCTGATTCCTGGCACCGAATAATGGAATTGAACTTGGTGGCAGAGATATGTTTAGGATGGGGTGGGAAATACAAAAGGGATTTATCCAGTTCATCTCCCATCATCACCTTCAGCCCTAAGCCTGACAGAACGGACTGGGACCTGCAGCAGGTGTGGCAGCGGAACTTAGCTGCCAGGAATGTTGAGCGCAATCTCTGCCAGATCTGCTTGCTGCTTTGCCTAGAAATCGTGGCAAGGGGCTTGAAAACAGTGTTTCCATATGCCACTGTTACTGGAATGGTTCCTTAGATAGACTCTCTTGTCATTTTTCATATGTAGGAACTCATTAGACACCTAGAGGAAGAACATATGGAGCGGAACAATTGTGCTATTGGTAGGAAGCGCTGCATAATAGAGGATTTGTATTCTGAAAGGTCTTCCTGCAAACAGCTCACTGGAAACAACGATGGCTGACTTTTCATGCAGGGGATACGGACATCATTTCCACCGTCTCAAGTGCAGGCGTAGACATTCTATTCGAAAACAAAATATTCAGTAGCCTCCTGGCCAGAGGGGTTGTTGTCTCGAATTACTAATTTTTTCCAATATTGAAAGGCTAATTAATTAACTGTAACTGATTTATCCTCTTCAGGAGGAAGGAGGCATCTGGATTCCAGTTTATCTTTCTGACAGAAGACATACACCTTTAAAGGCAAGTGCTTTAGCTCATGCTGCAGACACTGATATCTGCAGTAAGAAAGACCCAGGGCTCACTTTGAGTTCACCACTTGGCACAGTTATTCATGGTCCAGAGTCCCAGTTGCTTATTCCTAAAACAGGAGTGATAGACTCTAACTTAGAAGTGGTAAGAATTCAGTCAAATAATTTGTGTCCAGAATGTTCAAGCAGGGGGCTGAGTTATCATAAGCAAATATTGTTGTCATTGAATACTTTCCAAACCAATACAGTTACTTAACAATTATTCTATCCTGTTAGCCAGAAAAGGACATACAGACCGTGGAAATGTACGTTTCTTTACCAGATTGAAACCGATCAGAGCCAACAAGCATGTATCTAAATTAAAACAAATTAAACACAAAATGAAGAAATGTAATTTTTTTTCCTTAACTGAGAATTGATTCTCTAGTGTCAGGAAGGGACATTCTTGAATATGTTTGGCATCTCTTCCTGTAGTATGAATCATGATCCCCTGCAGACGTTTCTCTGGGGTACCATTGTTGGCATCAGATTGTGGCAGTGTCTTAATGTATACTTGGACAGGTAGCACAGGATGGTGTTTCCCAAGAGGCCTTGGGTTTCCTCCAGCCCTGCCTAGCCTGGCTCGCTGCTGTGCTCTGTCCATACTCGTCTGAAAGAGAAGAATTCAGATAGGACTCTAGTGGTGTGAGCCACAAAGAGTGTAAGCAGAACACGCAAAGATGCAAGAAAATAGAGGAGCAAGCCTTGGGGTGGGAATCTGCTAGTACTGTCTTGGCAAATGATCATGATGTCAAATCTCCTTCCACGTTACCTTTCACAGGTCAGAGCTGTGGTGCCCAGCTTTCATCTCTGAAGCTTCTTACTGCAGTGGGGATGGTCGTTAGTATTAACCTATAACTGTCCAAGCAGGCTGGGGAGAAGTCAGTTTCTTCAGTGCGGTGCCTGCTGATAAGTTTCCTGTATCCTAGCAACTCCCCACCCATGCTCAGGAAAATTTGCATAGACAGTGGCACATAGAAAATTAAGACATGAAGTTAGGGGGTGGGGACCTGTTTGAGAGTTGGGTTTCAGTGGCTGAAGTTGAAACACGATGACAGGAAAGACACATTGAAAATTAAACACTCAGGTACTTTTAAAATAGATTTAAAAATAATCCAAGTCACACAGTAGGCTCCTCCTCTAGAGGTCTATTAATTAGGATGTTTAAGCTTGGGAAAATCTGTGACGTGGGTTCTTATAGTGACGGGCTTTGTCTGGGTTATTATAGTGTTTGTACACTTTCATTCTCTTCTTGATCTTCACAGAGATGGTCTGTGAAGCAATTTTGGTGAAAGGTGAAACTCAGTCTCCATCCTTGTTCAACCAATCAGAAGAAAAGTGATATAGAGGATTTGCCATGTTGTTGTGTCTTGATAAACTGAGGGGATCAGATTTTATAGCCCAGCCGTCTAATCCATGGGAGATATGCATGCTACTATAGATTTAAATGTTAGCATAGAGTTTTAAATCTAGACAGACAACCTTGTTAGTAATGCAGGGTGGTTTCTAACCTCTAGCATCATGGGGGCTATTTCTGCAGGGAACATGGGTCCAAAGAGAGGCTGCCATCGGAAAAGACATGGCTAGTCAGTCATCCAGAGCTTGCTTAGTCATACCACGCCAATATGGAATCGATGTTATATTCAGATAGTGTTAAACGTAACATATTTCATAATTTCCTTTTTATTACACATCAGCCTAGCTGACATGATGAAGTAATTCTGCAGAATATCAGAAGCGATGAGCACCACCTGCCTGGGGATGAAGGAATTTATAATTTGGTAATAATCAGGTCAAACAATGCTGAAGGCTGATTTTTATGTTAAATAGCTTTTTCTTCTGTAAAAGGGTGGTTGTACTTCAAATTTATAACATTGCTTGTGGAAGCAAAAGAGGATAATGCAGAGGTAAGAAATGTCAGGATATCTATCGGCTCCATTATGGCAGAATATAGCTGTTTTATGGATTTATTGTAATAGTTTTAAAAGGTCATTTAAATATGAAGACAATTGTCAGGCTTGGGTCTTTTAGAGTTTGCTTTCAGCAAAGTACATCAAGACATAAATAAGTGGAATGTCTGGAAACCAGCTTGGGCCTGTAATTATGTCCAGGAGTGTTCAATAGTTCTACCCTTTGGTGCTGATTTCTTGGTTTGGAGTGATAAATCCAGTGTAGACTAGGATCAGCCCAGTTGGGGCCCTACCCTTAGAACCAGGAAGCAAAACACCTTTGCAAAACTTCTTCAAATGAATTAGATATTTAAAAGTTCCAGCCAATCCCTCACAGGGATATTTGTGTCACACTAGGCAACACTATTTTCAATTTTGCTAAAGTAAAACACCATGGACGCATACCAATAAAGATGCATCCAGAGTCCAAAAAACCAGGGACTTATAAAATGGCTAATGATTGAAGAATTTGATCTTTTGGCATTCTAGAAGGTGCTGCTGGATTTTAGTGGCTTCTTGAGCCTATAGCATTGCCTGTGTTTATTAAGTGTGGTGCATGAAGGATAATGTTTGCAAGTCCACATGCAGGGCTGTATACAAATAAAAAATAGGAGCTGAAGACGTGGCTTCATGGTGGAGGTCCCTTCTGGATCTTCTGGAAGAAGATTCCAATACCAAACCAGACGACTCTGGAAGATCCTAATCCTCCTCTGGCCTCTATGAGCCCCTGCACTCAACATGTTCATACCCCACATAGGTACCTAAAAAAAAAAAAAAAAAAAAGTCTTTTTTTTAAAAGGCAGAGAATGTTCCTCTTGCACAGTGAAAGCATCTGTGAATATTGTACACATGTGTGCATAAGTGGACAGGAAGTGGAACAATGAGCTCTTGTGAACTATTAGGGGGGAGCTTTGATTTGAATTATCAGACATTGCTGTATCGTCCAATAAGATTAGAGCATTCACTGACATCAACTCTAACAAAGTTCCTTGGCTTATATATATTCTCTATACAAGACCACACACATTCCCAGTTGGTCCTAGGCCTGAGTTTACTAAAAGGCTTGGTTTTTAGTTCTATTAAAACAAATCACTTTCTAGCTATTTCGGAAGGCACCTCCACTTGCTTTGTGGGATGCTAGAAGCATATACCTCTTAAATCTCCCCCACCCATATCACTTTCTATATTTTCATCACCTTCAGAATGATACCATGTGGACGCTGATACCTCTCGAGCGTAGACTCGGAAATATTTCCATGTTTGATTTAATTTTGATGAAATAATCAGGCCATTGGAGTGTGATGGGAAATGCTAATGTTTCAAAGCAGGAACACATTACAGTTTATTAAATTTAGGAAAAATATGTTTGCTGGGCAATAATCATTAGGACTGAGAGTTGTCATTTTTTACAAAAAGCCTTATAATTTTCTTTGTTGGGTCCTGAAGTATTTTCTGTAAACTCCAATTGCCAGTAATACTGAGCTGGTGTTTTAATTTCTGTTTAAATCATTAAAATAGGGTTGTTGTTACCACTAACATTAGAAAATACATACATATATATATGTATGTATATATATATGTATATATATATATACACACACATGTTGTTGCCACTAACATTAGAAAATATTCAATATATATATTTTTTTGACTCAAAGATATCTTCTAAAAGTGATTTATATTTTATAAAATGGACTACTGCCATTTTCTGGAGACTATAAAAAGTAATAGTACTGCTTAAGAATGGGCCTCCATTAATGATAGAAAGTGACAGTTTGATAAAATTATGCTTTTAATTTAGGAAAAAATGATGCGATGATCTGACCTGTGTATTTACAAACTTCTTATGGTCTTTTTTTTTTCTAACTTGTATTATTGCATTCAATAACTGAATTCACCAGACTGTCCAGTTTAAATAGGTTTTCTAGTACCTATTTTTTTTTTGGTCATTAAGCCCCTAAATAAAACCCCTAAAATAAAACCTAAAATCTTGAAGAATTTCTAAAATGTATAGTGAACATCACAGGAAGTGCTCTATTTACATTTTATTTTATGTATGCTCTTTTTCATGACGTTTTAACATGGCGTCAGTCATCTGCATAACGCCTAGAGAAACTGTAATTTCCCTTTTTTTAAAAAAAAAAATGGTAAAGCATGTGTATTTTGTTCTTATAGAGTATCAAGCATTTCAAAAAGAATTCGTCTTGATTTGTCTTCAAGTTGGAATGTTATTCAAATATATTCTGCTTGTTGAATAGATGTGAACTGACTCAGTTCATTGACGGTGGAAGCTATGGTGTTTTAAGCTGCTTTATGGAATTCCAGAACTGTCAAGGTGACTTCTCTGTTTCAGTTGGGAAGCTTTGACATTGTTTAACTATTTCAGTGATGGAAGGCTTGTACTACACTTATTTATGAAGGGTAATATTTCAGGCCCTACCAGTAGCATCTACCATGTATGAACGGAAGGGTTCCATTAACACACATACACGCACACGTGGGTATACACACATGTGCAAGCCCTCTCTCTCTTCTGTGGAACAGTAAAATGAACGGATTCCTCTTTGAGAGAAGATTTGAACTTTGGAAAACATGACTGATTTCCTGATGTGGGATATGTCATTCCCATAACTGTTCATTGCTGAGTTTGCTTTCTCCCAGTTTCCCTGATAGTCACTAAAGATGGTCTGGTTTCCACTTCATATACCAGTGACATTTTCCTCATGCCCTTGAAAACAAGCAAGCAATGGAACCTTTTAGATCTGTTTTTATATGGCGTTTAACTTCAACTACAATAGAACCGGGGCTGGCATTTGCAGTGGGCTAAATGATTTCCTTCAATGGCAGTTTCAATAAGCCCTCTAAGCTTCATTACTGGCTTTGCAAGCATGAAGAGTCTTAGTTATTTTGGCCATCAGTCACCATGAAACATAGGAAAACATAATCTCGAAATGCTATGGAAGTGTACATATTTATAACCTATTTAAATAGTAATGGAATGCTGATTGCAGACCCAGGGAGAAGTTCACAGCAGTATTTTGCAACGATTCGGAAAATGGTGAGGGTTTTCTACAGATGCTCTCAGTGCCTGAGATAACACAATCAAAGCATCTCTCTGCTTTGGAGACCACGCTAGTCTCCTTTGGATGTGTCTGGGATCTGTAAAACAGGACATAAAAATAATAATACTTCTATACTGTGGGTTTCAGATGATCTAGCTCACAAAGGCAGGGTAATTTCAATTTTGAACTTGGCTTTTGGGAAGATTAGTGATGTCTTCTTACCTCCCGGAGTAAGACACCTCCAAACTATTCTCACAAAGCACCCACCCCCATACATTCCCCATGTCTTATTAGTAGCAAAATGGTTTGAGTTTATAGTCAATAGGAAATCTGGCCTTTAGGCTTGTGTACATCATTGAACACTGATCTCTACAGCAATCTTGTGGTTCTTTGCTTCAAGAAAGAAAGAAAAGAGTTTAAAAATAGACTAGGTTGGGCTCATTCAAAATAGCAATCAAGTACATCCTTATGGGCAATATATTGCAGGTCCTGTTACTGGTACTTGGTGTATGTCTATCAGTGATGTTTGTATATGTATATGACGTCATTGCTGCTCATATACTAAGAAGTAATAAGGAAACTTGAAAATGAGCATGATAGGGCATGCCTATCTATAACCCAGACTGGAAAGGCAGCTTTAGAAAGACTGATGCAAGTCTGAGTCAAGCCAGACCTACACAGTCAGTTACAGAATAGCATGTGGGACAAAACATGACCCTGTCTCATTTAAAAAAAAAAAAAAGTGTTTCAGGGTATTGCAAAACAGAAAAAAATTAATCCTATAGTATTTGTTAAACCCTTAATTAATGACATCAATTTATCCAACTCTTCCCTAAATAATTCTCATTCTCAAAGCAAAAATGAAATTGATTATTCTTATGTGTATCATTGATGTTGGGTCTAGTAGTGTGCTAGTTGTCCATTGAATTGTGAGGTCTGCTTATTTCTAATGGAACATAAACAGATGTGAGAAGTCCATTGGATTATAAATTTTACTTCTGTCCCTCTCCCTCTTCCTCATACTCTCCCTCTCCCCCTCCCCTCCCTCCTCCCTCTACCCCCCCTCTCTATCTCTCTCTCTCCACTACCAAGCCTAATAGAAACTCACTTTTGGCAGTGACCATGGATATTATGACATGTACCAGAGAATGGTAGCTCTTCCCTTCTGACTTAGACCACAGACAGCTTGATGAAGTGGAGCCTCCCCAGAAACCCTGGATTATTATACGAGAGAAGTAAACATCTGTTTTATCTCACCAGTTGATTTTGAATTCTTTGCAGAAGAGCAAAATCACACACCTTCCCAGTTTTAAAATTGGAGCTACAGTTGAACCACACATATTGTTTGTTTGTTTGATTATTTTAAACACCAGATTTTATTCCCCTCCTGGTTCACCCTCCAACTGTTCCACATCCCACACCTCCTCCTTACAACCCTGTCTCTACGAGGATATCCCTACTTCCCACCCCCACCCCACCAGACATCTAAACTCCCTGGGGCTTCCAGTCTTTTGAGAGTTAGGTACATTTTCTCTTACTAAACTTAGACCCAGCAGTCCTCTGCTGTATGTGTGTTGGGGGCCTCATATCAGCTGGTGAATACTGCCTGATTAGTGGTCCAGTGTCTGAGAGATCTCGGGGGTCCAGGTTAATTGAGACTGCTGGTCCTCCTACAAGGTCGCCCTCCTCCTCAGCTTCTTCCAGCCTTCCCCTAATTCAGCCACAGGGGTCAGCAGCTTCTGTCCATTGATTGGGTGCACATATCTCCATGACTCTTTCAGCTGCTTGTTGGGTCTTTCGGAGGGTAGTCATGATAGGTCCCTTTTGGTGAGTGCTCCATAACCTCAATAATAGCGTCAGGCCTTCGGACCTCCCCTTGAACTGGATCCCACTGTGGGCCTGTCACTGGACCTCCTTTTCTTCAGGCTCCTCTCCATTTCCATCCCTGAAGTTCTTTCAGACAGGAACAATTATGGGTCAGAGTTTTAACTATGGGATGGCATCCCCATCCTTCACTTGATGCCCTGTTTTTCTGCTGGAGGAGACCACACATATTGTATATGTATGTCCCCTTCATCCCTATATAACATGGGATTTGGTTGTTTTCCTCTCCTTTTCTCCATTACTAAAAGGTCCTGTCATCACAATGATGTGTCTCTTCCCTTGTAGCAGCCTGCTGATGAAGGTGCTACCCACTCTTGGTTTCCTGAACTGTATGTAATTTAGAATTTAGTTGTGGAACCTTTATCATGTATATGTTTATGTATATGTATGTGCATATATATATATATATATATATATATATATATATTATACATGTATATATCTGATATATCCCACTAGCCAGTATTTTCTTTCTTGTTACTATACAGACCCATATGATACTCAAAGCAAGACAGCTCCATTCCCTCACTCATTAGTTTGTTCACCTACAACTGATGGACATTTGTCATTTCTCTCCGAGCTTTGGTGAGGACTGTCATGGAGAGCAAACCAAATATGGGAACACTGGCTATCTTTCTTGAGAATATTTTGGGCCAATAATAGTTCAAGCAAGTCCTGTGAGGAACACAGCCTCATCCTTTTCACAACTCATGATCCTTGCTACTTTGGCTACACGTTGGTTTTTTCATACCCTTAAATGTTCTTCAAAGACTTAATTTATCAGCACATTAGGAAAAATTACCCAAGTGCTACCAAAGAAGAGTTGATGGCATTTTATATGGCTTCAATAGTGTATGATTACTATAGAAATCACCTTTCTAATCTCATATTTTAAAACCAGAAGAAAAAATATACTGTCATTCATCTAGCAGAGGTGTTGGGGAAAGACCTCCATGAGCTGGTTGGACTCAAGTGAAGACTTTAAGGACCACAAGACCTTTGTAAATGAAAGCGAGGGAAAGCTGGCAGCCATACATTAGTAAGTATGGTATCTCCATACTTAGAAATGTTAGTATTGCTCAAGGAGAGAAGCACCTCTTTAATGACGTCAGGTTAAAAAGCTAGATGGAAGCACATAAGCTTGCTTTGAGGATCAATATTCAGTATGCAAGACAGGTGCCTCTTTCTCAGGAAGCTTAGGAGCAGCAAGACTATGCTTGCCCAGACTAGTCACAGGCTAGGAGAGAGTGATTCTGCTTTTCCTTAGTCAGGGGCTGTCCTGCAGCACACTCTTGAAGCATAGACGGGTGATAGGTCTCTTTAGGAAGTTTGCCCTTCTATGTCATACAGACAGTTTTCCAGCAAAACTGGCTTTGCATAGCCACAAGTCTCAGCAGAACCTCAATTCCTTTCCTGATACACTTGAATTAGGAGCTGAAGCAAGGCAGGCATCATTCCAGGCAGCTTTTTATTTGTGAGTTCCCTCTCTGGACCACCTGTGTTCTTTTGCAGTTTAGTCTCATCGAGATTATTATAATCCCTCAGAAACACTTTTAAATTACTGAACCTCGGGGAAGACACATTTGTGGGAAACATTTTAGATTCCTCACGGAAAAATGCACACAGACAGAAATGTTTGAAGATGAGTAGAAGTCGTGAGTATTGAAGATCCTAATAAGAATCATCTGGAGATGGATGACACAGATGTTTAAAATTAACATTTTAGGCCAGAGTGCAAATAAGAAACTACCGTGTCCTGTTATGCTTAATTCTAACGGAATATGGGAGGAACTACATTGATGATGCTTTAAAAAATGCTTGGCACTTTGGGCTTCTCGATGTGGCATTATTACAAAAGTTACATTTGTGTATCTATTTGTTTTCGTGACTTAGAGCCTTGACATTGTGGTTGGTGTAATAATGTATAGTGCGTGAAGGACCCACACATCTGACAATTTATAACTTGGTAGGAAACACTTTTTTATGGGATAAAGTTTGCTTACATCTATACTTCTTATCTTTTTTGTTCTTTTTGACTCTGTTTTTCATTACTCTGTGTGGTTTTACTTCAAGTGTTAATTTTTAATCTCCCCAAAGACTTGTGAGTTACTGTGCTAGGAGTGCAGAAGTACAAAGGGGCATGTAGCATCAGTGCATTAACTAAGGATGGTGCGGAGCATGGCTCAGAACCTTGGACAGTTCTCGACCGTGTATTTGAGAGTGCATTATCATGGCACATCTCGAGAGGTAACAGGGCACCCTATCCCCCAAAGTCCTGTTGAATATTTAGGGCTGAGAGTGCAAGATGGTTAGCATTTATGGCTTTACAGTGCACACATATGCATGTGTGTAAATTAAAACAATTGCATTGGGCAAGGCAAATGTGGGTTTGAACATTGCTTTAATTTTTAGCTCTTGCAGATATAACTATGAAACTCACTAGGAATCATTCATTTTTCATATTAACTAAGTAAAACTACTATTTATTATAAAGGGGGTGTACTCTAGTTTACTAAGTCCTTATGAAGGGTGGCCTTTCTCACTGTTGTCTGCTGTCAGGATATCAGGGTCAATAATGAGATTTCCAGAGGTGGGAGACCTACTTTCTACTTTTATAAAGAGAATGCTGCCAAACATTAGCATTGTGAACTGCTCATTGTAGAATTGCTGACAAAATAGTTCAGGTTGGAGGAGGCTTGTCCTATCTTTGCGTACGTGTATATGGTGTTGCATGGTGGTCACATAAACTTGAATGAAATAGTGAGCCAACCAGTCCTGTAAGGGATGATAATGGACATTGTTTCTTTTAAGCATTTTCCATATCAAATTTAATCTATGAAAAACACTTTGTTCAAACTACATCTTTCTCATAGGTTTTTTAAAACAAAAATAAATAAAAAGATTCAAACTACCTGAACTGGGTTATTTGTGGTTATCTTTTAATTCTCTGCATTTGATTGGAGCACATTTTTTTCTTCTTTTTTTGAAATTAATTTTTTATTGGATATTTTATTTACATTTCAGATGTTATTCCTTTTCCCCATTTCTCCCCCAGCCAGAAACCCACTATTCCATCCCCCTCTTCCTGCTTCTATGAGGATATGCTCCCATCTACCCACCCACTCCTACCTCCACACCCACAAATTCCTCCACACTGGGCCATCCAGCCTTCACGGGACCAAGGACCTCTTCTCCCACCTATATGACAAGGCCATCCTCCACTACCTATACAGCTGGAGCCATGGGTCCCTCTCTATGTGCTCCCAGGCTGGTGGTTTAGACCCTGAGGAGCTCTGGTTGGTTGGTATTGTTGCTCTCCTCATGGGGCCACAAACCTCTTCAGCTCCTTCAGTCTTTTTCTAACTTCTCCAATGGGAACCCCATGATCAGTTCAATGGTTAGCTGTGAGCATCCACCTCTGTATATGTCAGGCTCTGGCAGAGCCTCTCAGGAGACAGCTATATTAGGCTCCTGTCAGCATGTGCTTCCTGGCATCCACATCAGCTTATGCCTTTGGTGACTGCACATGGGATGGATACCCAGGTGGAACAGTCTGTGGACGGACCCTCCTTCAGTTTCTGTCCCACACTTTGTCTCCATATTTGCTCCCTTGAGTATTTTGTTACTCCTTCTAAGAAGGACCGAAGCACCCACACTTGGTCTTCCTTCTTCATGAGCTTCGTGTGGTCTGTGAGTTGTATCTTGGGTATCCTGAGCTTTTGGGCTAATATCCAATTATCAGTGAGTGCATACCATGTGTGTTCTTTTGTGACTGGGTTACCTTGCTCAGGATGATATTTTATAATTCCATCCATTTGACTAAGAATTTTATGAAGGCATTGGTTTAATGGCTGAGTGGTCCTCCATTGTGTTTTTTCTGGGCTTTCATGCTCTGTGTTCAGGCAATCATTCACATTCCTCTCTTCCTATCACGTCTTTGCCTTCCCATATGATTTTCTTTTGGTCTCTGCCATCTACTTCCATGACCCCACTCAAAATTTCCCTTGTGTTTTCAGTGTGGGAGAGAATGAGATAAATCAGGCACACATATGGGCCTACCCTATGATGCCATCGATAGAGAGCTTTACATGTTCTTTCTTTCAGGGACATTTGTAAACATGACAAAGCCTCCAGTGCTGGAGAAGGAAAGATATCAACAGTAGGCCCTTTGCAGCAGAGAGATCTTAGTTCCCAAAGTTTCCTCTTTGTTTTTTTTCTTAATGTGCAGTTCTTCAGCCATCACAGCAATATCCCAGATTAAATGCTATTAGGTCATTTTACAGACAGTGCTGTAGGACACAGTGAGGTTTTGAGATTTCCTACAGGAGATGAGATGCCCTGGCTGGCATTGGATCTATGTTTTTAAACTCTAGTCTGGTCTCTTCTCACCTCATCCTCATCTCAGCACCCCACCTCTACTGGCCTTACTGTTCTGTTAAAATAAAAATGGTGACAACTGTGCCTAATTCCATGCTGGTGGCTCAGAATTCCTGATGACATCTTGCAACCTGTATGCTCTTAATCGTCTCACAAAGACTTGCTTGTCAGGTAAACAAGCATTTATACCTTATTGACCAAGTTGTTCCAGACTTCTCTTTCAAAGAAGAAGCCAGGATTTCATCACAAATACCATGTTTTCCCTCGTCTATGTTCAGCCTTCCCAACCTTCGTCCCTGGGCTTATATGTTCGAGCTCTCTTTCCTTAAGGCCCAATTCAGAGCACACTAGAATAGATTTCTTGTTTAGTTGTTATGGTTCTGTTTGTTTATTTTGTTTTTTTGTTTGTTTTTTGTAAGGCATTTGCTAAGTATATATGGTGCTACATAAATATACAAAACATGCCCTGTAGTAAACTATTAATTTCCAAAGCCTCAAAGTCATAGACCAGCCATAAACAGTGGATAAAGAGAACAACAATAACACTACCACCACCACCAGCAACAACAACAATAACAACAAATCAAATAATACTAAACAAATGTTTGGAGCAGCCATTCCTTTGGACAGGCCTTCTTGGGGTTGGGCTCCATGCTTTATTTGCCTGTCTCCTTATGTATTTCTAAACACACCAAAGTTGAGGCATAGTTGTTAAAGGCAGTTTGCTTATTTATGACAACTTGACTTTTCTAGGAAAACCAAACTCCCCCCCCCCCCACTATCCCAGTTCTACCTTTATCTTGGTGTTTCTATTAATAAACTAAATTCAATGACCTCCCCTGATTTGGCCTATGTAGCACGTTCCACTGAACTGAATAAAAACAGATGATTAGTAACTGCATATTCAACTGTGTCTCACAAGGGACATAGCCAAATGGATTTTTAGTAAAATTGTGCAGTCTGCACTTTGCGGATGGTCTGTTGCTCTGTGTAATTATGTTCGAACAGTCACCATTGCTTAGGAATGTGTGTATGAGCTTAGTGTCATCACAGGTAACAGAAGACGATGAGGCAGCAGTCCGGTAGAGGAGATACCTTGGCATTTTGTGGTTATTATTAGAAATAAGCTTTGTGTCCTAGATGAGCAAATTACTAACCATAGAGTGAGAACGGATGTAAATTCTCTAAGCTGCTTTTTTCACATCTGTAGCGCAGAGTGCAAACTTGCTGTGGCCATCATTGCTATAAGTTATGCATAGGTCTTCAAAAGAACCTGTAAAATATTAATTAAATGTGTTATATTTTTAATCATCTGGCTTCAAACCGGTGAATATGCCATTGAGGTCAGTGCTAGTCTCCTAGCTCATAGTAAATAGCACTAGCTTATTTAGTCATCTTTCCCTAGGATTGCATGGCTGCATGCAAATTTATATGCTTATTAATGATATTTATGTCAAGAACATTCCCCAGCATAGCTCTCAGGATGCTCATTAAAGGCTGTCCAGAGAAACACACTACATACATTTACTTCTTTACCCTAGTCTAAGTTAGCTAATTTAATTTGTATTCAGAAAAAATATGACTCACTCTTTGAGCTGGAAAACGTTCA
Source organism: Arvicanthis niloticus (assembly GCF_011762505.2). Taxonomy (NCBI): domain Eukaryota; kingdom Metazoa; phylum Chordata; class Mammalia; order Rodentia; family Muridae; genus Arvicanthis; species Arvicanthis niloticus. The sequence goes on from NC_133429.1 coordinate 45,346,484, forward strand.
CTATACAACATGTATTTGGATACTGATGATTGAATATGAGCAATGTCTGCTTTGAATCTGTGGCAGTCCAGCTTGGTGAAAGGGCTGGTATATGTGTGTGTGACTGTGTGACTGTGTGTGTGTGTGTGTGTGTGTGTGTGTTCATGCCCAGAGCCAGTGGTTACAATACAATGGATGGTACAGAAGATGAAATCCATATTCATTCCTCACCTGGCAATACTATTTGATTAAAGCTGCTTCTTATTCTGAGTATGACGTTTTCAAAAGGAATATCACCATCCTCACCCATGGCTGTGTGGTGTTGCAGTGCTGAATGTTTCCAATAGCATAGAGCAGTATACATGGAGAATTATGTATCAATTTCCTTACATTCCAAGTTCTCTTACTACCTACACATAAGCCCTCCGTCATCTGGAATGTTTATAATATAGTAAGACCCCGGTGGACCAGTGATTCTTCAGATAGAATATGCTTTAAATGTACTATGTATTTTCCATACATACAAACTTATAAATAGGCTTAATTTTTTTAAAAAGGACTAATAAAAGATTAACAGAACTATCTAATAATAAATCAACAACCATAACCATAAAACTGTAATAGAACACAAACACACACACACACATACAATGTGTGTGTGTGTGTGTATATGTAATTTGTTCCTGAAAGCTTTTATTTATGAGCTCGGCCTTTGATAATTGCCATAACAAAAACTGCTAAAGACAAAAGGATGGGAGGAATACGGATGATTCAGTGGCTAATAGCATTAGCTGCTCTTGCAAAGGACCTGGTTTTGATTGAAAAACCACCACCAACACCACCACTCCAACAACAACAACAACTCTACCACCAAAACAGAAGTGTGAACAAGAGCTGGCTGTACATGGGGGTTTTTTTTTACTAGAAATATATATATATATATATATATATATATATATATATATATATATAAAGAGAATAAAAGAATTTGAAAGCAATTGTAATCAAAAAGAACCTCTTGCTATTCCCATAGATGGCTTTCCCTACATTCTCCTTTGATTTTAATTTATATTATTATTCGTTGTTCTTTTGATTCCCTGAAGTACAGTTCATCATAGCCTTTTATTGCAAGCCCACATTTTAAAACAGGAAACTCATTCGTATGATCTGTTAAGTACAAGTATAATAAGACTGCTATATGAAATGGACACATTACCACAGTAGCCTCCTGTGACATTCCGATGAGTGATTTATGGCTTTCATTCTGCTTTGGGGAATGAGGATATTTTCTGAGGAATGGGAATGCATTTCTCCCTGGGAATGGTCCAAACAGCCTATTGACAGGTGTTATGGATATGGAAACTTGGTCTTTGGCAAGACAGCAAGTCATGTACACCAGCAGCTACAAGGCTCTACCTTCCTGCTCTTCCCTCCACCTCAGTCCTTCTGTGGCCCCATGCTAACTTCAGCTTTGTTTCTTTTTTTCTCGTTTCCCTCATGCTCTCCCCTCCACCTTTACTCCATCTCTCTCCCTTCCTTTCCTTTCCCTTCCTCCTGTCATCCTTGTCTTCGTCTTTCCTCTTGTCCTGTTCTGACAGTGGGTCTCCTATGCTTCCCTCCCAGCCATTCCTTCTTCCTAGCCATCCTTTTCTTTCTTCCTGTATCATGACATGGTTAGCTTACTTTTACTAATTCACAGTTTTTAACTCTTTCAACATTGCCATTTAGCATATCTTTTTGTATGTGCCTTTCAGCTTTTCTCAGTTGCTTCCAGTTTTGTGTTTTTGTCCATCCATGAGTTTGCATGTGCTGTGCCTTATATTCAGATACTGCACAGAATCATCAAGGGTTAACCTGATGTGACTTTCCTTACTTAGCAGATGTTTGAGCCAGATGTGTTGAGAATCTACTGGGTGTCTTTGACTATGACATTGACCTACAGGTGTAGAAATAAGGATGGCAAGACAATGGATGTCCTTAACAGTTAAAGAGCTCCTGAGCTTTTAGATGGGCATGGGGCTATATAAGAACATTGTTCTCAAGGAAACAGATTGAAGGTAGGAGAGTTCTACAGCCCTGGGGGAAGTTACTGGACAAGGGCCCGGATTGACATAAGCTTGGAGTCCAATGAGATGAAGCTGCCTGTATTTGCTGTCTGGTGCTTATTAAAGAGAGGCTCCCACTTCTTCATAGAAACCTGAAGAGGGGAAACCTATTGTCCTAAATACTTACATTGTGAAGAGACTAATCCCAAGTCTGTGACAAACTACTGTGAGTCTGAGTGATGTAGTGATGTGTGTAGTACTACAAAGCAGGGGAAGGTTTACAATTGTTCCTCCTTCTTCCCTTCCTTTTCCTCTTCTCCCCTCCTTTCCCCTCCTCTCTTTTCCTCTCCCTTCTTGTCCCCTCCTTTTCCCTCCCCCACCTTTCCTCTCCTCTCCTTTCTCTTCCTCTCCTCTTTTTTTTTTACTTCTTTTCCTTTTTTCTTTTCCTCTCTTTCTGTGCTAAAGACTGAGCCTATGGCATTATACATGCCAGATGAATACTTTAACACTGAGTTCTAGCCTCAGTATTTTTGATTAAAATTTTATTTTGAAACAGAGTCTCACTGAATTCTCTGGAGTTGAACATTCAATCTTTGTATCTTATCCTCCAAAGTAGCTGAGATTATAAACATGCCACTGGGCTCATACAGGTTTTTTTGGTTTTTTGTTTGTTTGTTTGTTTGTTTTGTTGTTGTTGTTGTTGTTTTTTTGTCTTTCATTTTTTTGAAGCAAATACTATAAAACAAGAGAAGGAAATGGGGTTCTAGGATCTGAAAAACACTTGTGCAAAATTTAATCAATTGTAAAACTCACCTCTAAATGAGATATAGCACACCCTTGCAGCTGCTTCAAAGCTCCATTGTTAGCTATAATATAGTGATTTTCATGCGTATGACTGAACCACTATACTATCCTGATTCTCATATGTAGAACTGTACCACGGGGCTCAGCATCTCCTTTAAGTCCAAATATTTCAGAAACTTCTATTGTTTCTAACCTTTCTCGACCTTTATTCTTGTTTCTAAAGTAAAATTTAAGAATGTTCTTCCATTTTTAAAATGTCATTCCTTTCATCACTTAATAATCTCTAACTGTGTTGTTTAATGTACACATCTTTGCTGCCTTTCTCTAGGTCCATGATACCAGAGCTAATTATCTCACCTTTGTGAAAACTTCATTTGCCATACACTCAATTTTCTTAAACAAAAGGACTTGGTTACTTATTCACCAACTTAACATTTCAAAGGCATAAATCCCAGCACGTAAACCTGAATAGAAATCTTCAAAGTTACAGAACCACTTCTAACAAAATGAAAATTTAAAAAAAAAATGAGAAATTGTAACTGGGTTCATCTCAATATCACATCTATGCTAGGGTAAGGAGACAGGTTGTAGAATTAACTCCCAAGAGAAACTATAATATGCCTATGGTAATACTGAATATGCTATTAGCAAATTAGCTAAAGAAAGTTTCATAGAGATTATCAATTATTTAATCATCTCCTTTTATTTCCCTGTTTTTTTCTTTCTTTTTTTTCCTTTCCCATCGTTGCTGTTTAGGAGAAAAGTTTATGGTGACCTACTGCCTGAAGTTTTTTCTTTCTCTCTTTCTTTCTTTCTTTCTTTCTTTCTTTCTTTCTTTCTTTCTTTCTTTCTTTCTTTTATTTTCCTGTTGCTGTGATAAACACTCTGACAAAAGCAATTTAAATGAGAATGAATTTAACTTGGCTTTCAGTAGGATGGTATAGTCCATCATGGTGGGGAAGTTGGGGTAGCAGGAGGCTTAGACAGCTGGTCACATTGTATCCACTCTCAAGAAACTCTCAAGAATCTATAGATGTTTGTGTTTGTTTCACTGTCTCCCTTTTCATGAAGCTCAAGATTCCAGCCTAGAGGATGGTGCCACCTTGAGTGGGCTATGCTTTCCACCTCAATTAACCTAATTAAAATATTCTCTCACAGGATTGCCTAGACACTCACTTTTCCCTGGTGGTTACAGATCTCAAGTCAGAAAATGAGACTAATAGTCACAGCTCTTGTTGAAGAAGATGTGAACAAATGCACTTCAGATATGTTGTGCTTGATCTACAGGGGGTTGTGTTTAATATATAGGAGGTGGTGCTTGATCTACAGGGGATGGTGCTTGATAGGGAAAATACATTAGGACCCTGAAGAGTGGTTTCTTTGGGAATAGAGATTAAGAATCAAATGAAATCAGATAAAATAACAAAGAGAAAAGGCCAGTCTTCAAACATACTGGAATGACTAGATTCTGATGAGATAAGAAAGGTTCTTTGCATTGTAAAAGTTCTTGCTAAACTCTCAGAAGACCTCTGCTTTAAACCTGCACATGGTGCAAGGCCTAAACCTTAAATATAGACAATTGATGATGGAGACCTCTGTGAAAGTTGTCAATGTCAGTATCATTACATGGTAGTGTTTTAGGGATGGATCTGAGTTCAGAGGTTGTCCACTCATGCTTCCAAGGTTCTTTTGTCATGGACCAAAAAATTGGACCAGGATGATGTGCAAAGGCAGTTCAGTAAGAAGGAAAAGTCACTTCTGAGAAAGGAAGTAGGGAGAATTAGAAAAGACTGGAAACATTATCTGCCCCAAGTCACTAATCTGCTGAGAGTTTTAAGGGACCCTGACAAAGTACTTACTTTTGGGGGTGTTTGGAGAGGATGGACGTTTTTTGTAAGCATGCTTTATTTCATCACAAAAACCCTACAGTGGAGCTGGGTAGGAGAGTGGAGTTCCATTCAACCCCTGTCCTTATTTTTTTCTTAGTTAATCTTTATCTCTCTACCTCCATGATCTACTCCCTTGGCATTGTGGTACATTCTAGGCACTGAGGAAAAGCATCTATATTATGCACTCCATTTGAAACTAACATGTTTGTGGGAAATGGAACATTCTAATGAGTCGTTAATTATGTTTGTTAATTTGGTAACCTAATGTTGTAGAATAAAGAATGAAACATTCCTGCTCAGGGTCACATTGAACTATCTCCCTTCCTTGCCACAACTCTTTCTCCCACCTCATTTTTGCACAAAAATCTTTGTTTGTAAATATATAAGAACTCCTAGCCCATTCTTCCTTAATCAAACCCAAAGTGATCAGTGGTTGCGAATTGCCCACAATTTGTCAATCTGTAAGAAAGTTTTCTCCCTTTGTAGAAATGAAATTGAAAATAAACCCTTCCTGGGGCTGGGGAATCTAGCTCAGTTGTTAAAATGCTTGTCATAAAAAACATGTAGATCTGAATTTGACCCCAGGAACCTATGAAAAAAGGCAGGTGGGGTGGTACATGTTTGGAATTGCGCCTCTTGGGAGGCAGATACAGGTGGATCCCTGGGGTCACAGGTCATTCAGTCTATCTGAATGGGAAAATTTGGGGCTGTAAGCAACTCCAGCTCAGATATCAAGGAACAGCACAGCACTCAAGAAATGGTACTTTATGCTGACATGTATCTTTCATATGTATGTGTAACATGTTTGTTTGCACATGTACACACACACAGAAACTATACTGCATAAAATAATATAAGAAAAATAAAATAAAATCTCCCAACCTAGAAATTCCTCCCACACATATTGGGGTAGGGGAGAAAGAGAGATTGATTTTATTATAGAATGAACATTAAGTTATGATGGGCATTACAGGCAATTCTCTAAGGGATCACCAAGACAAAGAAATCTCATTCTTTTATGAGGCCTGCTTATAGACAAGTCGTAAATACAGTTTCTCAAGATGCACAGAAACTAGTCCTGAAGTAAGAACAGTTAACTGCATCTTTTACTTTAATGCAATTCATCCTAAATTGATCTTGAAATTGGGGTAACCATCTGTGTTAGTTTCTTGGTTTCATACAAAGAAAAACAAATGTGTGTCTTTATGACAGAAGGTAGTTTTACATGCTGGAGCCAGACCTTACTAAAAGTAGGCTCTCACCTTCCCTCTAGAAACTTCTCTCAACAGCAGGGATTGCATCTCACTTGATGTTTATACTTCAAAGAGATGGATTTTCACCCCTGAGAAGACTTTACTGGGTCATCAAACCTGCAAGAGGCATACTTAGCTTCTAAAAATGATCTACATATATTTCAAAGAGATGGAAAAAGTATTACACTGAAGTTTTATTACTGGAGTTACTACATTCAGAGTCTTGACTTGTCTAAAAGTCCTTAACAGTCCACAGCTCTCTCCAGTCCTCAGTAAGACAATTCAATAAACAATATTGGAAAGCAGAAAATGGAGGCTTGGTTAATGGGGTCAAAAAAAGGAGGAACAATGGGCTGATGAGCCTTCTGAGTCCACCATCTTGGGTTAAGGCAAGACTTAGGATTCGATAGAAGGCCTGAGATATGCATGACTAAGCCTTGCTCACCATCACTGTCTAGCCTTCAGTCTGTCCAGGAAAGTATTCTGACAAGTTATCAGTTCTGTGTACTATGCTCCTCCTGGGAGATGAGTTCCCACCCTGGCTGGCAGCTGGCTTCAGACATTTCCTACCACCGCATGAGCAATTTCAGTTTCTTGGGGTTCCTTGTTTCAGTCATCTCATAGCAGAAGGCACGAAAGTCTCTTAGAATCTCTTTGCTCATGTAAAAATTACTAGAATCTTGTAAAGTAATTCTCTAACAAAGGGGATCCAGAAGCGCCTCTTTCTTTATATTTAGCAACAACAATGGAAATGTGTGTGGGTCTATGTGTCTATGTGTGTGAAAATATGTGTGAGTGTGTGTGTGTGTTTGAGTGTGAGTGTCTGTGTTGTGTGCATCTATGTGTGTGTTTCTTCTGTTTGTTTGTGTGTGTATATCTGTGTTGTGTGTGTCTCTCCTGTGTGTATGTTTGTGTGTATGTGTGTGTCTATGTGTGTGTCTCTCCTGTCTGTATGTTTGTGTGTCTGTGTTTGAATGTGTGTCTGTTTGTATTTGTGTGTCTGTGTTATTTGTGTCTATGTGTGTCTCTATTGTGCGTATTTTTGTGTGTGTCTGTGTTTGAATGTGTCTGTGTGTATTTGTATGTCTGTATTGTTTGTGTACATGTGTGTCTCTATTGTGTGTATGTTTGTATGTGAGTGTATGTGTTGTATGTGTCTCTCCTGTGTGTATGTTTGTGTGTCTGTGTTTGAATGTGTGTCTGTGTATTTGTGTGTCTGTGTTGTTTGTGTCTAGGTGTATCTCTCCTGTGTGTCTGTTTGTGTGTATGTGTCTATCTGTGTGTGAGTGTGTGTTTGTGCTGTGTGTGTGGTGGCTCCAGGTTGGAAAGGTCTTCCTCTATTACCCTCCACCTCATATTTTGCAACAGGCTCTCTCACTGAACCTAGGTTTCATTGAGTTGGTGAGACGTACTCCAGGATTCATCTGTCATTACCCTGAGCACTAGGGTTATTGGCATGCACTTCCATGCCTGGCTTTTTATGTGGGTGTTGGAGATCCAAACTCACTCTCTTACGTCTGTGTGGCAAGCAGTTTACTGACTGAACCATCTCTCAGCCACTAAAATTCTTATTTTCAACTTGTATTTGCTTCACACTGTTTTTGAAATAATCTGAAAATTAACCTCTCCTACAAAATTTTTGAAAGTTATCTCACTAATTTCTTCACAAGTTATAAGGATCCTTAGGGGCCATTCTCTACTGAACATTTTAAAAATAGTTTCGTGATATCGGTGTTGGTTATTTATTTTTCAGCCCTAGCTATCACATGGGGCCACATATCCTCAAATTGTCGCCTTGGTTGTCTTAAATAATTATTTGTAGTGTGAAGTCCAACACAGTATTCTTGAAAAATTAAAAAGTTTCTATGTTCTTGTTCTAATTTGTGATTCTAAGTTTCCATGTCCACAATTTAGAGGTCAATGTTCATATTTTCTTACAATACCATTCCCAGTGTCTTCTGATCTGCTGCCTGTTGGCTTTGGTAGGAAAGAGGTTCCATTCTTTTTGCCAACCAGTTTTTCACATATGCTAATCTCAAAGCCTCACTCTGTGTCCCAGTACCATAAAAACTGGATTTCAGTAACAATTTCTCCTCTTTCTTTTCTATTTCCCACCAACAATTGATGCGTCATTGTTTAGGCAAAGCAATTTGACAATCCTTGTTGTCTTGAAGCTCGCTGACACATGACCTCAGAGTCAACTTCTCCCTTTGGGACCTAAAACAATAAAAGGCAAATTTAGTCTAGAATAATTTTGGTGACAACCTACAAGTTCATACAGTATATTTATATGTGTATTAAAGTGTATTCATATATAATAAAATTAATCAAGGAAATGAAGTTATTTAGAAAAGGCAGTTTAGATCAAGGAAGTGTACAGCTGTTTTGTACAAAATGTACATTGTAAAGCTCTATCTATGCCTCTGTCTTTGTTAGGGTTTCTATTGTGGTGAAGAGACACTATGACCACAGCAACTCTTATAAAGGAATAGATTTAATTGGGGCTGTCTTGCAGTTTAGAGGTCTAGTCCACTATCGTCATGGCAGAAAGCATGGCAGCAGGCAGGCAAACATGGGGCTAGGAGTTCTGCATCTGAATCAACAGGCAGCTAGAATAGACAGAGAAATAATAGGCCAGGCTTGAGCTTTCAAAACCAAAAAAAAAAAAAAAAAAAAAAAAAAAAAAAAACCTTTAAAAACCTAGTGACACGCTGCTTCCTCTATCAAGGGTAGAGCCCCTAATAGTGCTACTCCCTATGAGCATATGGGAACCATTTTTTATTCAGACTGCCACAGTCTTGGAGGAAGAATGGGTCAATGTGTTCACTAGAAAATTTGAGAGGTGTGTAGGAGTCATCAAAAGAAGAGCAAGATCAAGCTACATTAATGACTAGTCTTTGCAGAACGTGTGTGTGTGTGTGTGTGTGTGTGTGTGTGTGTGTGCGTGCGCGCGTGACATACTAGTCTGTTGTAGAAGCCAAGAGAAAGCATTTCTTGGAGGCAAGAAAATTATCCTACCCCCAGCAAGCCTCATTTAGTCAAAACTGTAAATAAATTCCTTTCCTTTACTAACTTATGTTTTTAAATTTCTTTTGAATTCAGGGACACCAGAGTGTCATGTTTTTGACTTACATGTTTGGAAAGAGGTTTCCGTGTGTATTCTGTAGACTAGACTCCACAGAAAAGCACAAGGAAAGTTGGATGTGATATGAATATCAGCTTAGGTTGAACATGAAGGACCCAGGGTACCTAACAAGACATCTAACATTTACCTTAAAGCCACTGGATTATTGAACACCATTTAAGTCAGAGATAAACCCAAAATGCTTATACATGGAAACCTTTTATCTTAGTAATCTATAAATTATGAAGTCATCTTTAATAAACTATTTTTATTTAATATTTTAATGAATAAAAGCAACTCTCTATATAGAGGCAGTCAGAAAGAATTGTATATTTACTTGTGTGTATGTGTTTTATTTTAAGCTAGTGCTGAAGTTACAATCGTCTCTAGGTCAGGGCTGGGAGGTGGCCCAGTGGGTAAGGGCTCTGCTTCTCAAGTATGAGAATGTGGGTTAAAACCAGCATCCATATAGAAAGCTCAGTGCACCGTACATAGGAGGGAGGAGGGTTGCTAGGGATTTCTGGCTACCAATCTAGCTCCAGGGCCATTGCACAATCTCAAGGGAGTAAATCAGTCAGTACTAGAGGAGGTTATCTGATGACTACTTGTGGCCTCTCATTGTGAAAGGGCTTGTCTACCCATATACAACTGCACATATGCCAGGTATATCTCTGTAGATTGTTTTCTAGATTAAAATTTCTATTTCATACAAAGAATCATCTTTTTGTTACCAAGAAAAAAAGCACATGTTGTATTGTCTTCAAAGCAATGTGAGTGCTCAGGTGCTTCAGAAGGCCTCCATAAGTTGCTGTGTTGAGCAGTAGGAAGATAAAGGTTCAAGATATGTAAAAGAGAGTGAATCTTACATACAGAATTTCAGCATCATCATAATGCATCTTCAGGAAAATGAACAATATTTTGAAGTAACATGTTCCTTATTTACTGTTTTATCTGTCATTTTGAATATGGCTTTTCAATTTGATTCAAAGTTTAATTGAAATGTCCTCTTATATTACCATGCTAGTAAAAAATTACTGAAGAGTATAGCATAAAAATTCAATGTTGGTTTTCAAAGAGTAGGATAAAGTTTCAAACATTAGGGTCAGGATTGGGTAATTCAGCTAGAGGTGAGACGTATCTCATTGATGTTGAACAATAAGGATATTGGTCTTCTCAAAAGGAGACCAAATTGTAAAATATTTTAAAGAGAGCAGGTCAAAGTCTTCTTGCCATTAATTTTGTTTTACTAAGCTTGCTCGAACATGAGATAAAATCTGTGAGAACCCCACCACCTTTTCCGTCACAACTCAAGAAATGTTGTGTCCCTACAAATGGTCAATTTTTCAGGATGCCTTGTGAAGTGAGTTGATGGATGTTATTGGTGATAATCTTCTGCAGAAGGATGCTCACAGTTATCACATTCCAGGAGAAAGAGAATGATGCATGTGTTTGAGGTTATTTAGAGGGAAAGATTATTCAAGAGGAAACATTGAAGTTCTTTAACTCAAAAGAGCTAAAAATATATTTATGATGGTGTGATAGGAGTTGGGAAGTATGATTCAAGAGACCAAATCCAATGGAGAAAAAATAGGCTCAAAACTGAAACGGGAGAGAAGAAAATGTATTCTCATGATAGTTCATTATGACATAATTATGTCATAATTAATTTACCTTTCTTTCTGGTTTGTGTTAGTGTGGGGAGAAAACATACCCAGTGAAAGAACCCACCCATTTGTGCTTTCTTCATGGACTGTGGTTTCTACATACATTACAAGAACATTTTGAACAGCCATTGAATTAATCTTTTTACAAGGCTTAATATTTGAGAAACACTAAAACATGTTTATACAGAGAGGACACCTGAGGTGGGCAGGGATCATTTGAATCTGATATAAATTCACATATTGACATATTAATGTTGCTGTCTATTACATTTTAGTGATCGATGGAGCATACTGAGAAATGTCAATGGGCCCATAGGTGAGGCTAATTAGTTCTCACCTGTGTTCATGTTACATCAAAATGGAGCACAAATGCACTGAATTGTTAGCCCTTGCAAGAGTGGGTGGCCTCAGAACTTTGAGACAGTTGAGGACTCGGGATGATAAAGAAAAAATCTTTTATTTTCATTAATTAATTAATTTATAAATTAACTTTATATCCCATTCAAAATTTCCCCTCCCTCTTCTCCTCCCAGTCCCTACATCTTACCCCTCCTCCTTCTATGCCCCACTCCCTTTCTCCTCAGAGAAGAGGAGCCCTCCCATGGATATCAACTGCCTTGACATATTAAGTTGTAGTAAGACTAAAATCATCTTCTATTATTGTAGCTAGACAAGGCAGCCCATTTAGGAGAAAGGGATCCAAAGGCAGGTAACGAAGTCAAACACAACCTCTGCTCCTGCTGTTACAGGTCCCACATGAAGACAAAGCTATCAATCTATTACTTATGTGTAAGGAACCTGGGTCCGTCTCATGCATGCTCTTTGGTTGGTGGTTTAGTCTCTGTGAGCCCCTATGTGCTCAGGCCAGTTGATTCTGTAGTTTTGTTTTTTGTTTTTGTTTTTTTTTGTGCTGTCCTTGATCTCTCTGGCTTTTAATCTTTCCTGCCCTTCTTCCACAACATTCCCCGAGTTCTGCCTGATGTTTGGCTATGGGTCTCTGCATCTGCTTTCATGAGCTGCTGAGTGAAGCCCAGATGACTGTTATGCTAGTCTCCTTTATGCAAGTATAGCAGAATATTATGGTGTCAGGGGTGGGCTCTTTCTTATGGCATGAGACTCAATTCTATTTGCCCAAAGTATACAAAATATGCACACAACCGAGAGGCACTTGTTTGCCTTTCTCGTTGCTGGAAGTACCTTACACAGAGCATCTGAAGGGAAGAAGGGGTTATCGTCACCCAGGGTTTGAGGTCACAGTCCATCGTGGTGCAGAAGTTATAGAAGCATTTGCTCTGAGCTTTGAAGGTAGAAATTGAGGATGCTTGCTTACACCTGGGCAGATCAGGAACCAGATAGAAGGGATTATTGATACTCAGTTGTCCCCCATCTCTTCTCTCTTCTCTCTTCTCTCTCTCTCTCTCTCTCTCTCTCTCTCTCTCTCTCTCTCTCTCTCCTTCTCTCTCTCCATCTCTCTATCCCTCCTCCCTCAGTCTGGGACATCAGGCCACGGGTTCCTGCTCCCTGGATTCAGCTATTGTCTAGAGGAGCTTCACAGATGCTCCCAAGGTAATCTGAAAATGCAAATCAGTCTTTACACAGAGGTCAATGTTGGGCATGAATGAAGTCATGGATGAATGTGGATTTTTCACATGAGCACAGCCGTGTCAAGAACAATGCAACAGCTCTATGGTAGTGGCAGTTGTATCTGGCCGAGGCTCACAGGGATGGCAATGGCTTCCTCGGATCTAAATGTGAATATTGACACTGTATGCAGAAACTTTCCATTGGAGCTTTCTCCCTCCTAGATGCTCATGGCCTGAAGACTGCGCCACAACAAAGATAATTAGCTACTCCTGTTATTAGCTAAACCTGCCTCTTTGTTCAGCTCTGTAGAATAACCTGCTTCTTTGTTTATCTATCTGTAATAACTCTACCCTCTTGTTCATCTGCATGCAATAACCCTGTCTCCTTGTTCAACTGAATATGATAAGCCAGATTAGCTTCCAGACTGTCATAGCTTCCCTGTCAGAGGGTCCAGGCCACCCAATCCCCATTTTTTATGTTTAGAATGTCTTCATTCCCTCAGTTCCCCCATTCAGGTCAGTCCCTGGAACCTTGCAAGGATGCAGTTGATTCATGCAGTCAATTTATATAAAAAGACATTGCTTTGCCAGAACAATGCAAAAGTTCTGCATTGCAGTTGAGAAGGGGGAAATGAAATATGCCTTCTAGTTGCTTCTTCATGACCTTGACAGTTAGTGCTGGAATTATAACAAACACTGTCATGTTTGTTTGTAGCATTGCTTTTCTTTTGCCAAACTTTGTGTGATTGTGTATGAGTATTTTGCCTAATGAATGTATGTGGATGTGCATGGAATGCCATTGAAGGCCAGAAGAGGGCATTAGATTCCTTGGAACTGGAGTTACAGACCCCTGTGAGCTTCCATGGAGTCTGGGAACCTAACCAGGGTCCTCTGCAACAGCTGTAAGTACTCTGAGCCACTGAGCCATCTTTCCCAGCCCATATTTTTAAGGTACAAAATGGGCAGCATGCTTGAGATCTCAGTGGAGACTGGAATTTGAGTAATAGGGACTTCTATAACCATGTTTTCTATGTTCCATTATTATGTTTTTATTTATGTTCTACAAATTGAATTGTTTTAATTACATGGCTAGCTAATCAATATATATATATATATATATATATATATATATATATATATATATCTTATATGAGACCAAGAATAAACTGTAACAATCAGAGATAAGAGAATCAAAGATCCCATCTTGACATTTGGCCATTTTGAAACAGAATAGTACTGTATCCACCAGTGTAGGCTCCATTCACAGCCATACCCTCTCGTTTTACGATGTAGTCTGTGCAGAAACAAGAAAATTACCAATCAATTCCCTACTGTGCAGTGATGGATTCTAAATCAAAATCAGAGCCAATCTCTCCCTAGGCACATTAGTGTAAACTTGCATCTTCAGGTCCTTCATCTAAGGAAACAATATAGCAGTGATGAGGAATCTAGTACAAAGTAGGCCACGATATCTGTGGGGTTTCCTGTTAATTCTCTGAAGATGAGAGCTGAGGTTGAAAGAGGTGTGTGCATGTGTATGTGTGTGTTGTGTATGTGTGCACATCTCTGTGTGTATCTGTTTCTGCGTGTGTGTTACATATTATAGGCTTTCATGTATTAATTTATATGAACAAATTCATACCATTCTGTTCTAAGGCAATTTATTTTATTATAATTCTGGTACAGAAGCAGAGTGTGAAGACTAAGAATTCACTTTTTTTCATCTGAGTGGTGCTGGGTAGCTACTATGGCCATTCATGTCCTTCTATATCATCTTGCTTTACCTGAGACATATTTTTTAATAGTAATAGTTCACAGTGTGGATCTCAACCTGTAGTTTATGACCGCTGGGGTGGGGTGGGGGGGTTCAAATGATCCTTTCATACTCCAGTATCAGACATCCTGCATATCAGATGTTTACATTACAATTCATAGCAGTAGCAAAATTACAGTTATGGAGTAGCAGTGACAACAGTTTTATGGTTGGGGATCACCAGAACATAAGGATCTGTATTAGTGCATTAGGTTCAGTGTTAGGAAGATTGAGAACTACTGATCTCCAAGGTGGTAAGAAAATGGGGGGGGGGTTCTCTTTATTCTCTTTACACTGAAAATGTTGTGAAGCTTCCTTTTCTTTTTTAAAACAACTAAAACAATTATCTGTAATGCTGTGATGCAGAACTGCCATTTAATACAAAGGGACATTATGATGAAGACTCCAAGAAGGAGTTATACCTGGAAATAGTTCATTATAGAAATACAACGAATTGAGTAGAATAACTTCTTGGTACATACATGGAAATGGATGTTGGGTAAGTGAATGAATGCTTAGGGTGCTTAGTACACAAGTGTTTGGTTTTACAAAAAAATATGTTGATCATTTAGGCTTTTTAAAAAAACCTAAATGATAATAGACTTGTTTCTGCTCTTCAGGAAGATATGGTAGGCATGCAGGGGCAGTATGCTGAATATATGCAAAAATATAACCAATACCTGTTGAGATTGTACAAATCAGCACAAGTAACAAGGATTCAATGGGCTAGAAAGTCTAATTCTGAGATGATTTAGAATTATCACAAATTATTTTTCTTCTTGGGGATCTTCTTGTGGATTAAGGATCAAGTGGGGTCCAGAGTCTATTCTAGGAGGAAGAGGAATCAGTAAAGATAGAAACAGCTGCAAAGGACGCCAGTGACCCAGGAGGCATAGGAGACAAACAGATAGATGGATAAACAGATGATAGATAGATAGATAGATAGACAGATAGATGATAGATAAGTGAAATGAAATGTATGTTTAGTTTTTCTCCACAGTAATTTGTTAACTTTTGAGTTGCATAAGAGTTCAAAAGCTAGGTCAAAGTTTCTAAAGAACAGAATGAAACCTTGAATTTGTTAGTATTTAGGAAACAAAACGTTATAGGGGAAGATGTCTATGGCTGGTCTTTCTTCAGAACAGCCTAATTTTGAAGCTGAGGGATGAATGAACATAAAAAGCTAAGCTGAAGAATTCTAACATAATCAATGAGTCTGCCACAGCTGACAGACTGAGGCCACTAGACTGTACTTCCCAGTGTTTGCACTTTCAGCCTACATATCCTCCCAGTATTTCCCTAACAGAGGAAAGAAGAATCAACTCTGGTGAAAGATAACATTTTCTTTTAAAGTTATTTAGAAATAAGCACAACATGTGAAACCAATTGCACTGATCAGGAGAAAAGGCATTTCTAAAATAACAAAAGTAAATGCTAAATCAGATTCACGGGTGAGCCAATTGACACTATTTCCTGAAGTATTTTAGCCAGAGAAATGTGAAAATGACAAATATAGAAAATTGTTACCTGGGATGTGGGGTTCACTAGGTCTGAAAGGTTTATAAGCCTTTGGAACTGATTTGCAAGAGTCATTTGGAGAAGTTTGGAGATTCAAGCTGGAGAACTTGTGGAATTTACAAGCAGACCTTAATGTACGATTCTGGTGGGTATGTCTCATTGTAGTCTTTGTTATATGGACAGTACCGACGATGCTAAGGAGACTTCCGGTGGAGTGAAAACTCAACTGAGATTGGAAGGAAAGACCATTCATTTTACATTCTGGCAAATAATTTGTCTAGACGATCCTCATATTCTGAAAAGTTGAGAGACATGGAACTAAAAAGTAATGATGAGTTAATTTGGCAGAAGAGATGTCAAGACACCTGCTCTTTCTCCTTTCCTGTTGTTATAAAATAACCTGACAAAAGCAACCTAAGGGGAGAAGCTTGCAGTCAGCTTACAGTTCTAGATCATTCTGTCCTCTAAGGGAATATCATCTAATGTAGTCATCACAAAGAGCTTTCAATCACCCAGAAGAATTGTGATAGAACACGCTAACTTGATTCAAGTGAGATGGCTCTTCGGGTAAGGGCCTTTGCTGTCAACCTGAAGATGAGTTTCTAGGATCCACATGGTTGAAGGAAAGAAGGAACCAAGTCTCTGTATTGGCATCTGGTCTTCACATGTGTGCCATGACATACAAGTGGACCCCTTCCCTTGCTCCCTATTGCTCTCTTGCTCTCTCTCATTCTCTCTTGTTCTCTTGTTCTTACTCTACACACACACACACACACACACACACACACACACACAGAGAGAGAGAGAGAGAGAGAGAGAGGAAGGAAAGGCTATTATAAAAAATATTAAGGTTTTGAAAAATGTGTTTCTCTTAAAAATATCGCTTAAGCTTGTGTCTGTCAGTGTAGTTAATAAACTATAATTACATGTAACTGTAACTACAGATGTGTATTTTTTTGAAAAACATAATTTACCATGTAATCAAATATAGATTATATACTTTTATAAAAGAGCAATAAAGAGAAAAATAGAGGTTGTTCACAGAGGGCAGGAACTTAATGGGAGCCAGAGTAAGACTAAAATTAATAAAACAGTGCTTTAATATTTTTATTCGATATTTTATTATTTAT
Source organism: Arvicanthis niloticus (assembly GCF_011762505.2). Classification (NCBI taxonomy): domain Eukaryota; kingdom Metazoa; phylum Chordata; class Mammalia; order Rodentia; family Muridae; genus Arvicanthis; species Arvicanthis niloticus. Next base: position 45,363,286 of record NC_133429.1, read on the forward strand.
TTGCATTTCAGATGTTATCTCCTTCCCCCATTACCCCCTCATTAACCCCTTAGCCCTTCCCCCTCCTCATTTCTTGCTTTTATACCATTTAAATCACATGCAAGTATTAAGGTCAGTTCTAGGTTGAGGAAATAGCAATACAATATATGCAAGATTTTGTCATAAAATTATGAAAGGTAAAAATTTTAAATATATATTTTCAGTAGCTGTATGTATTCTTTACCTGAAAGATTTGAGAAGAGGGGACATACATACATAAAATAAAGTCTACTGAGGTCAAAGCAAGGTGCTAATGTTAAGATCACGGAGAAAGTATTTAAAGGAAAAAAACTAGAAGATTAAACATCATATTTTATACACAATTATAATAGCCAGAAAATTCACATGAATTTATGTGACTGAAAAATGGAAATAAACGTTAGAAATTCAAGGAGAAACAAGCTTAATTACAACATGAGCCATCTTCACCATGAAACATGGTCACACGTTAAATGAGGCCACATCAGATCTCAGTGGTAGGATTAATGACGTTGGCTTAATAGAGATACATTAGGCTCAGATCTCAGAAGCAGAAAAATAAATTCTTGTTGCAAATCTTTGCAAGTTTTACAAAACAAGCTTGCAATTTAGGAAAGAACAAAGAGGTCAACTTGATTCCACAAAGAAGCAATTGAAGAGGTTACATTAAATATTTTTAAAGTAAATTGACTTAGTGAAGATAAAAATAGGGGCTGTGGAGATGGCAGTGAATAGATGTGCTTGCAACCAAGCCTGTCGACCTGGGTTCAATTCCAAGATTCCTCCTGGTAGAAGGAGAGAACTGACAATTGACTCCTGCAGGTTGACATTGGTGCTTCACATGTATGTCAAGATATGTTGTACACACACACACACACACACACACACACATGTGGAGCAGTGGGCTGTGAGAAGCAGCTGGGTGCTTGGTCAAGCACGAGCTTGGAACCCCGGAACCTTATTGGACGGCAGGAGTTCAGCTCTGCTCCCAGGCCCTGGTTCTTTTCATTTAGCTTCAGACCTCCAACAACCCCTCCCACAGAGAGGTCTATGGCCAACAGTCATGAGGAACAGGCCTCAGGCCCTAGAGAGATTTACATACTAATGAGGTACCTGAAGGCCAGAGGGTGGAGCCAATTAAGCATTCTTCCCCAGGCCCTTGCTGTGCCACCTCCCCCCCCCCCCCCCCATTTAACTCAGGTCTGCCCTGGGTTGTGTGTGTGTGCATCCAGATTCATCCACCATCTGCCATGACATTAAAGCCTGTAAAAACCCATGGATTTTTCTCGTGTCATTGGGGATGCTCCATGAGGAACCCATGGAGAAGCCATTAATGAGCTGCTGGAGCTAGAGCAGCCATGCCTAACTTCCCCGTGGAGGAACCCTCTCTGTGTTTCCAGCAATTATGGACACACATACACACACGTACACACACACACACACACACACACACACACACACACACTAAAACATTAGATTATGTTTTTATTTTTAAGTTAAACAGTATGATATCTTGCTATTTGTACCTTGCTGCTCACAATCAAGCTAGGACCTTCATCTTTTTCTCTGGCTGGTATGAGATTTACTTCATAAAATCAAGTGTATAGCATTTTATTATTAACCAAAGCCAACTTGATTCACATTAAGACTCCAGAACTTACTATCTAAGTGAAAATGTGTTTCCTTTGACAGCTAACCTATTTTCCCTTACTTCATGCTTCCTATTAACCACCCAGCTACTCATTTAACTTGTAAAAAGTAACCACTTAAATGAAATCCTTCAGTTTTTGTCTCTGTCTGACTTCTTCAGTTTCTGCTACAGATGGCAACGTTTTCCTCCTTTTAAGGCAACATAATATCTCAGTAAATACATATATGCCACATTTTTTTTTATTCAAATTTTGACACACACTTAGGTTGTTTCCATATATTGTTTTTATTCAGCCAATACTATTTATTGAAGTAATTATCTTTTCTCACTGTTTATTCCTGATGTTTTTATAGAACTTAGATGATTGTGTAAATGTTTGCATTTTATGCTGTTATCATTGTTTGGATCACTATAGCTTTGTATTAAAATTTGGGATCAGTAAGTGAATGCCTCTAAGTAAAGATAGAAGCTGTGATGGTTAGTATGTCCTCGGCCCAGGGAGTGGCACTATTAGAAGGTGTGGCCCTATTGGAGTAGGTGTGGCCTGCCTGGATCCTGCTATGTTCCTGCCTTGATGATAGTGGACTGAACCTCTGAACCTGTAAGGCAGCCCCAATTAAATGTTGCCCTTATAAGAGTTGCCTTGGTCATGGTGCCTGTTCACAGCAATAAAATCCTAAGACAGAAGTTATAGTGGTGCAAAATGACCTTTGCTTGCTAGAAGGAGAGAAACTAATGAACACAAACTAAGAGAGAGCTATCCTGTATTCACAGAATGAAAGATTTACATTGTTAGAATACCAATACCACCCCAGCAGTGCACAAGACTACAATGCAGTGTCTATCAAGTTCAAATGATCATTTCGCAGCAATATAAAAACAATCCCGAATCTACACGAAACACAATCCTTCAAAGACCTAAATAACTTTAAGTATGTGCATGCACATGCACACACAGATACACAAAGACACACCCAGATACACAGATACACATATATATGCACACACAATTCAAAAATTGTATAATGCCCAACATTAGTTTTTGTCTTAGGGGAACTCACTGTATTTTTTTTTTTTTTTTACAATTTTTATTTGAATGAAGTGTGCTTTTTCTCTTGTTTCTGAGTCATGCTGTTTAGAAAACTAATGAGCACATTTTTACTTACCTATGAAATCAATTTAGAGCAACACGAAGACACAGCTTTACTTGAAGCAGCTGGCCTCCCATTCTGGTTCAGGTGCGATCCATTCCCTCTGACTGTGTTACGCTGTAATTACAAAGGGAAAGTCCTAACCACCCAGCTGTGGCTGTGATCTTAGTTTACAAGAGAGCACAGTATTAGAAATCATTCCATTGCTACATTCCTTTAGCTAAATAAAAATAGTAGGTTTCCCCATAACGATCTCTACTTTGCAGTTCTTGGCCACGTTGGCACTGTCAGCCATGTGTTCTCTCTTATCAAAGAAACTCCTTTTTGTAGTAGATGAGAACACAGAGACCCACAACTTCACAATGTGCAGAGAATGAGAGCCTCTGTGCTCAGTCCTGAAGGGAACACCTTCATCAACCCCTCCCCTGAGCTTAGGGAGCTGTGTGGAAGAGGGAGTGGAAAGACAGTGAGAGCCAGAGGTGATGGAGGACTCCCAGGACACAGTGTCTTCCAGACACAACAGGACAGATACACACACGTACTCAGAGACTGTCACCAGATGGGCAACACCTGCACAAGTTCAAACCTGTCAAAATCCCGCCACTGAGGTGGAAAAGTAGACACAAAGTCTCACCTCTAACCAAAGAGCTATTTGCAATAGATATCTAGTAGTAATGGGAAAGCCAATTTTCTCAGTGGAGTGAATCAACCATTCTTCAGGACAGGCCCAATGCCCAAGAGTAATTGACCAACACAAAATGATATCTAACGTTTGCTTTTATGTTTTATTTGGAGTTTTTGTTCATTTGTTTTTTTTGTTTGTTTGTTTGTTTTTGCTGTTGTGTTTGTTTGTTTTAGGTGGGATTTTTTTTTTTTCTAAAAATCTGGTGTACTAGATGATCTGTGTTAACCAGACACAAGTTAGAGTCATCAGAGAGGAAGGAGCCTCAGTTGAGGAAATGCCTCCATGAGATCCACCTGTAAGGCACTTTTTAACTTAATAATTGGTGGGGAAGGGCTCAGCCCACTGTGGGTGGTGCCAGCACTGGACTGGTGGGTCCTAGGTTCTATACGGCATCAGGTTGAACATGCCATGAGAAGTAAGCTAGTAAGCAGTACTCTTCCATGGGTTTTGCATTAGCTCCTGTTTCCAGGTTCCTGCCCTGCTTGAATTCCTGTCCTGAAGTCTACTGATGACTATGATCTGTAAGTGTAAGCTGAACAAATCCTTTCCTTGGGGATTTGCTTTTGGGTCTTGGTGTATTGCTGTGTAAATAAGAAGCCTAACCAAGATAATGGGTTTTATTGTTCTTGTTATTTATTTGTTTTTCTCTTTTTTGTTTACTTTGTTTTGTCTTGTTTTTGAGAGTGAGCTATCATAAAGTTGGGTGGATCTGGAAGTAGTGGGAATTCAGAAGGTGTTGGAGGAGGAGAAAACATGGCCCAAATATATTGAAAAATAGTAGTAAAAGTCAGAGAGAGGAGGAGTCTGCACTAGTAGTCTGAAACTGCTCCATTAGAAGGGCAACCTAAGCAGTTCATCCTCACACAAGAGAGGTCTAAAGGTCTCTTCACCTCTGCAACGTTATCTCTATGCCTTAGACACTGTAGGTGAAATCTCAAAGATATTTAACACAATGTCTTAAACCTAGGACCTTTTTGTTAGGTTTTACATATACATCTGAGGAATAATTTGATTACCTGTAAAATTTAATTTTGTTTATTAATTCATTGCCTCCCATTTCAATACTTATGAGAACTATGCAGACTAGTGAAACCTTGGCTGAAAGTTGGGGCTTTTGAGTTTTACTATTAGTTATCTGAGATTATGGCAAAGCACCTGGATTATTCTACCTGTTTCTACTTCAAACACTTCATGAAGTAATACAAAATAGATGTTCTTTTTCAACCTCCCTAAAGCTGGTTGGTTATTTTTCTGTTGAAATTTAGGATTTGTGGATCTTATTTTTATTGTTGTTCTTTTCATTTTCTTCTAAACTGATCATGGTAAACTCTTTGACAAATATGAGTAACATATGTCAACCCCTCTCTGCCTGATATAGTTACCATTTAAGCCACTCATAAGTTTGCTGGCTTACAAAACCATAAATGCTTCCATTTACTCTTGGAGGTTGTGTGTATGTGTGCTTCTTTTAAAGACGTTTGACAGCAAGCTAGAAAGACCGCCTCATCGCAGAGCCACCAAATGAAGCTCTAAATAGAATGTTTGCTTGACAAAATGCATGCTCTGAGGGATCTGCATGTTTCCCAGTCCTTGCTTGCCAAGCTTTAATTACATATACGTCAGGAAAAGCTGCCTGTGAATTAGACCATGATCAGGAGGGTCAGTGCCAACATTTTTTTTCTGAAAATAATAGCATTATTTTTGAAAAAACTTGATATTTTAAAAAACATCCAGTCACATTTTGTATTTTAAATAATATCCAGAATAAGAATGTCTTCTCTTCGAAGCCCTAATTATTCAGTCTCCCATCTGTCTCCTGAGTGCCCCCCCCCCTTGTTATTGATTTCCCAAAGACTTTTACTTTTCTCATTACTTTCTAGAGAGTGATTGATGAATGTACCCTCGGAGGCACTTCTCTTGGAATAAGGGCAGGTGTATATTTGGCTGCCCAATTTTTGTCCTTCTTTTCAGTGTGAGTTTGAGGATATGCCTAGAAATAATTCCTATGAATTAAAACGATGATTGTGATACTAACACCTGGGTAGGTTTGAGTCTGAATTGAAAATAACAGGTTTGTTGTGGTGGCTTCTGTTACAGCAGATGAATCCTTTTTCATGGTCACTACAGTACTTTGCATGACTCCTGTGTGAATTGTAAAAGGGGCCAGCCAGTGGCAGCCATCTCTGACCCCAGTGGGAAAAGGTTCAAGCGTTCTTCCTGTAGGAGAATGTATAGACATCATTTGCTAACTCGTTGCTTGGCGCTGTGCCGTATAAGTAAACTGAGGTTTCTTTACTAACTGTACAAAGCTTTTGAGAAAAGTACAGGTAAACACATCACAACACACAGTGCCTCTTTTGAACCACAAACACAGAATCTAAATGTTTTGAACTTAATTGTTAGCTGCTACAAACGCTTAATGATGTAAGTAGAAATGAGTTTTCAGATCTGGTAACCTCAGTGAAAGCGTGGCAGCAATCTATCTGCTTTATGGTTCTTTTTCATTATGTGTCACTTTACCTCACATTACACACAGGCAGAGCATGAACCCTGCCTCTTCATAGCTAGAGCCAAGAGTAGTACCTTACATAGCATGGCTGCTTAACAGGGCTTAGTCAGTACCCAGTAAATAATACTCCTTAGTATTAATAATATAAATGGATGAGAGCTAGTTCTCAGTTACAAGCACACATGCATGCACACGCACACACACACACATGCACACACACACATGCACACGCACACACGCGTGCACATGCACACACACACACATGCACACACACACATGCACACGCACACACACACACACGCACACACACATGCACACACACACACATACACACGCACACGCACACACATACTCATGCACAAACATGCACATACATGCACACACTCATGCATATACTTGCACATACATCTACACACATCCACACACATTCACACATATACACAGATATACACACACATACACACACACACACCAAAATCAAACAATCAAAACAAAAAAAAAAACAAACAAAAAAACAAAACAAAAACAAAACAAACAAAAAAAAAACCTTCTTTATGTTTTGCAACAGCTTAGGTTGTATCTGGGCCAGAAGAATTTGTGACAATCTGAGAAAGGATGGGCAAGGAAGATGATGAATTCAAGGTGTCTTTAATCCTGATCTAATGTAACTTGTATAAACATAACAGAGAAACAAAAACCTCTGTAACATATCTTAAATTCTAAGCAGTAATAGGGCCCAGAGGAAAAATATCTACCACGACAAGTACAGTAAAATCCATTTATGGGTCCCAGAGGAAGAGGAGATAGAATCCTGTTGAACAATCTCTGAGGTAGGGAGGCTGGCAGTTAGGGCAGCTTTTTGGCCTCCAACTCCCATGTCTTTCCCATGCCCGGGCAGTGGACAATCTCTTAGATGTTAGCTGAGAAAGCTTCCAAGACAATTTTCTAATGTGGAATTTAGTTTGGAGGATTGATCTTTATGGCTGATATGCCCACAGGAGATGTGCCATAGGCTGGGCTTGCCACGGTATGTCAGTACAAAGTGAGCATGTGTGAGAGGCTGGCTGGTTTGGCTTGGTCTGCTTCACATGCTCTTTATGCCACAGAATTAGGAATAGGAAGACAAAATACACACGAACTCTCGTTCTAGATAACTAGGGTAAAGGCATGACTGGGAAAGAAACTGAGAATACTAGCATTTTGAAAATAAAAACCAAGACAAATAGGATGGAATGCTCTGGAGACAAAAAGCCCAATCACGAATTACCTGACTTACACATGTAGCGAGCAGACATCAAATATTCCTAGATCTAAGTAGTGGGAGCCTGGCTTACTACAGTAACCCTGAGTACTATGATAAAGAAGCCTACACTTTTCAGTGAATTTTCACAGAGGGGGATTGTTCTTTCCTGTTATATCCAAATAGGCATTCTACGCGGCCAGATGAGTCTTTCCCAATTGATAAAGAAATGTAGGACCACTTATTTTTGTGATATTTGTCTTGTTTTTTACAATTCCTGTGTTGGCTTTTATGACTAACTCCCTCCAGGTGATCCATAGGTATAAAGGTCACTTCGTAAGGAAGAATATGCATGGTTGAAGCTCTCTACCTGCCTTCTCTACTCAGAGCTCAGTCACATCGCTACACCATACGTCAAATACATCTAAGGAAGTGATGTCTAGCTCACTGCTCAGGAGGAAGAGGGAATGAGTTTTGTGAATGGCTGCCTATCTCTGCGTTATCTTAAGTACCTATAATATTGAACAACTGAAATCTAGTTTGGATTATTTTTTCTGAGAACTTTGAAACTGTAGCTTAGGCTAGCCTAGAAACTTACTATGTAGCTAAGGCTTCCTCAAACTCAATCCTCTGTGTTAGCTTCTTTAGTGGTGGCATTACAAGTCTGGGAATTGGTAGGGTTGTTTTTTAATTGTTATTTATAAAGGGAACATCGACTTTAAGGGTATAGTGGTAAAACAAACAAACAATCAAAACCACCTGATAGTGACCTTTTAATACATATGAATGGTTTAGGATCAACAAAATATCAGAACAACTGAGAAGCAGAGGCAGTTATCTCCTGTGGACTTCTTATCGGTCTTCCCTTAGAAGTAACTGGCCAAATATCACAGGCCTGCTGCATGTGCAGCTTCATAATTATAAGACTGTAAATATTTATACTAAATAATATATGTATAATTTTATTCTATATTCAGATATTGCCTTTAAGCAGGTGCCTCACTTTCCTTGTGAGACTAGTTGTACAACAATTTTAGTCATGCAGAAGTCCTTGTAGGTGGGTACCTATGTGTGACACACATAGATAATCTCATTTAAAAATATAGCACTCACAGAAGGAAGATTTGAATAGGTAGAACCCTGTAATTCTTTTTTTTTTTTTTTTTTTTTTTTTTTTTTTTTTTTTTTGAGATTTCCACAGACACAGGGCTGGCTTACACAACAAAGAAACAAAAGACAAGATTGCACACAAGAGAGTATATAGGAGAATGGTCAGGAAAATGATGTGTATCTATCTGTGAAGAAAGCCCGGTTGGGGAGGTCAGTTAGGTTAGAGACCAGACCAGGACAGCATAACAGAAACACCATGGAGTTTTCTAACTGATCTGTGCAATCTTTTACTGCAAATTATAGGATGCTTATGTCACAGCGTGGATCTCTCCAGAATGGTTTTGATTTTCTTAGAGTTTTCTATCTTAGGGTATATTAATATTGGTAAATATAAATATTGATTATGCAATGATCTCTGTCTCTGACTTAGAAATCCCCAGCCACAATATATACTAGGCCCTTCAAGAATGTGTGCATGCATGTACTTTGCACAAGTGCCTGTTTGTGTGCATATGCCTGTGTGTGTGTGTGTGTGTGTGTGTGTGTGTGTGTGAGTGTGTGAGTGAGTGAGTGTAAGAGTCAGACTGGGGCTAGCAAGAAGATAATACTATTTTACAAGACAATGTCAACTCTCTTTGGGAGTCTGGCTTCACCTGCTTGCCAAAGGTCATCACACCAGGGCTTATTGACAGTTGACATTCCTTTTCAGAAGAATTGGATGTAGAAGGTCATGGGACTAACACCTGAGTATCCGGCTATCCCTCTCAACCAATTATATACAGTTATGTTCTAACTGTGCATGGCCTTAGGGTCTCTGGGAGAGGCTAGAGTCTATAGGTGAGGCAGCATGATAGGGAGTGCTTCCCTGTACATAGCCATGGGGAAGCCATCATCCCTCCTAGGTATAGACCTTCCGATGTGGCTACTTTAAGGTTGCCTGTGCTCCTACCTGTCACCCTTCATTCATTGTTCTGTAAAGAAGCCTAATGAACTCATTGGTCCCCTGGATGAACTTTAGTGGAATTATACTTTAGTTTGTCACTGTGGCTTTGGAAAGATGGGTAGAGAAGTGCTTTCCAAACTTCCTGATGCTGCTACAATTTTTTTTTTAACACAGTCTTCATGTTGTGATGCTCAACCATAAAATTATGTTTGTTACAACTTCAAAACCATAATTTTGATACTGTTATGAATCAATAATGTAATACTTTTGGAGTATTACATTAATACTCCAAAATTAATAATATAAATACTTTTGGAGATAAAGGTTTGCCAAAGAGGTCGTGACTCACACTTTGAGAACCATTTGGGTAGACATTGTTTATATCTTATCTGGGGAGGAAATTTTAGCAAGACTTTGCAAGCCCGTCTAAATAAATATGGTCTTTAGACATCACCTAAAGACTAAAAGAAAGAATAGACTCCATAAAGTTATTCTCTCCTCCACAAGAGATCCATGGCATACATGGCCCCATCAATGCACATACACACAATAATAAAATGTATTTTAATGTTTTATTCATTTAAAAACCCTAGATTTGGTGTAGTAGTGTATATCAGATCGGCATATCTTACTCCTATTATAATGTGGCAACAATTCAATGTAGGGAGGCTCAAAAGTTTACGATTAAACCAGGTAGAAGCAATTGGGAGTTGTGATGAAATATATTATTAGACGCACAGAGGGATAGGATGAGTGAGCCTGCTAAATGAGGGACGGTCAGAGGACTAGAACTGCTGGGATACATTTAAAGAGCAGGTAAGTACAGACCAAGCAAGGTGCAATATTTTAGGGGAAGGACTCAAAAATCCTTGATAGTTGGTTAAAATATCAAAAACCAGAACATGGGGGCAAAGCAGAGACCCTAAAGTGAAAGGCCAATTGCTGTACACATAGCAGCAGCAACAGGGCTCAATTTAATATATCTCCAAGTAACTTGATTCTCACATCAGACTCTGTCTTCAAAGAAATGTGACTCATTTCTTATTAAAATTCTGCTGGTATTGGAGAGGATGACTCAGAACCCAGAAACAGCTGAATCTGAAATGGCCATGTCCCATTCACAGCATCTGTGAAGGATAGGGACTTTGTGTTCACCATGTGAATGTGAGAGGGGTTTTTGCTTCTTTATTTTGCTGCTGAACCACTTACAGCAATGCTAGCTACCTGATAATTAATGTGATTTTATTTAGATTTGGAAGCAGAACTTGACTCCATCTGTGTAACAGAAGCCATGAAAAAAAATGAACAAGATGGAATACTTAAGAGTAATCAGAGATCCCAGGAAGGAAGGGAGGTTAAACAGTGTCTGAAAATGGCAGGTGTTCTTCCTGAGAGCATTATAACCTAAGAAAAAAAGAAAGATTTATTTTTGATATTTTTTCCACCCAGAAAGTTGAGTTCTAGATTAACCTTTCTGGCAAATAATGGGCCTAGTGAAGCTCTGTGGTACTTGGAATAAGAAATAGCTTCATAGGCTCGTGTATGTGAACACTTGCTCCCCTGTTGGTGTTGAGTTGGTGTTGGGGAAGTTGTGGGGCCTTTAGCAGCCTTGCTGGAGGAAGAAAATCACTGGGGCCAGGTTTTGAGAAATTATAACAGGTTGATTCTCAACCTGTGGGTCATGACCCCCTTGGAGTTAAAGGATCTTTACACTAGGGTAGCCTAACACTGTTGGAAGACTCAGATATTTACACTACAATTCATAATAGTAGCAAAACTACAACTCTGAAGTAGAAACAGAAATCGTTTTTAAAGTTGGGGCTTAGCGCACCATGAGGAACTGGGTTAAAGGGTCTCAGCACTAAGAAGGGCGAGAGCCATTGGTTAGGGATCATTCCCAATTCCAGTTCCCTGTCTCTGCTTTTCCTGCTCATGTTCCTGCTACTGTTTCCATGCTGTCTTCTTGCTGCCATGCCTTTCCTGCCTTATGGACTCTTTCTCTGGAACCATAAGCCAACATAAACATTCTGTGCGTCCCTTTTGTGCACAGTGTTTTCTCACAGCAACAAAGAGCAACTAATACTCCTGTTCATATTCTCACCACTATCCCATGTCACTTCCCAGGAGGGGTCACTCTGGTCTTCCTGCAAACTTCCTCTCTATTGCTTATGCCATTGTGCATTCCCTTTGTTATTCAGCTCTGCCTGCACTTTTGGCATTATCCTGTCCCTCTTTGCTCATGGAGCTCCAGTCAGGAATTCCTGTCAGCCTGGTCTTCAGAGTGTGTGACCCAGGACTACACACAGAATTCCTGTCTGAAAATAAATAAATAAATAAATAAATAAATAAATTCCCTCTTATAGAAAGGGAAGGGAGGCTCAGATGCTGCAATCCCGTCCATCTCTAATGAGGCAAAGACCGGAAGATTTCCTGAGGCCAGCCTGGGCTACAGATAAAACAATTGGAAAGCGCCTAATATGTTGTAGATCTTTTAAATCCCAATCTGGGGTTTCTACCCTGCCTTTGACCATTTAATTCCAGGATAAAAGACACACACAACCTTTATATTTACAGTAAGCCTTAATCAGCACAAGAGCTGGGCAGATATCTACCTTCTAAGCTGTTAGAATCTACTTCCCTATGAATAACTCCAATTACTATGTTATATCTGGGTTGCTCTTAACTCAAAATGGCCATCCTTCAGGGCCATGTTTTTTTGACTCCTAACCCATGACAACTCTTCCTCCTTCACCTTCTTCTCTACCTTCTGGTTCTCCTCTGACACCCCAGGCCCGGAAATCCTATAATCTGATTATGACTCCTCTGTTCAGCTATTGGCTGTCAGCATTTATATTCACCAATCAGAAATAACTTGGAGGCAAGGTCACATACATCACTTGGGTCTTTGTGGTCTCTCTCTCTCTCTCTTTCTTGTCTCTGGGGCAACTAGGTCTTGGAGGCCCACACAAACAAAAGACCAACCTCAATAGGCTGTCATTGGCTTCTGTTGGCTAGGTTCCTAGAGCAGTCCCTCACCTTGGTCCCTCAGCTTTGATCACCAAGATTCCAGTGCTTGTTGGTTGCATCTTTACTGTTTTATAATGTTATTCTGCATGTGAGAGACACATGCCCAGACTGTTTCTATCTCCATTATGGCCACATTTCACTGTTTGACCTTCAGGTCTTTCAGTAGAAATCCACCCTCTCATTTATCCCCTTCCTGCATCTCTGGTGCATTCTGTTTGTGTTTAGCATCTGATTGTTTAAAGGAAGCTTCAGAAATCTTTTCTTCTCATATAACTAAAGAGAGCAAAACTGTACACAGTTTGTGGAGACCCCCAAAAGGAAGTCTACTTTTGCTGTAGTCATTCTATTATAGTTCACTAGAGGAACTAGCAAGCATTAGAACACACCTGTCTTCCACAGAAGAGTCTCAGGTGTTTGTCTTTTCTCGACTACATTTGAGTCTTCTACGTATTTTGGTTTCTTTAAAAATGTACTCCTTTCCTTACATAGATGTTCATAACAGATGTAGCCAACACTTCGCCTTTTGGTAAAGTTACCTTTATTTTATGCATTTTAAAATTTTATTTAAAAATACATTTCCACAAATTGAGTATGTCTGATTTTCTAGAAAACATTAAGCTTTCTTTAATAATCTGAAACCATATTTTCTGGCAAATAATTTCTATTAAGTTGCACTGAATTGAACTTCTGTAGCATACATGGCCCATGCTGAGATTACTGCCTGGTGGAAACATGGCCCCTACCCTTGGAAATGTTACCCCATGATGTGTCAGGGAAAAGAAAAGCTTAGGATACATAACAGGAGAGGAATTAATAAAGATTCTGAAATAAAAATGAATTTCAAGTGGTTTGGTATTCAAAGGAGGGAGAGATCAGAGAAGTAGGGGGAAAAGCTTCATGATTGATGTCATATTCTAAATGATCTTTGAAAGATGACTAACACGATAAAGTGAGATGGTAGATTGGAAATTTAGGATATCTGAAAATAAAACAGTACTAATTATCAGCACAATATAATTTAGAAATGAGAGAGTTTCACTATAAAATGAAGTACCAGCTCTTTCTGAGGATCTAGTTTTGATTTTCAGCACCCCCACATAGTGGCTCGCAATCATCTGTCACTCCACTTTCCAGGATTCCACACCCTTTTTGAGGCCTCTGTCAGTACCAGGTGTGCATGCTGTGCACAGACATACATGCGGTGAAACACCCGCATACATAAAATAGCGGTAACAAATATTTAAAGTAGAAATACTTAGCGATGGGTGAATTCATTTGCAGTCCATTCATTTGCAAGCTTTTATTAAAATTAAAAAGAAGCTCTCTACTTACAGGACACCCAGAATCACAAGGAGGAAAAGCTCATTCAAAGAAATGACTAGACAGCTTTCGAGAAAAGTTAGCCTAGCACCCTGTTCTCGGGCTGCCAGGAGAGACCACTGTTACAGACAGCTATGGTCACCTCAAGAGCCTCATTGGAGTGAGGAGATGCAATTGGTAATGCAGCCATGTTGCTTCATTTGCAGCTCAACTCTCCAGATGGGTGGCTTAAGTTAATTTATTCTGAACAAGTTTAGGTCTCTAGGCAGACAGGTTGATATATTGCATTTCATTATTTTTTTGAGAATCACATATTCTCCCTGAAAGGGGAGAAGAAATTGAGTGCTTAGCTCATCTGAGCTGTTACCTTCCTCTTGCTGACTTCTTGGATCTAGTCTATGAATACTTATGTCCACGTGAGAGAGATTATGAAAATATCTGCCCGTGAATTAAGGCAGTGAGCTCCGAGTCTGAGTGAAGACTTTGGAAGCAGACATTCTAAAAGGGTCTCTTATGGGAGAAAGAAAACTATTTTATTTGAAAGTGTAAGTTGTGGTTATAATAAGAATATACAGTCATTGAACAAATTTGTCATCTTGCTTTCATCTAACTGGAGTAGTGCAAATTCAAATTAAACTATGTGCCCTTATTTCTTTTTAATCTCACAGTCACGTGACACCTGCCTAATAAGACTATGGTAAATTCCGCGAGAGGCTGCAACTTTCTTATTGGTTTATTGTCCATACCCGTGTAGTTTCTCAAAGAATGTAGGAATGATTTCCAACATACTTCTCTTGAGCATATTTGTACTTTTAAATAGTTCATGGAACAGCCAGGACAACAGCAATTATCTTCAGCTTTACTTAATTCACTAATAATAAAATGCCACCCAAGGACTAGTAGGATTCAAAACTCCTGTGCCTTTCAGCTGTGACTTTTCGCCACTCCTTACTTCATGGGGATTTTTGTAGAATTGCCTCATCCTCCCTGCCTTTTGAACTGATAGCCACTTGCTGTTTCGAGTGTCCCGAGGAACCGTACGGACTAGAACTAGATACATTTGTATGGAAGTGTGTGTTAGTGCAGTTTCATTGTTCAGCGGTTGACCTTGGCAAGCACCCCATTCAGCTCGTTAATGGCACTGACAAGATCTTGAAATGACACAGGAAAGGAAAGGGGAGATTAAAACAACATTTGAAAGCCAATGTTAGAAATACCACCCAAACTTTAATTATCCTTTTTAGAAGCAGTTCTGGGAGGCGCTCCCTGCCCACGTCTCACCTCCCGGCATTGTGGAGGAGGTACGTCAAGATCATTACAAGAAAGAGGGCTTACACTTTGATTCCACATGGCTGGCTTGTTAAAAGAAAGGGCTGAAGCCTGTGTTCTCTCACAGCGTTTAATGAGCTGGTAGGTCTACAATCGGCGAAGAGAAAGGTACAAAATGTACCTGTAAAGTTATATTAGCAAGTTATTAGCCGTTTGAAATGACGTAAGGAGCACATTGAGAGGAGATCAATGGGAAGACACTGTCAGCGCAAGGCTTTTATATGAAAGGCAATTCTGAGACATAATTGCTAATAAAAGATCTATTAATACCGTAAAGTACACTAATAGGTTCATTCTAGGGAGTGGTGAATAGTGGATAATTAGGAAATACAGGGTTCAAATGTTATTAGGAACCCTAGCAATGTTCACCGCCCACTCTTTAGAACGCTTCACGCTGCATGTGCTCGCCGATACATTTCAGGGCAAGGAGATGTATTCTAAAGGAAGTTAAAATTACTCCCCCGCCCCTTCTATAGATATATTAGACAGAGTAGAATTTCCAGAAACTACTGTGTGGGGTAGAAAAGAAAAACACGGGGGATTTACAGAAGGAGAGAGGATGTGTGGGGGAGTGCACAGGGGTGGAGATGCTTCTGCATGTGTCTGAATTAAGGTGAGGGAGGGTCTTCGCCACAGCGTGAAGACTCTCACACCTCAGCCCACTCAGGTTTCAGATTGTTTTTTGTGTCTGGCTTCTTTGAAAACACTGCAGGAGACTTTCTCAGTTTGCCTCAAGCTTGGCAGACCTAGCTTAGTGCTCCGAGTCCTAAGAATGTGAATTTACCCCCACAGCTTCTCTATGGGTTCCTCCCTTTCATGTGTCTCATCTTCTTCCACCCTACAGAGTAAACTTTCAGGCTAAGAAAGAAAAGAGAAAGAAACGAAGCTTAAAACAAAACAGAGGGTAAAAGTAAAAAAAAAAAAAAAATCACGATAAAGCTGAACCATTGTATTAACTTTAAATACTTGGTAGTTTCTTAAGTGTCAATATTTGCTAATTACCTGTGAAATGCGCTGTCTGTGGCATTTTCTGGCCTGAGTTCTTTCCATCTCTGAGGGGTCTGATTCAGCTTTGAAAAAAAATATTTATTTTTAATTTTCCATATGAGTGGATGTACGTTCGTAGGGATGTTAATGGTGCCAAAGATGTATCAGGTTCCCCCTGCCACCCAATAGGCGTTGGTGAGCCACTCAGTGTGTGTGCTTGGAATTATACTCTCTTCTTCTGCATGAGGAGGAAGGGCTTTTAACCACCGAGCCACCGTCTTTCAGCTCCACCATCATTATTTTTATTTAGTCCCTGACCCTGAAATACATGATGTAACCTCACAACCAAAGATCTGATGATGCTTAGGTAATCTGTCCAGTGCTATTTCACAGGCCTGTCATGGGGTCTTCACTTAAATCTCACACATCTTCGTCACATGATGATTAAAGACCTTTCTTCTTCAGAGCGCTGCCTAACATTTTCCCAGAGCTGTTTGAAGCCGTTGTAAGCATAAATATTATTTGTACATAGGCTCCAGTGTACAGGTACTCTCGTTTAATCTCTACCATGGCTACGGGATGCCTGTTTCAACCCCCATTTTTAGATAAGAGATCGAGTCTAGAGAGTGGAGCAGCTAATCGCCTTGCCTGTGAACAACAGAGGCATGGCTTCAGTTTGTTGTAACTAATTTTGAATATCTTGATTCGATTGATCATCTTTGTGGGTTTGCAGAATTTACTCTGCACTGCTGAGTTTATCTTCTGTTCACACTGCTGGTGCAGTGTGAAGGCTCTGGCTGTCGAAGTCACCGGTCTGGCTTCTCATGATTATGGTTCGACAGCTTCCTTAGCCCAGGCTCTCCCAATGTTCATGGCATTGGATCACTTGGGGCCTTCTTATAAGGCAGACCAGTTCTGGTGGATCTAAATTGGTTTGAGAGTCTGCATCTGCCAGCTCCCAGGTGAGCCTGGTAGATAGTCTACAAGCAGCCCCAGGCTTTGTTTCATGTGCACAGAGAGCTACAGTTCAATCTCTCAGGCAAAATGATACAGGTCAAAGCCCCATCTCTCTCCTGGTGTATAATTTGGCCACACTATTTTAATACAAGTTCTAGTTGCAATGTCATGGTTTCATTATTAGTTTATTTTATTCCATTTTTTATTCCCTCTTCCTGATTTGGAGTGGAGACTCCTCTTTTCAAGCAAGAGCCTGCATGGCCCTTTAAGAGCCTGCTGGCTCTTTAGGTTTCTTATCTTAATGGCTACTTAGAGGTTAGGAGAGAGAAAGTGCTGGCCATGTTACAAGAAAACACATTGGATTTTAATCTCTTACAAAGTATGTTTTATAAAATGAAGCGTTGAGTTCAACTAAATAATGGATAGTCCAGAGAAAGTGAGAAAGAAGGAGGGGGGAAGAAAAGAGGCAAAGGAGGAAGATGGAAGTTGGGGAGGAGGTGTTGTTTCTTTTCCTAGCAGAACCCTTGCATGTTTAACCTGCAGTATGAGGACTACATTTAGCCCAACACAAAATCTTAAAACGTCATGAGAATATGTGTAGGCACCTGTTTATGTGTGTGTGTATTTGTATGTGTATGTGTGTATGTGTATTTGTGTGTGTATGTGTGTATGTGTGCATGTGCATTTGTGTGTGTATGTGTGCATATGCATTTCTGTCTATATGTGTGTGCACACATGTATGTATGTGTGTATGTGTGTTTACATGTATATGCATGTGTGTATGTGTACATATGCATTTGCATATGTCTATGTGTGTGTATTTGTATAGAGGTAGGTATGTGTATATGTGTATTTGTGTACATGTACATTTGTATGTGTATGCATGTGTATGTGTATATGTGTATGGAGGCTAGAAGTCAAGGTTAGAAATATTCCCTAACTGTTTCCCTCTGTATTTGAAACAGGATCTCTCACTGAGCCTAGCATTCACTGATTTGACCAGCTAAACTCTGGTGGGCTCCCTCATATTAGCCTTTCTACCAATCAGCATTGGGATTACAGATCTGTGCCTTTGTGCATTGCTTTTTACATGGGCTCTGGGGATCCAAATTCAGATTTCAGTGTTCTCATAGTAGCACCTTACTATCTGAACTATGTTCCCAGTTCCTAAGAAAAATACTTTTGCTTTTTAAATTAATTAGGGGGCATTTTAAAACATCTCAAAAACAAAAGGAAATTTTTTATAAGTTTTGTGGAATAAATACTTGGACAAAGGAAGTCTAGGTGGAGAATCTCTAAGATGCCCAGGCACAATTTAATCAAGCTGAGAAAAGGTCGAATCCTCCTGGTCACACTGAAGGGCCTTCCTTTCCATGGCCCCTTAATTTCCCAGGGTCTCTATTCCAATAAGAAAGGAACATATGGATGCATGTCAAACCACCTTGAAGTGTTAGTGGGTTTTCTTTGTGCAGGAAGCAGTGAAAGAGTTTTTATATTTCTAAAGACCCTCATGGTGTGTGTGTGTGTTGGGTTTGTCCATTTTGTGAGGAGGCAGACACCAAAGGAAAATGTTGGGTGTCCTTCTCCATCATTTTCCTGTCTTATTCTCTTGAGACAAGGCCTCTCGCTGAAGCTAGAGCTTGCTGTTCGAGGACTAGACTGGCTGACTGTAAAGCTGCAGCAGTCCTCCTGTATCTCTTCTGTAGTGCAGTAGTTACAGGCATACACCCATTGCCTGACACTTACACTGAGGCTAGGATCTGAGCTGAGGTTTTCAGGCTTTTACAGAGAGCTCTGTAAACCACTAAACCAGGTCCCTGGCTCCTCTGCTTTTAATTCCTTTAACATAAATATGACAATTGTACTGTAACCAAGACACACAACACCCTTCCAGAAGCTTCCTTTTTCCATTTTTTTGGGGGGGGTTATATTCCCCCCCCCCTTGTTTTCTCATCATCTTATTTTAAATAGGAGAAATTTATAATTCCTTGGCTGTCTTTTCTTAAATGAACATCTTTGCTCTCCTCTAGGCTGTCTGTTGTGTTTAAGGCGGGTTTCTACAGAACAACAGTGTGAATACAAAGAGAAAATAGAGTATGGTCTGCTAATCCTCTTTAACAGTGCCATTTACCTAAAGATTTTAAATAATTTATAACTCTGGAGTTCCATAAGCATCATAAATGAAAGCCCATAATCTCTATATAGGATGATTCATTAGTAATAACGATCATGGTGGGTGTCTTCTGTGTAAGATTATTTGCATCTCCTTATACCATTTTACTGTTTTCTAAGGTGATGAAAGTTTCCCGAAAGCAAATGACATGTGGATTCAGATCTTTTAGTTAATGTCATTTGTTATTGTATGGATTTGCAGGAATTTCCAAGAGGCAGGCCTTTATGGTTGATAGGGACTCTTTATCTCCTCTTCAATACTACTCAAAATATTTAATCATTAAGTTCTTAGCAGTTCTCTCAGTTCATAAATAAATATGCTTGAAACCTTTCAAAGGCACGAATGATGTCTTACAGGCATAGTGTTGTTACGCCAATGGGTTAATCTAGCAGAGATTAGGCCAAACCTTTGTTCTGAGCAATGTTGCATGTTAGTTATAATGTGAAGGGTATGGATAGCCAGTCATGACCAGTCTGGACAGTCATAAGTCTAGTCTTTGATGAGCAGAACCCTGTGCAGCAGAGATGCCAGCTGGGGATGGTCATGACAGAAATATTTGAAATATCTGTGCTGTAGAATGGTGTTGCATCATGACCTAGGATCTAATCTGTGTTCCAAACTTTGTATTTTGAAGAAAATGTGAAATATTTAAATAAGGTCATCTATGACTAAATGTTTCTCCAGATCCAATGTGTGGATGACAGAGTTTGTTTGGAGTAAATCTTGATAGGATGTGATCTACATGCATTACTGGATACGTGTACTTTTCTTCCGTGGTTTAGAATTCTCTAAGATTTTAGTTCTTCAATATTTTATTTTTTTCCCTTTTCAATAGCATGAAGATTGACCAGCTAGTTCAACTAAAGTTGCCCAATTGTGCTGCCAGGCATCTTGTTATGTTTTGAGCTAACCTCAGACAGTGGTAGAAAATACCTGAACTATTACATTTGGTTTAGCCTTAATGCTCACCAGAAATTTACACTGGCCTTTCCTTGCCTTGCCTCCCCTCCTCATTCCCCACCCCTTCCCTTCCCTTCCCTTCCCTTCCCTTCCCTTCCCTTCCCTTCCCTTCCCTTCTCCCTTCTCTTCTCCCTTCCCTTGTCACTTCCCTCCTTTTCCCTTCCCTTTTCCCTTCTCTCCTTTTCCCTTCTCTCCTTTTCCCTTCCCTTCCCTTCCCTTCCCTTCCCTTCCCTTCCCTTCCCTTCCCTTCCCTTCCCTTCCCTTCCCTTCCCTTCCGTTGAATTTCAGTCACATGTTAGCATATGAACATCCACAGCGTTTGTTATCCATGATAGGATGTTGATTAAGAAACAATCCTCTTCAATCCTACTAGAGTTACGTCTACTAAAATAATGGGGTTGGGTATTGGAAGCAAAACCACTGAGAAGATTTAACATTGAGGATTGAATCTGGGTAAGCTTTGCAAAGTGATCTTACTCTGTTTTCTTTTAAGACTGGAGTTGATAACATTTGTTTTACAGATACAAAAACTAGCCTTGGAAGTTAACACAATCAATGCCTGGGACTGACAAATTGTTATCCAACAGAACTCCAGCAACGAAAGTCATATATTTGACTAAAAGAGATATACTTCTCCCTGAAAACAGAGAATGAGAAATACTAACAGGCATAGAAAGATAACGGCTGGAGTTGGAGCAGGGCGATAGGCTTCTGATTTATCAAAGCCTACTTTTACCACTCCTAATGGTTAGGTGACCCAATGACACAGGAAGAGTTAGAGTTCTGTCCAAATTTTCACTGACAAAACTTGAGCCCAGGAACGCATGTGTTTTCTTCTTCCTTTGGAAAAAAAATGAAACTTCTGAGGAATAAATTGACCTGGAAAGTCTCATCAGCATCACAGAACAGCATGCCAACTGTTTTTCCACACAATGGAAACTCTTTGTCTTAAGGATTTGCCATTACCTTCTGAGTAAGAAAGACCCTGGTCTGGCTTTACCTTCTCTTTCAGGCTGTTCAGTAAGTTGTGAAAAGGCAGGCCCTTTCTACTTTACTTGTCAAGAGGGCATCAAGAAGCTGACATTACTATACCATTAAAGCAAGTCTCCAGAAGACTGTAGCACAATGGTAATATAATGACTATTCAATGTAAAGACGGCAGATGACGTGAAGATAGTTCCCGGTCTGTGATAATAGAACGGTTCAATTATAAAGTCAAGTAATAGGACTTTTTAAAAGTTTTAATTTCTCTCTAACACAATTACTGCATTTAAAGTCTCACTGGAGATGTCTACCTTCACCTTCAGTGTCCCCTCTTGCTTTTAGTGTCTAATTTTATACTAAAAGAGAGAGTCTGCCCCAAAACATTTCTCCAGTTATGCTTATGCCCTGCTGCTTTCTGCTCTCATACTTGTCCTTAGTTTTGCCAACAGTGTGGTCACTGGCCAGTTGCTTAGACCACAGTTTTTGAGCCATGAACTCTCTTCTATCTATTTTATATCCATTAAAAAATTTCGTAAGTGCTTTTTCAAAAATACATTCTGAATTTTGCTCCCTGGACTAGTTTTTATTTGTAAATCTCTGCTCTGTCACTATTAATTGGCTCTTGATTACTTCCATGTCTGTGGTCACTACATAGACTTTGCAGCACACTGTGAGTTCTATTTAAAACACAGGCCAGCTCTTCTCTCGCTTCTGCTCAAAGCATCCCAGGTATTGCTATTTCATTCATCGGAAGTGAGACTGGAGGACTGTAAGATATTAATAGGAGGGGAAAGGCAGAGAGAATAAAGAGGGCAGGGTAGCAGAAAGGGATGAATGGGATCAAAGTGTGAGAGATTTTAAAGAAGTTGTTGATATGAAATGCTACACTGTAATATTAATATATGCCATTAAGCTTTCCTATAAAGGCCTACATGATTACTTCCTTGTGTTCTACTTCTGTCTGTTCACCTGCTAGCCTTGATGGGTTCCAAACCCTGGCGAATTCCTACTGTAGACCTCAACATTCTGATCTGACTAGAAGCCCTTTCATCCCCTCATCTGCAGATTTGATGTTCACCATTCCTTTTTTTGATTTCAGGGTTTTGGTCAAATGTCTTCACATAGATAATTTCTGCTCTTCTTTCCATATCTACAATACCCATGCCACCTACAACCCACTACATCACTCTTTACTCTAGATCTTCTCTGTGCTTTGATGAATTTGTTAAACCTGCCTGTCTCTCGCTTTACCTAGGTATCACTCTGGACTCACCCTTCATTGCTGCGCATGCTCTAGAATCAAAATCTCTACAAGGTTTTTCCCTTCCCAATTGTCAGAGAGTTCCCTCATGGGCATGGATAGGCATTGCAAAAGTGTTCTAGCATTTTCATTTCTGATCTGGAAGAATCTGTCTGCAACTTCAACACCCTCTAACCACAATAGGATATTTTAACCATCAGGAGACATAGCTACCAAGACGCAGCTGTATATCCCTTGATTACTTCATTAATAACTCTATGCCTGCAAGTCATAACACACCTAACTTCAAAGGGAATAAATCTACTTGATGCCTCCCCTCCTGCTATATACCTGCTCTAATGATAATAGATTTTCTGATATCTAAAATTCAATTTTCCATTCTAAAGAACACAGTTCTAGTGTTCTAGCTATTTTTCGTTTTCTTATTGCCTGTCTCATATCTTATTTCAGGTACTCCCAGCAATGTTTTCCCACTGGGGATTCAATCCATTAGTTTGTCATCTCTCTCAGGGATTAGGGGATCTTTTGGCTTCTGCACTTCTAACAGTCCTCAATTCTGCAAATGCTGACCCACCACTACCAAGCCCCCTCCCCTGGCATTCTAGCTGATGCTGCATTCTCTGACACACAGGTCTGGCCAATTAATTCATCACCTGTAGTTATGATGTCTTTTACTTTTGCAAAGACTTGCTTCATTTCCTTCCCTATTTTCTTCCTTCCATTTTCTTTCCCTTTCTTCCCTTCTTCCCTCTCTCTCTCCTTCCCCCTCTCCTTCCTTCCTTCCTTCCATTCATCCTTCTTGTTTTTGTGTGTATCTTATGTGGTGTGTGTGGTACCTACACCTGAGTGTCTGGGCATGTGTGCCCATGTGTACACATTTGAAAGCCAGAGCAGGAAGTCAACTCTCTTCTTCTGTTGCTTTCGGCCATACAGCCTCAAGATAGGCTTTCAGTGAACCGGAAGTTTTGGATTATACTGGCTGGCCCTGGACCTCTCAGAGACTGGCTGACTCCATCTCCCAATGCTGAAGTTCACTTGTAGCCATGTCTGAATCTTTACAATCATGTGAGAAGTTGAATCCAGGTCCTCATGATTGCAGAGCAAGTGCTTTGACCCACTGAGGTATCTGTATAGCACCAGTTTCTTGTTGCACTCTGATATGGGTTTCACTGAAGAGGACACATCTTAAAACAATAGTCCCTCATCTATGCTTTGGAAGCTAGCACAGTCTTCAGAACAGTAGGGAATATTTTAATTACAGAGATATTTAATTCTGAGTAAGTATATTTATAAATTAGTATATAGTTGATAGTTAAAAGAGAAGCTGTGGTAGTCTGGTGTGGTGGTTAGAACATACTTGGCCCAGGGAGTGTTGCTATTAGGAGGTGTGGCTATGGTAAAGTAAGTGTGGCCTTGTAGTATGTGTGTCACTGTGAGCATGGGCTTTAAGATGCTCCTCTTACTTGCCTGGAAGTAATTCTTCTCCAAGCAGCCTTCAGATGAAGATGTAGAACTCTCAGCTCTTCCAGCACCATGCCAGCCTGGATGCTGCCATGTTACCACCTTGATGATAATGGACTGAACCTCTGAACCTGTAATGTAAGCCAGCCCCAATTATATGTTGTCCTTATAAGAGTTGCCTTGGTGATGGTGTCTGTTCACAGCAGTAAAACATGAGTTTTGGTAAGGCATGAGAAAGATCATTGCATAGTACATAAACAAATAATTTTTGTACCTGCATCTTATACTACAACCCTTATGAAAATAGTGAATATAATTAATTACAATTTCCTTCCTCCCCTCTCTCCACCCTCCCTCACTCCCTCCCTTCCTTCCTCCCTTCTTTCTACCCCTTTCTTCTTTCCTCCTTTCTATCCCTTCCTTCCTTCCTTCCTTCTTTCCTTCTTTCCTCCCTCCCTCCCTTCCTTCCTTTCTTCTTTGTTTTGTTTTTTTTTGAGTCAGGTTCTGATGTGTGGCTTTGTTGTCCACATGTAGCCCAGGCTGACCTATACCTCATAGGAATCCTTCTTCATCTTCTGAGTATTGGGATTATACAGTGCTTGCACTCTTTAATAGTAGAGCACTCTTTTCAGATTTAAATTGTGTATATGATATAGGTAAAAGGCCTGACCTTGTACTTGTAAACCAATAATACTTAAGATTATTTATTAGACAATCACTGGATAAGACTATGTGGTCCCCCTCAAATTGTAGAGACAGAAGCAGGAGGCTTTGTCTAAGTAGGCTTGCTTGGAATGCCTACCTCACTTTTCTTGAAGTTACCTCTGCCCTCCATGAAAGAAACAGCAGGTGCTATTTAGATTATCTAAGTTTAAGAAGTAATTGCCTATGGAAAAAAAAAAAGACAAGATAAAAACCCTGGTTGAAGCTACAAATGTAATTGCATCAGAAGCATCAGGATTAACTTCTTAGCATAGAAATCCAGCACTTTTAAAGATAAGCCCAGAAGCCTGACTTAATCAAATGTCACTCTGACAGCTCCAATGATAGCCTTGTTGCTTGGGTACCTTTCCAATCCTCAGTGAGTGGAAACTGGGAGAGGATCAATAGGATGAAGTGTTAAGAGGGGAAATGATCTCTGGTCTTTGTGATTCCTGAGCCACTTCCCTTGAATGAAGACATCCTTCGCAGAAACATAGGCTGAGAATTTAAACACTGTCATTGGGGAAGATCTGTATCCTTGTCTCAGAAGGATGATTCCTTAGGTTCCTTACCTCATGCTAGACACATTAGCCTGACTTATCTTAGAACCACTAGCAGGTGACCAGGCGATAGTGCCATCGAATTGAAAATGCCTGTCCACAGTATATACAACAAGATGGTTGATTTGAAATTCTGACTTTTAAAATCACCTGTGATGTCTCATTTGCTTTCATTCAGAAAATGGATATATCAGTTTAGGCAACTGTGGGAAGGGACATTTTCATGTGTATGAGCATGTTAGATTAAAGGGGATTGACGATGTCAGGGAGGTAGCTCAGTCACAGTGCTTGCAGTGTGAACAGGGACCCTTAGTGTGAACACTGAGTGAGTAGGTGTGCACACCTGCCTGTGGATTCCAGTGCTCAGAAGGTAGAGACACTTATCCTTGTGCAAGTGCTGGAACAGGTCGATATGCCAGCTCCCGGCTCAAGTGAGAGAACGTGCCACAACATCTAAGGTACAAAACATCTGAGGATGACGTACAACTGGGCCTCCACATGCACACACATGCACACATGTATTTATGGACACACCTGCACACAGAGTGTGCCCTCACACTTGTTTAGCATGCATGTACACACTCAAGGACACACACACACACACACACACACACACACGAAGAAAACAAAAATGATAAACAGAAAAATGAAGAGATCATCTGTATAGGACAGAAACTCAACTGTATTTCTTAAACTCACAAAGAAATAAGTTGAAGATTTATATCAGTGCTTAGACAAATGTGATCATTTGAGAGGCAAAGTCCTTTCTACGGATGTGTGTTTTAAAGAGGGCAAATAGAAAGCAACCTATACTCTGCCAACTGTAGTTACCTTAATTATTTGTTTCACTACACATTTTAATTAAAATATAATTACATCATTCCCCTCTTCCTCGCTCTAGCCTCTTCCATGTATCTGTCCTTTCTCACGCTCAAACTCACATCTTCTGACATGTTTGTCATTCTGTGTTTATATGGCTAGATAGATGCATACCTAATAAGTAAACACAAAAGCTTGGTTTATATAATATAACTTATAAAATGTTATTATGTAATGTTGCTTGTGTGTGTGATTTAAAGGCTTACAGTTTTTATAAGATACTATTTTGAAAGTTAAATTACTTAAGTTACTTTTATATTTCACTAATTACTTTTATATTTCACTAATTTTGATATTTTTGAACATTCCTTTTCCTTTTTTTTTTGCCATGAAATTTGAGCTTTGTTGTTCTGTTAGTATTAACCATTTTCCTAGGCTGAACTATTTGAAGTGTTTAATAATCATTTCTCTCCCTTCTGTGGTAAGTGTGTGTGGTCATAGGATGTCCAAGAAGAAAAGAGTTCCAATTTTACAGATTTACATTCCAAGATGAAGACACTGAAACAAAAGTAAAGCTGGGATGAAATGTTAGATTCTGGGTCAGGTAAAATAATAAGAACCTGAGGTGGGTGTGAATGAATCAGCTTTTCACCACGGTGAAAGCTACCTGGGTAAAGCAACGTAAAGGAAAAACTTTTTATTTTGGGTCACAGTCCCTTAGTTTTCAGTACATGGTCTGTTGTGTCTGCACCTGTGCTGGGGCAGAGCCTCCTGGCTGCATCCCTGGCATCTGATGTGTGTGGGCCGCTTGTCTCAGGGTGGCAGAGAAGATAAGAGTGGAGGGGACAAATATCACCCTTCAGAACACACAGCCTTTCTCAGAGCAGTGGCCACTTCTTCATACACCCAACTCCTGAAGTTTCCTCTGCCCGCAAATGGCAATAGCAGTTTGGAGTCAAGCCTTTATCACACGAACCTTTGAAGAATATTCTAGATCTAAATTATAAGGTAGGGCCCTGGGCCCTGCCCTATGTAATATGGCCATTTAGCTATGATACCCTAAGAAGAAGCTGATGACAGAAATGCCTAGTGAAACCAGAACATTATCGTGTTGGCAGAGAGCAGAACCATGGAACAGAGCTACATAAGGTCATTAATCACAAAGGGAAGCAAGAGACAAAGAGGCTGAGAGATATATATATATTCAGTTTCTTTCCCAAGTCACTGATAATGTAACTAAAAGTATTTCTTGGGATGGAGATTTAGCAGAAATGTCTAAGCATGCAAAGTATCAGAAACAGTCCCATATCATCAAACAGTGTGAACTTTTCTCCTTAAGGCAAAGAGAATCAATGTGAGGGGTGGGAAGTAACTAAGAGAGGGACATCATATATGGTTTTGAAGAATTTTGGGACCATAAAGAGCAGCAGCCAGGAGACTCAGTGGGAAGCAAGGTGCCCACCAGGAGAAATGCTGGCAGGCAGGAGCCAGTGAAGAATGCTTTCCTGGTCCAGGCTGTGCTGGTGATTAAAGCAGGAGGCAGAAACAGGACAGGGGCTTTGACAGACTCAGAACGCAGCAGCAGTTGCAGGACCACTCATGGTACTCTGCTTACCAAGAATGCCAGACAGCAGCCTTGTTTCCTATGTCTTCCTAAATAAACCCCTTAGCCTGGAGGCTAGAGAGAACACAGCTGAACTGCTGCTAGCCGCCTTCCTACTGGAGAACAGCTTTGGAATTGGATCTCTGGATTTTCTTAGTAGAAACAGGCTACAGGCTTTTTGTAATGATAATCCATATCTTTATTGTTGCTTAGGATATCTCTTTGTGGGGCAGTGGGGATATTATAGTAGCTTTGATCAGGGCTCTGTTGTTTCCCATTAAGGAAAAACCTTTTTTTCTCTGAGTCAAAAGAATGGGTTATACTTCTGGCCTTGAGTGGATACCTCACACTCCATCCTACGTGTAAGAGTTAATCCAGACAGCACCTTAGGATGGCTGATTCTTTTCGGTCAAGATAAAGAGACAGAAAGGAATCATTTACCCCATTTTACTGTACTTGTGTTTCTCAGAAACCCTGCATTCAATGCAGTCACTTCACAGAGACATGGTCATGTGCTCCGCAGACCTGCCCACTTTTCTGAATTACTCAGAAAAGTCACACTTTTTCCTAAATCTGTTTTTTGTTTTTTTTTGTTTTTTTTTTTTTTTTTTAAACTTTTTTTAGACACTTGCCAAAACCTGGGCAAATATTCTTTGAAGTTCTGAGCATTCTCACCCCCTGTCTCTAAGGCTGTCCCCACGCTGTTTTGTGCCATATGTTTACTTATAAAAGGTGTGGTGTTTATAACTCCTCTTCTCCACCCACACCCCCTCCAGGCAGCTGCTGAAACATACAGTTTGTCTTGGGAATTTTCTGTTAAACTTAATAAAATTATACTTCCTTCTGAGTCTTCAGTTCCCTGATTCAATGAAACTATGAACCTAAACAGGGGACCCCAATTTAGAAGGTGACATGTTTCACCCCAATGGGGACTACACTACCTTTCCAGTAACAATGCCATCAACAGTGAAAAGGTGACAAATTCTATGCTGTTTGCTGGCATGTAGGCCCAGATGGGCCTCTGAAATAGACTTTAAAATCCATGTTTTTGTTGTTTTGTTCTTGTTTCTGCTTGTTGGTTTGTTTGAGCACAATCTGAAATAGAAGATGAAGAGAAGTAGGCAAACAGGCTTCATTGTAAGATGGATTGAAAGTGTTTGACTTCGTTGTGTGCATCTTTCTTGGTGACTATTACTATGCTCCCTGGTTCAGCTTCCTTAATGCTGCTTGCTTCCTACTGATCCTTCAGGTTGTAATTAAAGTGTCACTTGCTCTGTAAAACCTCCCCCATCTAAATTAGATACTCCTCTTTGACCTTCTAAAGGCTCTGTGCCTGTACACCTCTGAAAACAATTACCATGCTGAATTACAATTGTTGATTTACATTTCAGAACCTCCACCTGCTTGGTGCTTTACAGTGATGGGGGGTGGGGAGTGTGTGTTCCCTTCTCAGCCTCCATTTTCTTACATTGTCCTGGAATATGGTGTAAGCTTAACTTATATTCTTATGGTATTTCATAGTAAATTAATTAATCCTTACCTTCCAATCTGGAAGTTGTTACTCTTTTGTACTTTTTTAAAAATGGAAAGTAGATTTTATATATATATATATGTATTATATATGTATATATACAAGCTGCCATAGGAGCCTTCCAAGTAGTCCCTTGGTGAGTTTCTCTCGATGGTATCCTTACCACTGGTTGAGACCAACAGCCCAACAGCGCTGTATAAGGCAAATCAATACAGGTGTGCCCTTAGTGAAGCACAGCAGGGCAAAGAAAACCAAACCAATGCTTAGTACTTGTCTCCCACTGTCTGTGGGTCATATTTATACTTCTTCATCATGGGTCCTTTCACGTGTTTGCTATATCAAAACATCCTTTCACCTGTGTCTACTTCAGGAAAACATTCTTTACTGCATCTGCTTTAGCAAGACATCCTTTCACCTGTGTGCCACAACACACTATCATTTGACATAATTGACTTTCCAAAGAAACTAGAAGTTTCCACTTTATCCTCCTGACCCAGTCATTACCCTGGTCCAACCATATGATCAATATTATATTTTTTTCCTAGAGAGATCTATCTGTCCTTCCTCCCCAGTTCCTTACTGTATATCTAACTTCTGTCATTATTATGGGCTGTAGACTGATTATTAAAGATTTAACAGCTAACATTTACATACAGGTGAATATATACCACATTTGTCACTCAGGAAGATTTCATTTTTCTAGTTCTATCTATTGATGGGTAATTCCATGACTTCACTTTTGCTTAAACAGCTAAGTAATATTGCATTGTATAAATGTATCTCATTTTCTTAATCCATTTGTCTATGGATATCTAGAGAGTTTCTAAATTCTGATTATTATGAATAGAGCAGCAATGAATGAGCATAGTTGAGCAAGTGTCTCTGTGGTAGCATGAAGTGTCCTTTGGGTGTGCATCCCCAAGAGTAGCAAGATCTTGATGTAGAGCTACCCCCAGGTGTCTGAGGAAATAACAAATTGATCCCCATAGTGGTTGTACAAGTTTGCACTTCCAGGAACAAGGAGCAATGGATGAGTCTTTCTCTTACCCTAGTCTTGTCAACATGAGCTGTCATGTGTTTTATCAATTTTGGCCATTCTGACTGACACAAGATAAAATCTCAGAGCTGTTTGGTTTGTACTTCCCTGATGACTAAGGTGGTTGATCAGTTCTTTAAGTGTTTCTCAGACATTTCTATTTTCTCTTATTGAGGTATTTCTGTTTAGAGCTGTACCCCAACTTTTAAAATTGGTTTGTTTTCTCAGGGTCCAGTTTTTTGAATCTATGTATCTATGTATCATCTATCTATCTATATCTATCTATGTATCTATCTATCTATCTATCTATCATCTATATATGTATATATGTATGTATCTATGTATCTATCATCTATATATGTATGTATGTGTGTATGTATCTATCTATGTATATCTATCTATCTATATATGTATGTATCTATCTATGTATCTATCATTTATATATGTATGTATGTATGTATCTATGTATATCTATCTATCATCTATATATGTATGTATGTTTGTATGTATGTATCTATCTATCTCTTCCACCAGATATGCAGTTGGTTAAAACCTTTACCCTTTTTGAAACATGCTGCTTTGTCCACATAATGATGATGTTTGCTCTATAGAAGCTTGTCTGTTTGTGAGATACCGTTTATTAGTTGTTATTAGTGCCTATGTTACTAGTGTTCTGCGTAGGAAGTATTTTCCTGTGTCAATGAGATTAAGGCTATTTCATATTTTTTCTTCTATCAGATCCTTCATTGAGGTCTTTGATCCATTTGGAATTCACTTTTGTGCAGTGTGGTAAGTATGGGTGCCTCTGGATTACTCTACATGTGAGCATCCATATCAACCTGTACCATTTATTGGAGATGCTGTCTTTTTTCCATGATGTGTTCATTCATGGTTTCTTTATGGACACAATTTTTTTTTAAAATAATCTTGTACCTCATTCTTCAATTTGATTCCATTGATCAATGTGTCTCTTTTTGTGCCAATACCATGCTGTTTTTATTACTATAGCTTTGTAGTAACATTTGAGATCAGGGATGGCTTTAGTCTCAACCATTCTCTAACCCAGAAATCTCATGCTTCTGTTGTGATGGTGATATAGATGTTCTGATTGTTTGGACAAATTTTTTTTTTACTACTTTTTTTTTTTTTTCCGAGACAGTTTTCTGTAAAGCCCTGGCTGTCTTGGACTACTTTTCATTATTTGTGCATGTGTTAGAGAATGCAGATACATTTACTTAATGATGATTTGAATAATTAGACCTTTGTCTATGACAAAGCAAAAATTGTTTGGGCTCAACATCGCAATAACAGAAGATGGGAAAGACTGGAGACTTTTAAACATGGAGTCTATTAGGCTTCTCCACAAAAAGGGAACTTCCTTCAACCTACATGGTAGGAAGTGGCTACAAAATTCAGAGAAAGGCACCAGGTCTTGTATCCGTCTACAGAGAAGAGGGAAGCTGGTCTGATCATTGTTGTATTTTCCATTTAAACAGATAGATCTCAAACAGTTTTTAGAGACACTTCTGGGTTGTAAGAGTGGTAAGAAACTTTAGCAAAGGTTTTACACACCAATAGGGCAGAGGAACGTAATGGGCCCCAGCATGCTAGCCAAATATTCTATCTCTGAGCTAAGCTATCAGCCATTTACTTTTAAAACAAAGTCTATTACATAGGTCAGGGTGGCCAGGTCTGAGTTTCGTTATTCTCACAACTTTTGCCACCTTCCCACTCCCATTATTCTCCTCTTACTTACTGTTGGGAGCTGACTTGTAAGAGAAAGCAGCTATCAATTTTGGAGCCATCTCCAGCCATATACCCTGACTAGAAAGTTGTTTTCAACAGCCTACAACAGCTGAGCACACTCAGACAAACATCTTGTTTATCCCACATATCTTTTTTTGTTGTTAGTGCCCCCAGCTGCAAGGCACATGTGGTAAAGTGTCTTCAGCTGTGTTCCCTTGCTTGTGCTTATAAATACCCAGGATTTCCTTGCAATAGGAGACAATAAAAGAGAAAATAAACGAGAAATGAGACTTGGTCACACACTCTGGTTTGTCTCCATTCTTTGTGTCTCTTCCCCATCTTCCCCTACTCTCTCTCTTGACCAGAGCACTTAGCCCCAAAGTGTGGGGCAGTGTGATCCTAAATACTTACAAGTCCTTACCCAACAGTAGTGTTTTAAAATATTTCTTTTATACATATGGGCCTTTGCCTTTACTATATGTGTGCCTGGCTCTCAGAGACTAGAAGATGATATCAGATCCCCTGAAACTGGAGATACAGATCTTTGTGAACCACCAAAGGGATGCTAGAGACTTGACCCAGATCCCCTAAAAGAGCAACAAGTACTGTTTTTAAAACAAAAATTATTCATCATTCCATTAGTTTACATCTCAAATGATATCCCACTTCCCGGTTACCCCCTCCACCAACCCCCCACACCATGATTTCCCACTTCCTGGTTATCCCTCTACCACTCCACCTCATCTGCCCTCCCCCCTCCCTTTTGCCTGTATGAAAGTACTCCCCCATCCACCTATACTCTCCCACCCCACTGTTCCAGCATCCCCCTACTCTGGGGCATCAAACATCCCTGGAAACAAGGGCCTCCCCTCTGGTTGCTGTCGGGCAAGGCCATCCTCTGCTACATATGTATCTGGAGCCATGAATCTCTCCAGGTACACTCCTTGGTTGGTGGTCTAGAATTTGAGAGAACTGGGTAAGCAGGCCAGCTTATGTTGTTCTTCCAATGGGGTAGCAACCCCCCTCCGCTCCTCCAATCCTTCTGTCAGCTCTTCCACCAGGTTCCCTGAGTTCAGCCTGATGGTTGACTCTAAGCATCTGCCTCCAGCAAGTATTCTTAATCGCTTAGCCACTTCTCAAGACCCCATTTTTGTCTTTCTGTTTAATTTTGGGACCAACTGAGTTTAACTAGAATCATCTGTGTGTGGCCATGGGGTTAGAACTGTCCTTGGAGCCTGCTGAGCTCATCTGTGAGAAGGGAACAGGAAAGAATTGGTCTGTGGGTTCTTCTTGGCATGTTTACTTAGGTCCAGTGGGTCAGTCACAAGGGCTATGTATGCATACCGAACTAGAGGTTTATACCATCTGCTTATTAACAACTATATGTTTGATATGCCTCTGCTTTTGAATCTACTCACTAGGTCTGAACTGGGATATAGTTAACCTTTCAGAGAAACCCAAATTTACCACCAAAAGAGTGACAGACAATGCATGGACTTTCTACAGTCTTGAGATTTCCAACCAGTAGGACTGACTATGGCCTCTGGCAACATAAACCACATTACTCAAAGACCGACTTTCACTTAGTTTTGCTTGAGGTTTGTCCTAGGGAAGAGGTAAAGAAAATCTGTTTGGAATATTGGCTTTTAAAATGCATTGATTTAGAATGTGGGGTTTGGAAAATATGTGGTATTTCGTAACCTTGGAGATTTTATTACAGAAGTAAAAACAAACAACGTTTGGGTAAGATGAATGCATGCTCTCTTTATTGAATATGAGATAGAAAGTGTTGATTTAGAGTGGAAAGCCTGCTTCTGGGGACATAGTAGCAGTGGTGGAGTCAGGAGAGAGCATGCCCTCACTGTAGGACAGCTGAGGCTCTGAGGCCCGGCCTCCTTTCAGTGCTGTACAGTGTGAAAGACCTAGAATCTCTCTTTGGATGGCTCACCCAGCAGAACTGTACAGAACTCCCCATTTTCTTCTTTTGGCTTCTTTCTTGCCATTCTGTCCTTCCTTCCTGCAGTCTTCACCACGCCTCATTTTCTTTCCTTCATTTTCAACCAATGTGAAAACCATCAAATTTTACATAGAACTGCAACATAAGGGGAAACGTCAGAGTCAAACCATCCTCAGGTACTAAAGCAACACCTTCAAGAATTTGGGCACACTGGGCCAGTGCCACTGAAATTTACATTTTAATATTAATAAGTGGTTCAGAGAAATCCAAAGTGAGGTTCTCAGATATGATTGCTTTCTGTTGTTACTTTAGTATATTACCACAGAGGTAGTGGTATAAAAGCACACGTATGATTTTTTTGTTGTTGTTTTTTGATTAAAAGTTCTCATTGGGTTAAAATGAAAAGAGTTGCTCAAAATGCCTGAGAGACCTGTTCCCTTGAGTGTGGGTTTCTAGAAGCCACTAAAACACCTCATCTTACTGTCCCTTCTTCAAGCCAGCAAGCTTGCAGTTGTATGAGCACTCTCCTCTAGTCTGGTCCCCTGCTGACTGCCTCTGACAAATGTTCCTCACTTTGAAGGATTCATATTAGACGCACCTGGATGATTCCAGATGTGACTTCTCATTCCAAGTCCTGAGACCTAAATGCAGCTGCCAAGTTCCCTTTGCCAAGCAAAACAACAGCCATGGGTTCAAGGTACTGGGCCATGGATGCCCTGAAGGTAGTTTTGCCCGTCAGAGTGTCTCACCTCCTATAAGGATCACTTGGGATTCCTGTGTGTTTTGAGACATACTTGTGTTTTACGCTGCATCAGAACAAGATGGAACTTCAGGAGTCTGCATTCGTTTTCCACTTTATGGATCTGTCCAGAAAACGTTACGTGTAGAAAGAAAATCTTGAGAGCCTCCTTTACTTCTGTGAAGTCCTCACACCCTTTGGTTTATTCACGTGAAAACGTAAACACGCCCCTTTCTGAGTCTTTTCCTCATTGCCTGGACTACTTGTCCTTCATCTCGGACGAATTTTTTTTGTGAGGAACCTGCTCATCTGCAGACAGAAAGGTTATGGAACTCTATCACCATTTTTTTTTTCACCTCCCAACAATACTGTGATTTCTTTAAATGGATCCTAAAATTTTTCATCTTTTATCTTGGGATAAAAGTGTAACAAGTCCAATGGAAACAATGCTTACCAGATGCTCTTTAGCACAGTTTTGAACAGCCATTGTTTTAATATGTAGAACTTTACAGACATGGGGAGCTGTCATAGTCCTTAATTTCTAATTTAGAGCCTGGAATTCACCCAGTAGACCATACTGGCTATAAAACAAACTGAGTGGATGGTCAGGGACTTGCAATATGGTATCCAAACAATCCCTCTATGCCATAGATAGACATGGTGGGACATATTATAGACTATATTTCTGCCATAACTTGAATGTCTTACAGTAATAGGTGTCATTTATATCATTATTGTTACTTTTAATTATTATAGAAATTCATTGAAAAGCTAATGTAATTAGTGGCATGTGACCAGACTGACATCCATAAATGAACATCCTTAATATTTTGCAAGAAGGTTTCATGTTTGGGAAGACATGTAACCAGACGTTTTCAACATCAAGTAATGGCCTTGATTTGAGTCTATCACCAAATTTATTATGATATCAAAATTTAAAGTAAATCCCTCAATACGCTATGTAGTTTTATGACATTGATAAGAAGAAAACTACAGTCCAGTGGGCAGTTGAGCAATGGATTCTTGCACAAGATAAAACACTGGAAGCAACGAGGATGTTTTTATTGCTCAGTGGAGAGTTGGGCCACAGCCAATTGGGGCAAAAATGCCTTGAAAGCGTTTGTCCGTGAAATATAAAGCCAGGGGGCTTTTTATTTGTTGAGCATTTATTCCATCTCTGTGCTTAAATGTTGATCAGTTGAGCTTGTTTCTGAAAATGCAGATGTCCTTTGGGGAGGTACCACAGTTGAGTGTCTAGGAGTAAAATGGAAACATTTCTTTGGTTACATTCTTTCAGGTTGAAAGAGACTGGGAAGAAACATAGAAAATATCAACTGAACAGTCCTCAAATCTTCTCTTGATTCTTTACTGAAATACAAGGTAAGTCCATTCACAGACCTGCAGTCTAGCAGGGGAGATCATCTATATCTTTCCTCTAGTGTAGTGAACACTCCACTGCTCTTGCCTGTTGGTAAATTTCTCATCAAAAGATGGATCTCAGATCCTTTCCATCTTTACTTGTCTGTGTGGTTGTTACATTTTCCGTCTGGGAAGGACTTATATGTGCAATTTCTGTAGCATGTCATAAAAGAATGGCAAGACTTTCTTTCTCTTTGTTCTAGCTCTGGCATACAGAAATTTTAAAGCTGGGAAAACTACCATGGCTGTAGAATGAACTCTCAGTCTCTAAGTATGAGACAGCCAAGGAGAAAGGGAGCCTATGGTCACATCAGTACCACCCCCTCACTGCCTAATGCCCGTGAGATGGATAACCTTGTGTTTGTCTATTTCATTTCCAATTAGTACATCTTTGTTTTGGATATTCTGGCTGTAATGGCTGAATCAAATAATGCCATTGTTTTGGATATTTTGGCTGTAATGGCTGAATCAAATAATGCCCACAGAAGAAGTTTAAATATCTGATAATTTTGTATACTATTGTCTTAGGAGCAAAAAATTAACTTTAAGAACAGCTAGTAGTGGCTGACCTGATAGTGGGCAGGGTTACTAAGTAAAAATAATTTCACACTTGGGCATTTCCTTTCTGTTCCCCCCACCCCCAGCATCCCTGCTCTTCTTTCCTTTTGCCTGTGCTCCAAGGGCCCCTCCCAACCTCCTTATATGGCTGCTCATTTGTTTCTTTCTCATTTCTTGAATATGTGTGAATTTCATAGCACCTGGCAATATGAATGGTACACTGGCTTCCCAGTGTGGACTAAGTTTTATCTACGAAGCCTTTGCATGCATTGGAATTATATTTGTTCTTAAAGGGTCAGAGGTCTTACACCCTCATTCCTCATGGGTAGAAAATAAGACTCCAATACAGTCTGTGTCTGAGTTAGAAGCAGAATTGTAGAATGCTCTCGAGTGTGTGGCTAGTCTTCTTTTCATTGTATTTCAATTTCATTTCAGGGTTTCTCATGGATGTGGGGTTTCCTCAGCTTCTGTATGTTAATTAAGGATAATGTTCTACATTAGAAATATTTTTTTTCTTTAGCCAATCAAATTTGGGAATCCCTCATGAACTACTACTGGTAATCGCAGCATACTTCCTAATTCTGAGCAAATGTGCGTGCAGTGGTAATGCCGTTAGGACCCAGGATTTCAATTTCATTTTTAAAAATATTGCAGAAAACTATTATCAAATAATAATATTTTACTGGGGTGTGTACTATGGTATGGGAAACAGATAACTGTCAGTGTAGCTCACCTAAAGACTGAGTTGTCAGATCAGAAAGTAGCTCTGAATTTTCCTACTCAAGAAGCCTATGGAGCTGAGAAGAATTGTCAAAGTGGTAGAAATACCATAGGTTAGTTGGACAGATTGAATACAGAAAATATAGCAGAAGCAGCTATTTTTCATATGTAGTGCTTGTGACTCTTCTGTCCACCCCGCCTGCCCCTCCCCCCCCCCCCCAGCAGTGAAGTTTTAATGAATTGCTGTAAAGGGTGAGGTGTTTTGAGTCTCAGGAAAAATAAAATCACTGGGCTCCAAGAACCCAAAACAGATGGTGTGCCTTCACATTTTTTTGTCTTTCATTTTTCAATTGTTCAAAAATACCCTGTGCCAAGCTGGTGTGCATTTTATAAAGAGCGTTTTACACAGTAAGGAAGGAACTAAATGAATCGAGAAAAGGAGGTTAGATTGCTGAAAGCCTTTTATTTTTTATTGAAACAGAAAGATTTTTTAATTAGTTATTTACAGTGTTTTTGACTTGAAATTGCCTGCTTGTATGCCAGAAAACACCTCAGCTTCCTTAGTAAATGCGGACTCGTTTCCATCATGTTTTGAATTTTTTTTAACATGGTATTTCAAGTTAATTAAATTTTAGTTTCAGCCATATTTTTAGAAAGACAAACTTTATTCATAACCGTTGATAGCATCTGCACACTACTCAAAGCAAACTGCTGATCCCAGAATGGTTATAGGTTTCTGTTCGTGTTGTACGACATGCTGTGCTCAGTCTGAGAATAAAAACACTGAGCCCTGAGCCTCACGATCTCGGGAGACTTGAAATCTGGCTGTCGGAGAGCGCATGCGCTATGGAGGAAGACTGGGAAGAGCCTAGGTCTTCAAAGAAGCAAAAGCCTTTGTGAAAAATACACCTGCTTCCTGGATTGAAGAGGGAAGGGTCAGTGAAGGTTTACAAGACAAATGAAGAGATGAAGAGAGCAGTGAAGGTATTAAGGAAAACACATATAAAATTGTGGTTATAAAGAAGCATGAGGTATATTTGGATTATGTCACATCTTTTCAGGTGTTATGAGGGTGTTCCTCTTCGTACCCCATTCCACCTCGTTGCCCTAGCATTCCCTTATACTGGGGTATCAAGCCTCCACAGAACCAAGGGCCTCCCCTCCCATTGATATCAGATAAGGCCATCCTCTGCTATGTATGCAGCTGGAGCCATGGGTCCCTTCATTTGAACTTTTTGGTTGGTGATTTAGTCTCTGGGAGCTCTGGGGTGGAGTCTGTTTGGTTGGTTGCTATCGTTATTCTTGGTTTGTATGGGGTTGCAATCCCCTTCAGATCCTTGAGTCCTTCCCTTTACTCCTCCACTGGGGTCTCAGAGCTCAGTCCAATGGTTGTCTGTGAGCATTCACATCTCTATTGGTCCGGCTCTGGCAGAGCCTCTCAAGAGGCTCCTGTCAGCAAGTGCTACTTGGCATCAGCAACAGTGAGGCAGGGGGGATGGGGATGGAATACGGGGGTTGTAGAGAGGAAACCTGGAAGGGGGACAACATTTGGAATGTAAATAAAATAAGCAATAATAAAAGAGAGAAGGCTTATCACTGAGGGAAGAAGCTAGGGGAGAGGCTTATGCTTCCGTAGAAACTACCTCATTCTTATTGGGACTCTGCATCTCCCTGGCTTTCATTGGACCCCTCAGAACCCTCTCTGCTTTCTGACTTTGACCCCGTTTTATGTTCCACTGAGGACACAGAAGTCCCGAAACTGAAATCAGTTCATTCTGTTATCACGGCATTTGCACCTCTACCCTAGCCAGTATCCAAGGACTGCTTTTAGGAGAATGCTCACTAGAAAAGTTACCAGGGTTTTGGATCTATCTCCTGTTGTATTGTCAGGAATCTTTGTCTTTTAAACTGTCTGACTCTGGTATTTCCAAGACATCCCCTAACCCCTAGCACCTCAGATGCTTGTCATTGGAAGTCAAGTGTGCTCACGCCTCTCATCTTTAAAACTGACAAAATAAAGCAATAGCTAGGTCTGATGGTCCTTGATTCTCAGTCTCGTTTCAGTCTCCGTGGAAGGAGCAATGTGTGTATGTGTGTAGCAAATGCCTTCAGGGTACGGATAGAATTCCCCATTCTCTGACTAATTCTCATCCGTAGACCGTGAGCAACAATCATAGCTGGTAGTCCTGCTTTATGGCCACATGTTCCAGATGGCAGGATCATGCGACAGGCTATGGGGATCATGATCAAACACGGCATGAGTAAGACTTAAATGTCATATAGGAAACCCTTGGGTTTGTCTGCAGTGGCAGCCTGCATGAATCATTCTGATTAATAGAATCACCACTGTTCCTCTGCCTCTTTTCACACTCTGGCTTCTGCAGAGTTCTTGGGAAAACACTCCATCTGCTTTCAGTGCATCATATAGTTTTTGTTTTCTTCTTTTGCTAAAATGTATGATGGCCGCCAAAATACAGACAGGGACTGATGATGGTGATGATGATGGTGAGATGATGGTGAGATGATGATGGTGATGATGATGGTGAGATGATGATGGTGATGATCATTGTGACGGATGATGAGTGTTTGTTACTAGACCCAACAGCATATAATATTGTTGACTTCTCTTCTTTGGAAAATTCTTTAATTTCTCCCAGTTGTCTGTATACTCCAATGACTACCTGTGGTTCTTCCCAACATCTCAGTTCTCAAAAATTGGTTCAGGATTCTTTTATCTTCTCTTTGCCCTGATTAGTTTAGGGCTGCTCTGCTGTGAACCCTATGGGATATGATTCTCATATTTCCCAGCTCTGTCACGTACACCGAGCTATGTGCCGTGCACTTCTACAGCCAACTATTTCCCATTTCCAAAAGCATACCCTATACGTCTCAAAACTCTGTAAAAAATGAACTCAACATGCTTTGAAATTCTTTGTCTAGACTGATAATATTCAAGCAAGAAAACTGTTACTGTCGATGGAAATTTTGACATCAAACATGCTGGGGTCTTTCTTGTGAAATCTCTCAGTCTAGTCTAGTAGTGGCCCACTAGTTCAGTTCTTCCACTTGCTCTACACTCTCTTAATACCAGACCAATGTTGTCTTTCATCTGCTCTTCCTGCTCCTGCTCTCATCTTCAAACCCATTTTGCTAATAGTTAACTCTCTATGAGAGTTTGATTTGAAAGGAAATGACATTTTCTATCAATAATAACTATTGCAAAAGGGATAACTTTAAATAGACCAGTAAACAATGAAAGGAATAGACAGACGGCTTAATTACTAAGATGATGGGGAAATGTCATTAAGTATCTAGTCACAACACCTTCTTCAAAGGAATTCCGCTGTAGCAAATGCTGAACACAAAGACAAAAGTTAAAACCTTTTTGTCTAGATCATTTTGTATCTGCAGTTATTAAAAATTATATGGGCCTGGCACAATCAACAAATTTCCAACTACAACATAGCATGCTTTGGAAACAATAAGGCATTATTGATCCAATGGTGGTAATTAATTTCATATCCCTGGCACCGTTCCACATGATTGAATGAAAGGAACCAGGTGGCCTCAAGATTTGAATATGGATTGCTCCATAAATAACAGAATCATTGCCATTAATATCCTCTCTAGCAAACCCAGAAATGTACCCCGGAATGTACAGTTACTCCACGTCATGTTCCAGGCAGCTTTTTAATACAGTGAAACTTTTGGCAGCATATCTGTGGGAGCTCTCAACATTTGTGGGGAGGGTGCCACTGTTCTTTTGATAGATTTCACACAGAATAAAAAAGTGAGCCAGTTTACACACATACCATTTTTTTTTTGTAAATTTCATCATAGTTATTAGCAGTTGATTTACTCCTTTGGGAGTGTTTTTTTTTTAATCATGTTTGTGTATGTGTGGGTTGTCTTAGGCTAGATTTCATGGGTGTGCACCATGCTGTTAATTAAAATCACATTTGTAAATTTTGTTTTCCCCATCTGTAAGGAAATGTTGTTTTTGATGGATTTAAAAATTTGAGTCATTTGCTCAGAGGGAAAAAAAAATAACAGTGAAATGTAGAAATCCAGATGTATTTTCAGAAGTAGTGATAAGGTGCCCAACCTTCATCCCTTCTTCTGCAGACATGAATACAGTCACTCTGCTGCTCTCTTTCTTTCTCTCCCTCTCCCCTCACCCCCCTCTCTCTCCCTTTCCCTTTTATGCAGCAACCAGCTTTATGAACAGAATGATGGATAAACTACAGTGATATCTCAAGAAATTCTCGCACACATCAGGGTAACACATGCTGTCGCGGCATTTTATTGCCATTAGCCAGATTATAATTTGCTTTTGGTTTTAGGAACTAAACCTAGATTTAGTGTGTTGTGTTAGATCTCCTTGTGAATGCCCATAGCTTACCAAAAATGGTGACCAATTAGCAAGTAGCACTGGTGTTTCAGGCTTACTTTCCCAAGGGCTCGATGCAAATATTTCATAGATGAATTGGTTTCTGTAACTTCTTTCTTCATGTAACTACCATGAATCCAGGAAGTGAGTCCTACGGAAGAAAGATAAGTTCCCTGTGCTTTGGAGAAGTAATTAGCTCGGTTCCTTTTTACATGGTGGGTTCTCAAAACATTGATCTAGAACAGACCTCCTGGAACCGGAACTGAAGCCAAAGGTTTCATTTGGTGCTAGAAAGGGCCTCATAGAACTTTTTTCATACACTGATTTCACAAGGAATACTAGCAGGTGAGCTGACTTATTAAGAACAAACACCCAGCTCCTAGCAGTGCCATGGTGAAGCTCTGGCTTCCTGTAAACAGCCCTATGGACTTCTATAAGTGCATGCAATTGTAGAAAATGTGGCTGTTCAGTGTAGGTGAACAGACACCACAAGTCACAGAACTTACGTTTGCAAAGAGAGGTAGAACATATAGCTATTATCTTACTTCTCTATGTGTAGGATTGGGTTCAAATAGAGTTCTATTCACTAACAATGATGTTTATCACATCACTTTTTCTGCTCCAAGCAAGATCACCATAATGTTCTTTTTCCCGTAATCATTGCCTCAATAACATTAAGAAAAATTAGTGGGTGCACTGACCAGTGTTTGGAACTCTGTTCAGTGTTCCAAACAAATTAACTTGTAAAATTTGGACCTATATTATGAGTTCATTGGATGGATACTGACTACCCAAATAACTCAGGTAAAAAAATCATGCTTGCCTAATATGACCACTTTTTTAAATTATCTAAATAGCTCTCCTAGCTTTTCAGTGATGCCCTGTAAAGGGTAACTTCCTGAGGACATCCTTCATAACTAAAACTGAATGGTAGCCATCGGGACCTGGAGACCTTTGATTGCCTCCTTGTCGGGATAACTCAATTTATATTTACCTCTCATTCAGCTTTACTCATGCACAGAAGGTGTGGAGGGCTAGAGATACGTCCCCTTGATCAATTTGGTTTTGCGTGTTTAGCCACAGATAGGCAGAGCTGCCTGCCTGTCTTATCTTAAGGCCAAAATAACCTCTAAACAGGGATTGCTTTTAATTGGAACTATTTATACTCTCCTTCGTTTCAGCTAGGGCACTAACCCGTGTGAGCAGCACTTCTGCCCAGTAGCCTGCCCCAAATTGATACTGCACTTGACCTGTTACACTCCATTTCCTGAGCTGCAGTCTGGACAG
The DNA here is from genome assembly GCF_011762505.2 of Arvicanthis niloticus. Lineage (NCBI taxonomy): Eukaryota > Metazoa > Chordata > Mammalia > Rodentia > Muridae > Arvicanthis > Arvicanthis niloticus. Next base: position 45,406,119 of record NC_133429.1, read on the forward strand.
AGTCTATTTCCATAAGCGTCCACATCGGGCATGACTGGGGCGCCAGAATTTTTCCTCTGACGGTTGCCTCCCCTCAACCCCACTCTCAGTGTGGCTGCTCCATTATGATATATATGTATACTAGCTATTAAATCACACAGCTAGGCGATAGTGGAACATTTTCTTATAGGAGTTCCTTAAATTGAGGCTGTCACTCTCCGTCAGACTGTGTGGTGTGAAGGACTCCAGCGGTAGTTTGCTTCTCTCCATAGTTAGGTATTATATTCATCTTTTAAATGACACATGATAGCTTATTTATTAATATAAAGATTGGTAGAAAGTTCGTAAAATCTTAGGGGGGAGGGATTCAATTTATTATAGTGGCCACATGATTTTGTAAATGTCCACTAGTTTCAAAGCACCAAATTCTGATACTCTCATACAAATAATTTTAGGTCTGTGTCTCAGGAAGACATCCATCCATCCATCTGTACTGATATATTATTACATGACAAAAACAAACAGTATAGCAGTTTCCCATTTAAAACATGTATGTACCGGTATATATATAGATCAAAATTTAAGTGAAAAGAGCCCCTCCCCCTGAAAAAAATAAAACCCAGAGACCTGGAAAATAATGGGTATTCTCTCAGCCATTTCTGTGAGACACAGTGATACACTCTTTCTATTTTATGAATTTTGTAACATTTGAATATTTGCAACGAATGAGTCTTCCTGTAACTTAAAAGAAACATAATGAAAAGTTTTAATCAGCAAGAAGTAATGAAAGAAGCTGGAGTTTTGAGCAAGTGAATGATGTTACAGTTGTTCTACTCTTTTGAGTGAGTTCTACAGACAACAAAGGACTATGCTTCATTTAAAGATTTATCTATGCTTCTGTGTTTGTGTCTATGTTTGACTGTGTGTGCATGAACGTGCATGTGCCTGAGGATGCCAGAGGCTTCAGATGTCCTGGTGCTGGAGTTACAGGTGGCTGTGACCTGCCCTATGTGACTGCTGAGAGCTGAAATCAAATCATCTGCAAAAGCATTTTATGCTCTTAATCACTGAACTACCTCTGCAGCCTACATTGGTATTTCTCATAGGAGTTTCTTTATTTTTCCCCCTTCCCTTCTCCCTCTTGCTCTGGGCCCCCGCTCCCTCTGGGCCCCAAAGTACACTGTAGATATCTTCAGACACACCAGAAGAGGGCATCAGATCTCATTACAGATGGTTGTGAGCCACCATGTGGTTGTTGAAATTTGAACTCAAGACCTCAGGAAGAGCAATCATTTCTCTTAACTGCTTAGCCATCTCACCAGCCCTCGTAAGAGCCTCTTAACATAAATTTTTATTTTGAACTATATTTATTATAAGTCCTCTGTTATTCTATCATACAAAAGCAATTATTTGGACAGTATCATGTAAATAAAATTATTTAACTGGGCACCTAGTATAAGTTGGAATTTTTAAAAAAATATCTACCAGCATTGGATAATTTAGTGGTGGCAAAGGATATTAGTTAATAGTTAAATATACAATGCATAAAATCACAGAAAAAAATCCTATTTTCAATAGCTTAAAAATAAGTATTTTGAAACAAACCTAATTAAACAAATTAAAGATCTCTATAGTAAAATCTTTAAGACACTAAAAAAGACTCACTAAAGATGCTAGATGTTTGTAAACTTGTCCTTGCTCTTGGGATTGGCAGAATTAATGTTGTAAAAATGGGCATATTGTGCTCGCTTTGGCAGCACATATACTAAAATTGGAATGATACAGAGAAGATTAACATGGCCCCTGTGCAAGGATGATACGCAAATTTATGAAGCGTTCCATATTTTTTTCACATGTCTCCACCAGTCAAAGATAGTTGATATATCTAGGTTGGGTATTGGGTTACACCTCTGATTGAGCATTACCAAACTTATAAAGCCTTTGATTAACATTTTTAAAAAGTGTATAAATGCAAAAAGGAAAAGGGGGTATGGGATAGGGATTTTCTAAGGGGGGGGGAATGGGGAAAGGGGATGGCATCTGAAGTGTAAATAAAATATCCAATAAAAAAATAGGCATGTTACTAAAAGTAATCCACAGAGCCAATGTGATTCCCATCAAAATTCAAATATCAATTTTCACAGAACTAAAAAATTGAAAGATTAATTTGCAAACACACACAGAAAAAGCTGTGAGCAGCCAGCACAGTTCTAAAAAGAAAGGACACTGCTGGTATATCACTATGATCTCTCTCTGAGCAAGGCCACCATTATATTTAAGTAAGTTAATAAGGTGACTCATAAATGTGTGTGTAGATATCCTCTCTTGTCTGTCTTGCTCTGGTCTATACTATATAGTTGATTTCAGTAGGCATGTCCTGAGGCGCATGGAAAATCACACTTCCATGACCTTCACTTAGAGACAATTGATGCTGAGTCCCCTGGGTTGCTCATCGTGGTGTTGGCTGCTGCAGCAAAGCATTTCAGATATACTCCAATGATGGTGGTCCCCATGGCAACAGTGGCTGTGATGCTTGCAGCAGTTTATTCCAGGAGTAGATGTCACCAGGAGTCCCTTCATGATAGACGTTCAATGCTGGTGCCACTTCTGTAGATAACTCAGCCTTGAGGCTGATCCACAGGTTCCCTATGACAGAGGCCACTAAGAGAAGCAACAGTTAAGGCTATGGTGGCAGGCAGAGAGGCCATTTGTGGAGAAGTTTGCTGGCATGTAAAATGTCAGTCAGCCTGTCATGGTGTTGGAGGGAGCATCTTGGCCCATCGGTGGTAAAACTTTGGTTCTAGAGCTGCCCTAATGAGATTGTTCCATTTATGTAGACACAGCTTCTGATCTGCCATCTAGCCTGGGAATTGCATACTCTTTATACTGTTCTTAATCTTGATATGTGTCACTTGATATGTATGTGTAGTTTGCCTGCTTAATATTATGTGATTGCAAATACTGATTTAAATTTTTTGTGATTTTTATATTCAACTAAAACTTAATGCTGGTGTGAAAGTTATCAATAAATGAGTTTTTAAAATCCATGAAAATTTATATATGTATTCATATGTTTATATATATAATTCATATTATACATACATATATGAATTGATACTATATTATAGATAATATATAACATGTGTACATAATATATGTAATTTATTACACATAATATATAGTATACAATGTACAGTGTACAATATACTGTATGTCATATATCATATACTGTATGTCATATATCACATACATATACCATATATGATATGTCATATAGTATATTAATTTATGTTATATATTAATTTATAGTGTGTGTGTGTGTGTGTATGTATGTATGTGTATACTAGAGTAAGGCAATGTTTCTATGTTAAAAGTGGAAGGTTGACAAGCCAGCATTCAGGCCAGTCTGAGACATTTTCTGGAAGAGCTGGGAAGTGAGTGGTCTCTTTTCACACTTTAACTCTGCGGATAAAGGATGAGAGCTGCCATAGAGAATGACACCAGCACAAAATTCAGTGCCCCTCATAGACCTTGACTTCACCAGCCTTGTATCTGACCAGACTTCAAGAACATTTCCCTTTTAACTTTTAACATACTCAAGCAACCATAAGAACATTCTTAAGTCTAGGGCAATAAAAATTATACTGGGAACTACCTAGAAAAAATAACTAGTAGTAATGAATTCATGCTGAGTCCTTACTAACGGGTTCTGACAAGTCTGGGCAGTGTTCAGAGGTGTTACAAGCACTTCCCATCTGAAGGATGGCTCCAGGTAAATGGCCCAGGCTGGAAGGATGATGAACAGCTGTCCAGGTGATCATCGGAGGTTTCAGACCCTCAAGCCAAGAGAAGATATAAGAGTAATCTTCATTTCTGCAGAGGGTTAGAATTAGGAAGAGTCTCATTTACTGTGACCATTTGGAGGCAAAACTCAGACGTAACATAACACTTACTTGTCTTTTAACTGTTAATAGGAACTTTGTAACAGATGCCTAACAATGTCCAGTGGGCTAGTTATAGTGAAGAGGAACCAGAATTGTTCTGTAAGTCTTAAACAGGACAGCTGGGACCAATGTGTGTGAGCAATAGGAGAAAGTTGCTGCTGTTCCAAATTAGGAGGATTTTCTTTTCTTAAGCCAGACTCTGGACTGAAGGCAACGTGTGGAGAATCAGGTGTGGGGGCTGGCAGCTGGCTAAGACCATGCAGGTAGGCTTGAGATGAATCTCTTTCCATCCCTTGTCTGGACTGGAAACCAAGTTCTGCAAAATTGGTAATTTAATTTGCAATGGCAGTTTTCTACTTAGATTTTGAAATTTTTCATTCTTCTAGAAAGGAAATTCTACTAACTTCATTTTGCATACACATACACCCAGACACACACACACACATAAATGATGATACAGAGAGGTAACGTCGTCATAGATTTTATAAGATGCATACTGAAATGAAATCACTAGTAAAATGTAAAACAAATAGCAATGACAAAAACAGCCTTAAAAATCTCTAGTTGGAGCTTTTAAGAGAGTGAAGACTTGGTAATCTCTTAAATATGTTGCTCAATAGAAACTGCCAAAATATAAGATTTAGGTAATTAAGTGACTTGGATAGCTAGATCAATGAAACTAATTATATAATTAACATATTCTTATCCTATATTATGCTGATGATTGCTGTTCAATTGCTATGTAACTTTTAATGTGTGAACCGCTAATGTGTAATTAAATTTCTGTATTTGGTTATTAAAAGTGACAGGGGCATGACTTTGAAGTGTATACTATAAATGTAAGAGAATTGACTTAAATAGATACATATACCTTGTGGACAAGGAAGACAGGAGGCAACATGTAATATTGTACCTCACTTCAGAGAACGGGGTATGTGGTAAGTTGAGTATAACTTGACAGTCATTTCAGACAAATTACACTGGAGGCTTGCATTGAGTCCTGCCTCAGTTTCCCCAGCTGTGAGGCAGAATGTAGGCATTAATTTAAGGATTATAGCCTGATTTGTTCCCATTCTAGCTCCAAATAATTGACACAAAGACCTATTATGTTTATTAACAAGGTTTAAGCACTCTGGCAGGATAGATACTCATCTATTCTAACCATTTAGCTTCCCAGCCACATGGTCCTTCACCTTCAGTCTCAGTCTCACCCTGACTCACTCTGCTCCATGTGTGTCCTCTTGGCAAATCCCTTGGTGACTTGCTTATCACTACTCCTCCTGGACCTTCTGCATCATGGGCACCTCTTCTTTTCTCTCCTTCTTGTCCTTCTCTTGCTTCTCCTCACCTGGGACCCCTGGCTTGGATTGGAAGTCCAGCCTTCCTATCCTCTGTCTAGTCATAGACTTAGCTGTTCCTTGGGCAATCATAGATAACGGAAAACAAGCTTTACAAAACATAGAGACAGAAGATGCTTGACCATGCCACCTTCTGGATTGTTAGACCAATGTCTGGGCGTAAAAATCCACATCTGAATATACAGTGCACAAGTCCAACCCCCATCAATGGGGTGTTCTCCACAGTGTCTGAAACTCACTTTCTAACTCAGGGGAGTACTGTAGATGTCTTAGGCATCTATTTCTCTAAACTGTTGTCTGTTCTCTGAATCCTCCTAAGGCCCAACACTTCCAGATCTCTAGTTATATATCTACCACATCACCTTTAACTGCTCTTTAACCAATATTAATTTAATTATAATGTAACTGTTCTTTGCTTTTCTGATTTGCCTCTCTCGTGTCTGCCTCAAACTTGCTTATAAAGCCATTTACACCTTGTCTGGCACAGAATGGAATGGTCAATATTCATTTGCAAATGATACAATAAAGGACTCACTAAAAATCCAGCAAATGATGTGAAGAGCGTTTCAAAAAACTTTTCTTGAAACAGATTTTTCTCTCATTGGCTTGCATAGAATCGTGTCATGGGTACGTTCAAAACACAAACAGTAACAACTAAAATTACACTCCCAATAACATTTATGAAAAATTTCAATTGGACTTACAAATTACAGAGCTTGTTATGCCTTTATTCTTCTGTCCTTCCTGGCAGTAGATTGCAAAGCCCTCTAAAGGCATGGCTGTATTTATATTCTTCCCTCTGTATTGCTTGTTCTTAGTGTTTCATGATAAAATTTGAGATTTATCTTAAAGGCTGTGAAATCACCCCTTCCAGAAAGGTTAGAAGCCTGCACATGACAACACCAGACTTGATAATGCAGACAATGTCTGTAGTTGTTAGACAGTGCTACATCACCCTGCGTCTAAACTGTGGATGAGCAGAGCTTTTTGAGGCTATTGCAGTTTTCCATGCAAGAAGTTAGGATTGCTCAAGTCAGAGTGGATGGGGGTGGAGATCCAAACTCAGGACAGATTGAAAGTGTCAGTGGTGGGTTAACACGTATAGGTGGGTAACAAGTTCTGATGGATAAAAGAGGCTTCTGAATGTACTGTCATTGTCCTTAGTAACATAAATTGTATGGACATAGCTTCTTATGATTGCTGGTTGTATATATGTGTTCTGGAAAGAGATTATCAAAGCAATATTGCTAAACCTTGTTTTAATAGAGACACCGGAACATTTAAGTGGAATTAGCGGCCATGTTTCAAGTAGGATTTTTATTTCAAATAATTTTTAATAACAGCTTACAGAGACATAGTTGACAAGCTGAAAACACCTCTCTACACATTTTGATGAGTTTTGAGATGTGTGTATTTTCATGATACCATCCCCACCCCCACAAAGTTCTGTATTTTTGCTTTTTGTAAACTAATAACAATGCTCAATAGAATAGCTGCTTTTTGAAGTCTGAAGACTACAGAAACATTATTGAATGCAGCTGTGTGTTACATAACACATTTCTACAAGGTACTCATCTTGCATAGCAGAAATGTTACTTCCATGGATTAATAAATATACCTTTCTCTTTACCCCAAATCCTAGCAAGTACCCCTGTCGGCTTAGGGGCCAGTTTTATATCATCCAATTTCAGTCCATAATCAAAGCATTAATTGGATCTAGCATATACGTAAGTATACAGATACTTACTTTCTGTATCTTTTTCAGTATCTGATTTGTATCTGTATCAAAGATAAAGATATTTTGTTTTCTGTGTGCAAGAAATGGGTTATCCAGTAAACCGTTTTTTGAAATAAGCCACTCAGATTCTCTCCTTCCTTTCCCCTGGGTAGATAAGGTTGGGGGTCAGATCCAGAAAAGGATCTATGACTTGTATGTACAGTTAGATGATTGGCTTACCTTGAGTGAGAAAATATGAGCCCAAGGAAGTCACTGACACCCAAAGACAAATGATACTTCATCAGGAAAGTACAGCTGGGGACCAAAGAGAGAGACAAGCAAAGCTGTGAACAGGTTTGGCATGAGTCTGTGGGCAGTTCGGTGGGTATCTGTGTTTAGGACAATGAAAAGAACAAACTAGGAAAGAATGCAAGCAGAGTTCACTCTGGAGGAGGAGGGGAGGGGAGAACCTACCAGGCAGGAAGAAGCTGCTGCTTCATGACAGGTGGTATTCACTCCCGAGTTTAGTCCTTGTTATATTCCTGTGCTAGGTTTCATTTCTATTTTGATAACAGACTCAGGCTGTCTCTATCGCTTGCTTATGTTCACACATTACTGAGTGGCAGAGGCTGGACCAGTTCCCAGGCTTGTCAAATTCTAAAGTGACTTTTTTTTTCCTCTTAACGTTATCCTGCTGTTGCCAACTAAGATTCCTTGGGAGACAGACAGGTAACACAAATGAGCAAAACTGGGTAGAGGACCAGGCAGTGGGGGGTGGTGGTGGTGTAGGATCCTGTGAAAAGTGTGGAAAGCGCTTGGTTCCTTTACAAAGGGCAGCTGCATTTAGCATTGGCGAATGATGCTGGCATGGGGAGGGGCGTGGGCGCAGTGTTGTCAGACCTTCAGACTTCATAAGACAAACTGAGAATTTGTGTTTTCATGTGAAGACTCTTAATTTGTACAATGCTGCTAATTAATGCAGTATTTCAGAAAGATTCGGAGTGATCAGACAAAAGTCCTCTCAAGGCTGAGCCCAGCTGGCGAACTGCAGTTTAGTGACAACGTGCCTCACATGTTGCCGGGGGAATAGCTGGGGCATTAGTGCATTAAGCCCTTGTGACTTCGTAGCTGTAGACAATGTAAATCCAGAGACATTCAGACAGTCCTAGTTATGCCAAAACAGGTAACAAATGGGAACGGGTGAATAAGGAAAACAAAGCCCTCTGCACCTGTTGCAGGAGGGATGCTGGCAGGAGCCAGGATGGAGGTAAACAGTGGACATATTCAACTGTCTGTGCTTAATGGGATTTTTTGCTTTCTGTGGCTTCAGGTACCCACAGCTGACTCTGGTTTGTGGATACTAAATTGGCCACTCCCATGGCTTTTCTACAGCATGTTGTTGTAACAGAGTTCTCGTGTTATTAGTTGGCATTGTTCGTACATTTCTGTGCCTCAGCTCTAAACTGCATATTTCCATAGCATTGAAATAGGCAATGCAATAGTGGAACAAATTCCAGTGCTCTGCAGTTTTAGGCATATGATCAGGGTCGTGCCTTCTATCTTCCATGTGATGTGGACAACCCTAAAAACATCTAGGAATGTAGTCAGCTACAATTAAAAGCAGCAGTAGTTTAAAATGAACCGTGGCAGGAGAACTTACACAACAGCGATCTGCAAGCACTAGAAGTTAGGTCATTTTTTTCAAGTCTTACGTCAGCTTTGCCAGCACGGGCCTATTTATAACTTACAAAAAAACAATTGAGTGTTTGCTAAATAAGGCATTTAAAATGTACTGACGCTATAATTTTGTTAGCCTCTAATAAGCCATATGTCTCTCAAGTACCTACTTAATAAATATTCATGGATTTGTGCATGTTAGCTCATCTTATCATTTCCATGTGGGCAGTGTGGTGAGGATGATTTTCTGATGGAAATTATACTGGGAACTATAAGAAAAACCGTATGTGAAACATGAGATTCCCGAGTCTAATACCTACTCATCCTATAGTCTCTGTGGACACTAGGTGCATACATAGTTCATACATATTTGTCGGATGTTGTGATGTTTCCACTGTAGCATTCTCTATAGCCTGTACATGTGTGTATAATGCATTGTTTTGTTTACTCAGTAGACAGACAGACATTTGATGGTGACAAGCTATCTTACTCTATGCTTGCTCCTGAGGTCAGTTGTAAGAACTGAGCTCATTGGTAGAAGTAAACTGGAGATTGGATACTTGTGTTGCTCGTCTCTAATCATAAAAGCAATTTGTTTGTTCTATATTGAAAGGAGATACCATCTGTGGTATTATTTCCTTCATTGAATTTAAGATTGATTTTATGCTGTTCAGTTACAAGCACCATAAACTCTCCCATGACCTTGTGCTCTAGTCTCATGAAAACCTACTTGGCTACACTCTGGGCATTATTGACAGCACATAATGCATTGCTAAGTCATTGAAAATATGCCACTAGGCTTTGCTCCAAAGACGTGTGTGTATTTCATTGCTCTAGAGACGACCTTCTCTTGCTTAGACTCTGCTCGAAGACACAAGCTACCCCAGACTTCCTCCAAACCCAGTGGGAAAGCGATTCTGAGGACATAGGTATGGGACTAAGGAAGCCTGGGTAACTATGCCAAGTTTCTGCTCTTTGACCCCTTAGTGCTGTGGAGAAGCTCAAATCTGTGTCTGACATATGTGATGTTACCTATTGATCGCTCATTATTTCTAAAATACACACTGATTACAAGTTGACCGTGCAGGAGAATTTGTTCAGTTTTAAAAATTCAAAGTAAAATAATCCACAGTAGTTGTCAGGATGTTAGTCTCAAATAGAAAAAAAAATATACTATAGTAAAATATTGTATAAACATAACAGAGCTATGAGTATTCATGGAATATATATAGCCTTGAAACAATGAATTGAATTGACTTTGAGGCTCAGGACTGCTTCCAAGGAGGTGATAAATCAGTTGGTATGACAGTCAGGAGAGTTGATTAAGCATAGAGCTGAAGAGATAGTTCAACAGTTAAACACATTTGTTTTTCCTTCAGAGGGCCTGAGTTTGGTTCCTAGGGCCTATATTGGGTAGATCACAATTTGCCTGTAACTCCAGTTCCAAGGGATCCAGTGTCTTCTTCTGGTCTCTGTGGACAAAAGGCATGCATGTTATGCACACAGTAGGCACTCACGTATCCACATAAAATTAAAATAAAATCTCTTAAATATAAATGATAATATTTTTGCAAAACCCTTATTTACACACACACACATCTACTTACACACACACACACACACACACACACACCAAAAAACAAAAAACTTGACCCAAACAGCTTTGAAAGAGTCTTTTGACAAGAGAATGTCAAGGCACAGCTCAGTGGTTGAAGCAACTTTTTAGTGTATTCTTAAAAAATCAGAGTTTTATCCATAAGACGGAACCAAAAAGGGTTTATTACTACTCATATCACAAAAAAAGAAAGAAAGAAAAAAGGAGAGAGAACCTGAAGAGTTTACTTCCAGTAGATAGACAAAGCCCCAAGTGGAGGGACAGGGTTAACCACCCACCTTCAAAATTTCTGTCCCAGAATTGTTCCTGTCTAAGAGAAATGTAGGGACAAAAATGGAGCAGAGACTGAAGGAAAGGCTATCCAGTGAGCAGCTCAAATTGAGATCCATCCCATGGGCGGGCAGCAAAGCCTGACACTATTACTAATGCTATGATATGCTTACAGACAGGAGCCTAGCATGGCTGTCCTCTGAGAGGCCATACAAGCAGATGACTGAGACAGATGCAGATACTTACAGCCAACCATTGGGCTGAGGTTGAGGACCCCTATAGTAGACTTAGTGGAAGGATTGAAGAAGGAGCTTGAGGGAATGGCAACCTCATAGGAAGACCAACAGTGTCAACTAACCTGGATCCCTTGGAGCTCCCATAGACTAAGCTGTCAACCAAAGAACATACACATACACAGGCTGGTCTGAAGCCCCAAGTACATATGTAGCAGAGGACTGCCTTGTCTGGCCTCAGTGGGAAAGGATGTGCCTAATCCTGTAGAGACTTGATGCCTCAGGGAAGGAAGATGCCCTGGTGCAAGAGAAGGGCAGCGAACTCTGGGAGGCAATAGAGGGGAGTGAGATGAAGAGCCATGGGAAGGGGAGCAGAAGGGAGAGACAACATCCGGAATGCAAATCAATAAATTAATTAATTAAAAAATATTCAGAGGTAGAGTTAGTTTAAACAGAGGTTCTAGTTCAGGTTAATTTTTGCCAGAAGAGAGACTAGAAGAAAACTAGTATCTGAGATTAGCTTGTGCAGTCTGTGTGCTAGATATTCTCTGGAGAACTCAGTGTTGTTGCAAAACACAGAAGTGGATGGCATGTGTAAACTAGAATTTTGTTATGAACAAAGTAGATGGTGCCTGGGGACGTCTCAGATGCGCCACACACTGGCCCAAGAGTTTTATGCACAAAGGAAGATGTTAGGATATTTACAGCCGGTCTATTTGTCATTGGCCAAAGGGTAACCTGCAGGCACACTGATCTTCTCACATTTTTCCCTGCTACGAGAGCCCAACAATGTTTTCAGGGGTCAAAGAACCAATTGGCAGAGTCTTGGGTACATTTAGTCATCAGTACTTGCTGGTACTCCAGAAATCTGCATGTTTAACAGCTTAGATAATGCAGAAAGCCTCCGATTCTCTGATGGTTAGTCATGTAGCCTGCTTCCGTAAGTTTTACAGGAACATACCATTTATCATCTGTTTCCTGCATAATAGTGTGACTGATTCATTATGTGTCCCAACTCCTACAAGTATTGTTTTAGCCATCGGAATATCAAGATGATCAATGATCTTAGAGATTGGGGTCTTTTGGACTGTGCTGTGACTGGCTGCAAGAGAACGGACATAGCATTGGAGTAATGTGTTCCCAGTAAATGAGATTGCAGCCACCAGATATGATTTTTACAAAGGATCATTGTAGTGACTTATAAGATGTGACCAGGACCACAACACTGCATCATTGAAGAGATTAGGACCAACCTAGGAAGTGGCATTGTGTCTGCATTATGATTGGCTGAGGTCATTCTGACTCCCTAGGACCAGAACATAGGGAAGATCTGCCAGGTGCTAAGCATCTTGGGTGTGCAGACACTGTGGATTAATCTCTTGTGACACAGAGTTAGGCTGGAACTATGGTAGTTATCTGGACTCCATAGGCTTCATTCTCAGTGAGGCCCATGCTGGCATTTTCAATCGGTAGCAGTTACCATCTATTATCTAAAGATGTTCGAGACACTTAGCTTGTTCTGTCCTATGTGATGGCTTCTCTAATAAATACATTTATGTTATTTTGGAAGAGAATACCACTGTATTCACTTTTAATGAAATTTTAGGGTCCCGCTCTTTAATTGATTGTGTATTTCAAAACTATCTCAGGTCCCTCTCCTGCTCTGTCAAGTTTCTGACTTTAGCATAGGAAAATTTCCAGGGCTATGATCCCCCTCCCTGCCTTTGTCATGCGACCCCCGTTTTCATATCGTGAGCCTGATTTACAGCGCAATCTCTCTTCTCTCTGCAGACGGTGATGGTCTCTTTTGATATTTGGCTTGTTTTCTTTCCTTTAGGGACATTTGGATAATAGCATCTGCCTACCAACTCTGTAATGATTGTAATTACCAATGTCCCTGTATCTTTTGTGGGCTAGAATATTACATACAGCCTGTGTCTTGTCTTCCATTGTATCTCACACAATGTGCTACAGGTAGGACTGTTAATAATCCCGATTCTGTCTCATGGTGCACAGCAGCAGTGGAATCCTGTTAGTTAGCTGATATTATCCTCTATTTCCCCCTCGAGACTCTACAGTCCTAGGGTTGCAAGGACCTTGACTGTCTTAGACTAGGTTTTCCAAGGGGATTCTAAGACAGTTGACACACATTATTTTGAAGGAGATCCCGGAAGTATTGTTAGAGGGATGGGAAGAAAAAGGAAGGCAGAAAAGAGATCAAGCAAAGGTCACACACAAACATCACCAGTGTGGTTAGACCTTCCTGATGTTCGTGAGACTGTAGGACAGTTTCATAGCTATCTCCAATAAAGGGCATGGACATTGGGCTATATTTACCTCTCGCTTTGATACTATTGATATATGACCATTCATATTTTGCAGGTAATTCCGATTTACCCTATGTTCACTTTGAAGATCCTTCTTTAGCCAGAAGCAACCATCAGGTAGAGTTGAAGGGTCCAACAGGAGGCTATGGTGGAAATAGGAAAGATAGAGACTACGAAGCTGTGGGCAAGGGAATGACAGCATTTATTAGATGAGCTTTGCATATCACAGTGAAGAATACTCCTTGTTTCTCCAGAATAATTTATTCACCAGCTACCCGTTGCTTTAGGCTTTCATGTTTAACAGTCTTAGTGGAGCAGAGGAGAGAGAACTGTTATGTGGGAGATTAAAGGCAGTAATGGATCCCATTGCTTTCACCTACTCAGGCTTGGGATGCATACCACCTAGGAGACACACAGTGGGGACTGGTGCCATGGGGGACATGTATCCACTGGGTCCGTGTAAGCTAGATGCTTCATATTAGCAAGGATTAGACAACATTCTTTCCTCTCTGACCATGCAGTATGAGAATTAGGCAGGGTGACTTCTTACCAAGCAAAATCCACACAGAGAAAGGACAAAAGAACCAGGTGGTTAAAAACAAGATTTTTGGTTTGTGTTATTCTATAGTCTCTTAATATTTCTGGAGTCTGCTTACTATCAGTTAAAAATTCCTCTCCCATGATGCATTTGAAAATCCATATTGCTACCAATTATGCTGCTTGTTTGGCACGGACTATTTTTCAGTAGAACTCTTATTGATTCACAATGAACTTCTTAACGACTCACAAATCACACTTAACTTGGATTAGGTGATCAGATGAACTAGCCAGAGCAAGGGCATCGCAGTTCCAAGTATTTAGGGAAATTGGATGAAAATCAGCAACTTTGCAAGTTTCTGTTATTTTCCAGGCTAGGTGACAGAAACCTTATATAACCGGTCTTTTTACAATTTATATCAGTTATTTGTCTCTTGATGTGACTAACTAAATAGCAGACAGGAGGGACCTTATGGGAGTTACTTTGGTTCGTGGTATAGGAGGATATTCTGTCTTCATGTTTCAAGGGCACCATGGCAGGGGCATCATAACGTATTTGCAGCCAAGAAACAGAGGGCCAAAAGGTGCTGTTCATTCACTCTGCCAGCTTTATTCAGTACAAATTGCAAGCCCATCAGAAGGTGCTGTCCATGTTCAGAGTAAGTCTTATCTCTTCCGTTAAACTACTCTTTGAACATCTCCACAAACATGCCCAGAGTTTTGCTGCAAGCCTGGGTGACATTAAGTCTGGTGATATTGACTGTGAGGAGCGAACATCACAAGTCCACCCCTTGTCCACTTGACACCTCAGCACCTCAAACTAAGGCACGTCCACGTTATAGGACGAAATGCATGTATTTCAGCTCTAACTTCCCCCAGAATCTTCACAGTTATATTACTCAAAATAAAGTTCAGAGTCTTTCCTGAGACTCAAGAAATGCTTGAAGTTTGATTCTGTTTAAAAAAATGAAAAAGAAAAAGAAAGGGACATAGAAAGAAAAAGACTTTCAATATCCAAAAGAGAGAGAGAAAAAAGACTGAATCAATGCAAGACTAAAATCCAACAGGGCAAATACCAGTCACTGTAACTCCATGACTGGCATCTTGGGACCTTGCTTGTACTTCTATGTTCCCACAGTTTTGAGGAGCTCTTTCTCTTCAGTTCCGGTGCTTGTAGCACACGTGGTCTTTCTCTTAAGCCAACTTTACTCTGTGCCCATAGCTTTTCTCAATGGCTATCCCATTGTCTTGTCATCTCTAAAACTCTGGAGTCTTTATTGCAGCTTAGGATTCACCTACACAACTTGCCTTGGTCACTGTTCTATTGCTGTGAGGTACCTATGGCCAAGGTAACTCTTAAACAAAAGGCGTTTAACTGAAGCTTGTTGACAGTTCAGAAGTTTAGTCTGTTATCATTATAGCAGTGAGCATGGCTGCACACAGTCAGACATGACGATGGAGCAGTAGCTGAGAGCTTTATATCCTGATCTGTAGGCAATAGATACACACAGAAACAGACACAGAGAGAAAAAGAGACACACAGAGAGAAAAAGACAGAGAAAGAGAGACAGAGAGGCAGAGAGAGAGACAGACAGAGAAAGACAGAAACAGACAGAGAAAAACAGCGAGAGACAGAGAGAGAGACAGACAGAGGCAGAGAGATAGAGACGAAGAGGCAGAGAAAGACAGAGACAAAGAGAGAAACAGAGAGAGATAGAGATATAGAGACAGAGAGACAGAGACAGGCAGAGAGATACAATGATAGACAGAAACAGAGAGCCAGAGACAGGTAGAGAGAGACAGAGAGAGGCGGAGAAACAGACAGAGAGACAGAGAGAGAAACAGAGAGACAGAGAAACAAAGAGACAGAGAAACAGAGAGACAGAGAAACAGACAGAAAGATAGAGACAAAGAGACAGAGAAAGACAGAGACAGAGAGAAACAGAGAGACACAGAGAAACACAGAGAGAACAGAGAGAGACAGAGAAACAGAGACAGAGATTTAGAGCCATAGAGCCAGAGACAGGCAGAGAGAGATACACAGAGAGACAGACAGACAGAAACAGAGATAGAAAAGAGAGACAGGCAGAGTGAATGAGAGAGGAAACAATTTCTATCTCTATCTATCTATCTATCTATCTATCTATCTATCTATCTATCTATCTATAGAGAGAGGAAGACTGAGACTGGAGAGGGCTTTTGAAACCTCAGAAGCTAGCACACCTCGTCCAACAAGATCACGCCTCCTAATCCTTCCTCAACAACTCCTCAACTGGAGACAAAGCATGCAAATATATCAGCCTGTGGGGACCATATTCATTCAAAGCACCACATAGCTTCATGTAGTAGCCTCTCTTGTACTTCTTGAAGTGAGTTTAACCCCACCACTGCTCACCTGACCTTGGAGTTGGTTTTGAACATGGCTCCATAATGCTGCAACTCTTGTCTTGTGCCTGTTTGTGATGCCAGTACTAGGTGAATGATTATGCCTGCAATCTTGAAGTGGAGTTGGATATCCTTGCATCACACTCTAGCAGCCCCTAGGAACCTTTCTGGCTGGATCATGAAAGTTTCCTACGTGGTTGTTTTGGATGGACCAGGAAACCCCTTCAGCAGCATTCTCAGTCACTCTCCTTCCCTTTGAATATTTTACACTTTTACAAATTGGAGTCTTTGTTGCTAATGGTGTCCACAAGGCATCTTTTCTACTGTCCTAGTGCAAAGCACAAAGGTCCTGTGTTTTTAATGTAAATCTCCTTAGTGATCACAGTTACTGGGGTCTACACATCTCATGTCCATAACTTTATAATCCATGTGTTCCTTTTCCTTTTGTGCTCTCTGTCATATGCCTAAGAGTAGTGAGAAGTAACCATACCACAGCCTGAATACCATGTTATCTTGAACTTTTCTCCACTACTTTAAAATCCAGCTTCACTTGGAGTAGACTGCAGCCAGATTGACTAACAGAAGATATTACATGTGACCTTTAGCTTAGTTCCCAACATAGCCCCTTCCCCAAAACCCCATGAGCCTTTCATATTTACATTTATCTCAGCATATTGGTTTTCTGAAGTCCAACCAGAAAGACCCATTATGCTCTGCTGCTGGTTCTAAGACTTAACTCACCCATGTCTCTTCCCACAAACCAGGCCAAAAGGCTATAGCCCAAACAGTCAAGTTTATCATGGCTGTGGCGCTACTATTTAATACCATCTTTTTATATTAGTTACTTGCCTCTTTCCTCTGGTTGTCTCTATTTAAGCTGAATCAAATTAAAGAGGTTCATTTCTGTTCATTATTTTAAAAGGAAAGCAGTTTATAAAGGCAGGAAGGCAGGGTGACTGGTCTCAACAACAGTCTGTATACAGGAAGCAGAGAGAGGGTGCGGGGAGAGAGCATGCACACTGAATGTTTCTTATTAGCTAGTCTTTTTTACAATTGTAGTCATTGCATCAGGTTTAAAAATGACTCATGGTGTTTGATTGGCTAGAACATAACAACCTGGAGTCATAGTCTAATGCTGTTTGCTCCATATGCTAGACATGATATCACATAGGCAGGAGGTTAGTAATTGTCTGATGTATCCCACAAGCGATGGATATGGTAGACAAATGAAATTAATTATATAAGGCAGTAGTTATCATTGGAGGAAATGGTAATATAACCATGTTCATGGGGGCATCCTTAAAATCTTCAAAACTAAAGAGAGCAACATTTGGGCTATTTATTTCCTTTTTGGTTATTAGGAGAATGTGTAGTTACTATCTCTTAGTCCTATATCTCAGTGTCTCCTTTAGAAAAAGAATTTTTTTTCTTCTAGACAGTCTCTTGATAGTCTTTGAATTGAATTGCCTCTTCCAAACGTGCCTTTGCATGTGTGCATTCATGCACCTCGAAGCATGTAATGCTTGCTCTCTGATAGCAGTACGCAGCCCGTTATCTGCATCACTGGCTGCCATGTACTTAGCAGGATAATGTGAAAGGGACGGAGTATATTTTAGCACTTGTGCTGTGTTTTTCATACTCTGACTAGATTTGATGAAAAATTAATAGGTTTTACATTGGAGTATACTTCAGATTATTTGTTTTTGATGTTGTAACTTATTTCCTCTTTATCTTTTCACTGACAGCTTTTTAGAATAAGTAATATCTCTGAGAGGAGACACCAGAATAGTTTGTCATCCTGTCTATCACAAATGGCGTTTTAGTAATAAAAAAATGATTCGTCAATATCTGCAATGAAATGCAAAATTTTTTGTTAAGTGCTGTCATGTGCAATATGCTTTCATTGCTGCTTAAAAACAGGTATCTGTTAAGCATTAGATATGTAACAAGTGCCCAGGAAGTTTACATTTTTTGAGGATGTAGCAGGGAAGGGGATCAGATCTAAGTTGATACCATTGAGACTGCACAGTGGAGCGTGTGTATGTGGAGGTTGACGTGACTTCTGTAAGTAATCCTTTATGGGATGAGAAGATACACAGAAAACAAACAAAACAAGCAAAACAATGGGCAAAACCTCATGGTGGAAAATAACCAGGAGAAGGCTGTGGAGTTCTGGTTCCCAGGGTCGAGGGAAGAATACAGGTTAATACTTCGTATCTAGACAAGCTACAAGTGTGATGCCTGGCAGAAATCTGAAGGAAGAACATCTTGATAGCGTTTCTTGGGCAGAGAAACACAGGGCAAAGGGCTTGAAAAGGCTCACACCTTGAGATTCCCCATCAACAGTGAAGAGGACACCATGGCAGGGGCTCATCGATGGACAGAAATTAGATTCTGATGAAATAGAAGGCCAGATGGAGGAGTAGAGGGAAGATGAGCTAGAGCTTTACAGGGTCCTGTCAAAATGTGTGTGTGTGTGTGTGTGTGTGTGTGTGTGTGTGTGTAAATGAAGTGAAAACTCCTGGAAGACTCGAACTGCAGAGTGGCAGGATTATATCTAGATTTTAAAAGGGACGCTTGACTGGGTGTTTGAGAATGAATGGTAAAGCACACGGAGGGAGGGCCAGCTAGGATCCTGCTGAAGTCATCCAGGTGATCACACCCTGGATGCTCTGTGAGAGTGTGTGTGCCCTGAAAGTATAACTCTCTGTTAAAAATTTTATAAATAATTTTATAAGCATCATCTCATTTAACTGTCTTTATGAATTTGCCGAAATAATTTTGTCAGTCTAAGGAGCACTTTTTTTCATCTTTAATGTGGTGACAAGAGGTGATTATATTTTTCAACATTACCTGAATAATGTACAGATACATGCCTCCAAATTAACAATGTTGTATAGCCTGAACGCAATGATTGCCCTCTGAAGACGGTGGCAGGATCGGCGGCTTAGGAATACAGAGAAGCTCCCAGAAAAGGCAGGGTTGACAGGTTAGCTCTGTAAGGGCTTGTGAGTCTGTGTCAGTTACAGTGTGGGTTCTAAGAGGAAGCATAGGCAATGGACACTGAAGAGAGCTACCAAGAGAACGTACAGGCTGGGGTTATGTCAACATGACACAAAGTGAAGACTTCAGAGAAGAAGAGGCCGCAATTGAGAAATTGCCTTCTTAAGATCCTGCTGTAGGTCATTTTCTTAATTAGTGATTGATGGACGAAGGTCCAGTCCATTATGGAAGGCACCATCCCTGGACTGGTGGTCGGTACCATCCCTGGACTGGTGGTCCTGGGTTTTGTAAGAACAGTTTGAGCAAGCCAGTAAGCAGCACCCTTCTAAGGCCTCTGCATCAGCTCCTGCTTCGAGGTTCCCACCCTCTTTGAGCTCCTGTCCTGACTTTCTTCAGTGATGAACAGCAATGTGGAAGTGTAAGCTGAATAAACTCTTTTCCCAACTTGGTTTTTGGTCATGGCTTTTCATTGAAGCAATAGAAACCCTAACTAAGATGAAGAACATTGGAGAAAAGACAGTCTTTTCAGATAATTTTGCTTAGAAACATGAATATCCAGATGCAGAACTAGATTCCTCATATCACCAGTTACAAGCAAAGCTGGATTAAAGGTGTAAACATAAGATTTGAAAGGGTGGAGAGTGAGTTCAGAATACTCAACTGGACAATGATTCTGCTTAAGATCCCAAGAGCACAGGAAATAACTGAATGGGATTAAATGTAGCTGCAACCATTTCACACAAGAAAGGCAGCAGCGATCAGCAGCAGGAAGAGGCCATTAACAGATAAGATAAACTATTTTTACCTTAAAACTCACATGGAGCTGCTAATGAGCAGATATGAAGAATTCAAAAGAATTCAATGGCAAAGAAACAAGCAAAACAAAAAAATAAGTAAACAAAACAAACCATGTTTAAATGGCAGTAAGATTATTTACACAAAGGTCAGCATGTATTTTGAGAATCTCTCTCTCTCTCTCTCTCTCTCTTTCTCTCTCTCTCTCTCTCTCTCTCTCTGTATAACTAAAAATATCTGTCAGAGAGGCATCTGTACACTTATACACATTGTTACTGCAATAATTTTCCCAATAGCTAAGAAAATGAAATAATACAACTGTCTATCAACTGATGAATAGGTGAGAAAAACTTACATGTACAATGAAACACTATTCAATCATAAAAATGAAGTCATATTATTTGTGATGACAGAGGTCATTATGTCAAGGGAAATAAGCCAGACACAGAAACACATGCTCTCACTTATGTGTGGAATTGAAAGTACTCTTTGTATAGAACTCGAAAGTGGAATGTGGTTATTGCAGACAGGAGAACAAGAGAGATTGTTAGATTCAAAATGGATGATCAATGAAAACTGAGACAGGAACTAAAATATCCGGTAAGCCATATAACAGATTATTATAGGTAACAATAATAGAGTGTACTGTCAGAAAGCCTAAAGAAAATATTTGTATTTCCACTATAAACAATAGATGTTTAAAGAAATAGTTGTATATAAACATATTTAAAAACTACTTGTGAGGTCTTCACAAGATGGCTCAGTAGTTAAAACATTGATGCAATGTATATTTACAGAGGTACAATGGTAGGTGTGCTGGTCTGCATCTGTACTCCTGTACCCATATGGTTTGCTGGGTTAATTACCTAGAGAGTTGTGGGTCAGCTTGCCTGAAGTATGCAGTGCAGGAGAAACAAGAGCGATTCTACATCAACAAAGCAGAGGAAGGCAACCACTCCAAAACGTCATATTTTTTTTATTATTACAAATTGCATAGTACAAGGCACTCTATGCCTCATAAACACATGAAATTTCAATGTCTGTGTATCAGTTGAAGGCAAATTTAAATAAAAATGGCATTGGGATACCAGAATGAGAGAATTACAGAAGAATGTAATCTGAGTGGCAATCTGAGCTACTGGAGAGGAAAGCTGAAGGCTCAGTAGACCTTCCTGTCATGTGACTTCTTGCAGAAACCACAAGATAGTTGTTGGAACAAAGCCTTGTAGCTTGCTCTAACAACCCTGAAGGGAGTAACTGATACCAGGAATCCCTGCTTATTCAGAAAGCTTAAATTACATCATTGATAAGGAAGTGTGAAAATCCCTGATGACAGCAGGAGCAGCTATTCCTAGAACATCCCAGATGTGCTCCACTAACCCCTTTCTGTCTTCATTCTCCTCTAGGAGGCTTTCATTCATGACCTCAGGGAATCTGGCTAATGGAATCAAATTGTAGACTACAGGATGCACAGTTAAACTGAAGGCCATCTGTACTTCTAGATGTCTATAGCTTGACAGATGACTGACAAGGCTGAATGGGTGACTTGAAATTGTAAATATTTCATATGAAAATGGCCTTTTAATCATTAAATTACAGTCAGGACAAACAGGAAAACGGTAAAGACAGGACCATGTACTATCCTTCACCACACTGTCTTTTGATGTTCCATTATCTACTCTCCAGTTACCCAAGACCCTCACTAAATGTCTTTAGGAAAGTTTAACATTTTGTAGACCCCCTCCCATTCATCTTTATTTCATTCATCAAGAAGGCTACTTTCTGAACACCTCTTTTCCTCATGTGCTGACTCTCATCAATTCTTTATGTCAGCTTGCCTTCGTGAGAGGATATGTTGCATTTCTCAGTCTTCCTCAACAACAAGCATCCTTGATCTCTTCTGCAACTCTTAACTATCCCTGTGCAATTTTCTTTGCCCACTCCAGCTTTTCTGCTTCTCAGATCATGGTCCTGATGAACTACCTTTTCTTTTCTTACTTATATGGAACGTCTTCTAAGCGTGTATAAGGAGATGATAAGGATACAATCGAAGTCGGGGGACAGAGGTTTCTTGACTTCCAATAAGTCAGAAAAAAGGCATCCACATCTAAAGGGGATGAATGACAAGCAGAGCATAGGATTAGAATGGATCCCAGAAAGGAGGTTCATGAATGTGATAAACGTGTTAGAAAGGTCCCCGGGATAGCCTAGCCCAATGATCATATGGAGATGCAGTCAGCAAAGAATACTGAAAAGGCCACACTGGGTGATAGGAGATAAGTTATGAGGACAAAGTATATCAGAGGTCAGCAATAGAGAATGAAGGGACAAGCGTGGGGTGGTAGCCATCCAGCCCATGCTGCAAAGAGGTGCTCTGAAGAAGTGAACCGAAGAGTGTCCATGGAGTTAATGAAACAGGACACTTAAGAAGCATCATCTGCACACAGTTCATAAGTATCGACAGTAGTAGGAACTAGGTAAGAAGGGTATAAAGATTGACAAGGAGGTAAGGACATGGAGAGAGATACACAGGGAACAGGGTCTTAAAGGCTGTGAAGATGATGAGGCTGTTAAGACAGTGGCCAAGAGAAAATGTTGAATTAAAGTGCGGTTTGGAAGCATACTTAGATATGCTGGAGTTCTGTTTTAAAGAAGAATAGTTCATATACACTTTGCTCTTTACAGGAAAAAAAAAGAAAACTAAAATAGGGGCAAAAATTTAAGCAATACCTGCCTCCTCACTGATGATAATGAGACCGTGGTTATAGTGAGAATAAAGAGATGTGCTTTTGCAAGAAGAAAGCGGACAGGGAAATGGTAGTGATTAATGCAGCATACAAATTTAGAAACTGGGTCATTGCAGAGGAAGACGTCAACAGCGTTGGGTTTCCCATACTTCAGAATGGGTATAGATCCTCGGTGGAACTGTGGGTCTTATAGAATCCCTGCACCGTGGAAAGGGAACTACAGGCACAGAAGTTGAGGAGAAACATTTTAAGGATTTGTGTGTAGGGCGCCGTGCATGCTGGTCCTCTCCCCAGTCAGGATTGACAGGTGAGCCTTCTTCCCACATATAAATTCAGATAATGTCTTCTCAAAAGAAACAAAACAGAAAAAAAAAAAGGCTCTGGATACCTGCTACAGAAGTTGGAAGGTGTATATTTTGTGGTACAGAACTATAGGGCATTTAGATGCAGGATTTTAGCAGTCATCAGGACTGCTAAAACAGAGTGACTGAAACTATGTGACCTTAACTGTAGAAGGTGATTGTTCAACAGTTAGGGAGACTAGAAATCTGAGCTCAAGACGTGATCACGAGTAACTGTGGTTCAAACTTCTCCCCTTAGTTATTGCCTAAAAATATTGCATTTCTGGTCCTGTAGAAATGTTACCATGATCTCTCCTTTTACAAGTCATGTTCCATGAGCCCATGGCAGTGTCCAAATTCTGTCTTTTATAATGACATCTATGATTTCTCTATTTCAGAATGAATTCTGTTTTTGAGAGCTGGAGGGTTAGGCACCCAACATTTAGAGAGCAGATCTTTTATAAGTCATTTAGGTGTCAAACTTGAAGCATCCAGATATATTTTGAAGCCTCTAAGCAGAAAGGTCAAATCATCCTACATCTCATAAATTGTAAAGGTACTTCCTCAAAGTGAATGACTTTTATTGGCCTTTCAGTACTTTAAGAATAAACCTGTAGCCAAAGAGAAGAAATGATAATTTAGAGATTTTCATTATGAAAAAGATGAATATAAAGGGACGAAAGCATTATGGGTAATTAGATAAAAGCATCGTGGGTAACAAGATGAAAGCATCATGGGTAATGAGATGGAAGCATCATGGGTAACATGACAGAAGTAATGAAGGAAACAGGATACCTTAGGTTTCAAGGTAGAAGATACTGTTTGCTTTAAACCATAAACAAAATGAAAGTAATTAAAACACCATTAAAATATCTCATTTAATTTTCAGTGTATGATAAACATGAAATAGTTGGTATCTGTAACAGAAACACCTCAGTCATTAAAAATATAACAAAAATGTAAATAACATGTTGGGCTTATAAAACCAGAACTCCAGAAATTAGTCACAAGGGTTTAGATAAGGAGATATACAAGAATAATCTTTCTAAGAATACAGAGCAGAGATGATTCCAGCTTCAGAGGAGTAGAAGGGGATAAAATAGGACAGGCAATATCATATAAATTTATTGATGGGATATTAGAAGAATTACTTATAAATGCATCTCTACATTTTAAAGGGAAGTAGGAAATAACAGGCCTGGATTCTTTAGAGTCAGACTGACTGGATTTGAACCCTTGCTATGACTTTCACTAGCTGTATGATATTGGGAAGCTGTGTCTTCTTTTCTGCATCAATTAATTTAGCTGGAAATATGACTAGAATATACATTCACTTATCTACTATTTTAAGTCAGTTGTTAGAAACTAAAAACTGGAAAAGTGCTTGCTATCAGTGATGGTTTTGGGGGACTGTCAACTTGATAGAGTCTAAAATCACCTAGGAGACATGCCTCTGGTGTGTTCGAGGAATGACCTAGATTAGGTTAAATGAGGTAGGAGAAGATGTGTCTTAAATGCAAGTGGGTCCAGCCCATGCACTAGGACCCTGGGCTGAATATGAAGGAGACAGCAAGCTGAGAAGTATCATTCATCTCCCTTTGTTCCTGATTGTAGAGATATGTCTCCACGATGACTTTCACATCCATGTCAGACCATAACCTCACCTATAAGCCAAAGAAAGTGTCTAATCCCTTAAATTACTTCCTGTTAGGTGTTTGAGCTCAACAATAAGAGAAGCAACCCAAACAGTGTAGAAGCACTGTACAAATTTAGCTATTACCATTATTACATGAAAACAAAATTAAGGGGGTGGGTGGTGGATAGATTTAATGCAACTTTGAGAAAGTTTATATCTAGTGACTGTGATACAGAAACTTTGACCTGAGAGGGAAACTGAGATGCCTGCCAAACCAGACATGATAGATTTCTAAACTGAATTCATCCATTGGTGTTCTGTGGTACATGGTGACAAAGAATGCATGAAATTTCTGGATTCATCTGACTTGTTGATGCACTGTTGCTGATGGTGTTTATGTTCTTCGAATAGTAGGAGAGAAGATCACAACAATATGGACATTACTTTGACTGGGCAGCGGTGTGTATGAAGGATCACTAGGTTGAAAGTGGATTGGGTAAAAACTGAGGACATACCGGGTGCCTTTGGATAAGGAGGCAGACAGCAATGGGGTGGAGGATCTGTTGTGTGAAAAATGAATTAAAAAGAAGAAAAAAGAAAAGAATAGGACCCTTAAGTTGTAGAAATACAAGTTTGTGATCAGATGAGGGATGCTGACTGTAGAGATTTTGGAGGTAGTGCTATCTGGGCTGCTGCCAAGGATGGAGGAAGATTTGCAGAGGACATTTAGATAAAGTGTTGTTGGTGTTAAATCTCTCCAAGTAACTCATGTGAAACAACCGAAGATGCATTGGATAAACATGCACACATCGCCATGGAATCAACTCAAAGGCAGCTTGGCTTTAAACCATTCTGTCAAAGTAAGTATAAACCATTTACAATAAGATAGTCTGTCTTTTGTGTCCAGCTATCTGCCTAATAGTCTGTCTTGCTTCAGAGGAAATCACCACTTCATACACATGTAAACCAGAGGCTTTAAAAAAAATAGATCCAGTCTTTAAAACTTTGTTCAGTTGACAATCTCAAATCTTAGAATTTAGAGAAAAAATATCATTGTCTCTAATAATCATTTTTTTCTCTGTAATCAATTATGTCTAAAATATGATCCTCAGGAGACCAATGGGACTTCTAGAAGTTACGTTCCTGCACTATAATGTTAATTTTCATAGAAAGGGGATCAAGATACATATAGGACATGTCTGTAGAAATGTATTTCAGACTTTGGATGGGATATTCTGTTTAACTCATGATTACTGATGATTTGAAGAACTATGAGCTAGTTCTCTAAATGTTTCACCCAGAAACCCTAACCAGGGTAATTCTGTGGAGGTTAGCAGAATATGGATATTATTAGTAACTCATTATCTCACTTTTAATTAGTAAATATTTCTTCAGTTATATAAAAAGTAGTTATCATTTTGATAGGTATTAGGGAGAAAATACCAATAATGCAAACTAGCAAAATGCTCCAGCATGGAGCTGGTTATGTCTATTCTCCTATCAGCTCTATAACCAAGAGCAAACAATTGTCACCAGGGATTCTCACCTTGGAAGCCGGGATAGAAGTACCATCTAAAGTAGCCATATGATGATAAATCTATGAGTTAATCATTTTAGTTTTCCTGGCCTGTAAAAGAAGTCTACCTTGAGTTCATGCAGAGCCAATCTTTGGATAACAGAGATCAGAGTGGCTTATGGAAGGAGAGACCCGAAAATGCTTCCAGTGAGCACTTTGCTTGAGATGAATCTTAAAGGATATGCTCGAGTCAGCCTCCAAGACACAGATAATGCACACTTAGAGGTAGAGTGGTATGTATGATCTTATGCATTTCATTCACAGGATCTAAGTGCTACATGAATGAACCACAGGCATACTGTTTCATTCATAGAATCTCAGTACAAGCAAACCACAGGCATGTCATGTTGAGTGGGAGGGTAAGATAGGACGCTCAGGCTGCCTGTCATCATGCAATACCTTGGGAAGGAAGCCGTTGTTAAATACATTTTGAAAACATAGGACTGTAGGAGGGCTTTCAGTCCACAGAAACAGTGCAATTATTAGTCATGAGAAGGGCAGGGAAGGTGGAGATGGGGAAGGTAGGAATGGGGAAGGTGGAACTAGGGAAGGTGGAACTGGGGAAGGTGGAACTGGGGAAGGTGGAACTGGGGAAGGTGGAACGGGGAAGGTGGAACGGGGAAGGTGGCTCTTACATATCTGGCATATAAACCAGAGTGAGGGATATACCAAAGTCATCTGGACCTGGAAATTGGTCCTGTGACAACTTTAGTCTCCTGACACAGGAATTCAATTCCTTAGGGACAGGGATTAAAATTCCCATAAATTGGTTCTATAGGGAGACCCTTGTCTTTTTTGGAAAGACTCAGCAAGTTGTATTTATATACATTTACACACACAAACACACCCACACCCACCACCACCACCACCACCACCACCACCACCACCATTACCACTACCACTACCACTAATCAAATAAAAGAAGAGACTTTCAACTTGAAAGGTCATGAAAGGGGTTGAAGAAAGCCTGGTTTGAAAGAACTGAAGAGAGGAAAGGGAAGGGAGAAAGTTATTTAATTTGATTGTAATATTTTAAAAAAGGAAAGAACTCGTGCTAAAGGGAGACTAGTCTCTTTAGTCTGAGTTGAGGACATGTTTGATAATGATGAATGGCCTTCTAAGGAAACAGGAAACTCCCATAAACATACATGCATGAACATATGATTTTAGAAGACCTTAGTACAATTCTGGTTTGAAATTCTACTTTTTGATTCTTCCAAACAAATGAAAACAGCAGTAGCAGGAACAACAAAAAAATGCAGGCATGACTGTAAGTCTCGTTAATAGCTGTCCAATTTATGAAGATCTAACCTGTGGCATTAATAAATTATGATGCAGAGGAGAGAATGTCACCAATGAGATTAATTTTTCAACAGTGATCTCAGTTCTGTTTGCTACATAGCCTCCTTGTACCCTAGGATGACTTTGGGTTTATGATTTTTAAGCCTCAGGCAGCTAAGGGCTGGGATTGCAGATGTGGTCCCCCACTTCTGACAAGGCATAGCATGTGGGGAACCATGTACAGACATGAACTGAAGAAGTGTGTACTATGTAAGAGCCCTCTGAAGGAAGCCTCAGCACATCCATGAATCCCTTCACAGCTTTTTCTAAACCATCCCATGTGTATAGTGTATCATGGGCTATTAGACTTTGATTCAAAAATGTATCCAAAGACATCTAGCCATTTAGGAGAAGAAAAAGGAAGTAATAAATGGTGTCTTCATCTGCTCACCTTCAGTTTGAGGAAAGAGCCTGTTGTCTCAGACTCTGTAGAAGTGCTTTATAGTTATTTTGTGTCTTGGAAAAGCTAAGCATTGCACAGTGATGCTTTCTGCCTTCTCTGTGACCTTCCCATTCCCCCACATGTCTGACATTTGGTTTTGACTCAGAATCAGGCTTTTCTCCACGTTCTTTACCTGAGTGAACCAAATTCTTAAGCTACACAAACCTTTACAGAGAAGAAAGTTCCATTTGCTGATTGTCTGGGGCACTTAGAACTTAAAGTGCTGATTGCCAGTTCCTTGATTTCTTGCTGGGACCCTAAAACCTCCTAAATTTAGAGACCTGTTTAGAGCTACAATTTTTATGTTTCGGAGCTTTTGAAAGTGCACTCAAATTTGGGAGCAATGATTGGTGATTTTAAAACTATTTCTCTACTAACTTTTAAATTCTTATTGGCAACCCCCACTTAGTTTCTTGCGAATTATAAATCGGAATCTTCCTTCATATCTTTCTATGTGAAAACCATTTAAAAAGCGAAAGTGGTTTTTGTTAATCTTCCCTGTCCTGTCTTCTTGTTCATGCTATGCAGTCAGATTTCCTTCCTCTCCTCCTCTTGTCTCCTTCATAGCCACTAGCCTCCCACACCATATCCAGAACAAGATTATCCCATCCAGCCAGCTCTTTTTCATGAAGTTTTCTTGTCAGTGGCTTTGGAGGAAGTCAGGCGTGCAGAGCTGTGATTTGCTGCCACTCAGCCCTGAGTGATTTAATGTACTCACACATCTCGAAGAGCAAGATGAAAGGAAAAAATGACCGAGCCGGAGAATAGTTGGTTCACTTACAAACTGTGACTCAATGGGAACTTGGGTGGTCAGGGGAATGTGCAGAGGTGCTTAGGGAGATGGACAGTTTGGGGCTTCAGGTAAAGAGTCCCTGTCCCCACTGCTGTGTTTAAGGACTATACAGTGTATGAACTTCATGCAGAGAGCACTGTTTCTTTCATTAGACAGAAATGAGTGATGGGAAAATTAGATGAGACACACATCCCACTTTAGACAGGAAGAGAAAGCAAAGCAAATAGACCAAAGCCAGTCATAGTTTCATTTAAACCTGAGGTGATTTATATTACTTGGTCTTCAGTATCAGTGACATTTGAATTTCTGAGAAATCCTGCATCTAACTATTGGGAAAATACCACCCCTCATTTAGCAGGATTGGGGCAACTCCTGGGCTCTGGGATCTTGGGCTCTCTTCAGGCTCAGGTTTTGAGTCAGCTCTTCAACTCTTATTAGAGAGTGTGTATATGGGTTTTCCACAAGTGTTCATCTACATTATCTTAGCTTTCTTATATCATTTTATCAAAGTGTCATCAGAACATCTGTCAGATGTGCAGTCACAGTGGCTTGGGCGGCAGCATACATTTCTGAGTATTATGTTCTAGAACCACGAATTCTTAAGTTTCCAGCTAAGGGTGCTGAAAAGGCTACCCTTCTATCAATACCCCCAGGGGATTTCAGGTACACTAACTTATCCAGATACTCACAAGAAAGATGATAAGGAGAACACACTTCCTGATCGCCTGTATTCTCACAATTGATTTCCCTGTGTATTTTTCATAATTGCTTGGTTAGTTCTTACATAGTGTCATAACATACTCATTATTATTTTAAAAGTGGAGATATGGTTCAGCTCCCTCTCTAATGATTATGACAACCAGGAAATATATTAGGCACAAACCAGGTTTATCTCTTCTAATTTCAAGCCTGTTTTTTTTTTTTTTTCTCCCCTGGTATCTCAGGGCTGGGCTCAGTGCCTGGAACCTTTTCACACAGGTCTCAGCCTCCCTCTCTCTCTCCCTTTCCATCTTCCTCCCTCCCCCTCTCCTGAAGACAAACTGATACTCATCTTGCCCTTGTCTACTTGGATGCTTCAGCATCTCTTTTAGGTCTATTGCCAGGTGCCTTTTAGCTCTTTCCTACACAGTTCAAAGTGAAGACAAACTGAAGATGATTCTACAATAGGGATTCTCACGTTCATTGTTCTGCCAAACCATCCGTATGATTGCTTAGCGCCATTTCAGCACATAGCGTGATACTGCATTGGCCTCTTGACCCCAAATGTGTTTGAGTACATAACATTGATTCTCTGGATCATGTCCCAGCTGTCTAAACCTTGTGATAACTAGAATTGCTCTCTTGGTTCAGTCTAGCTTATAGACTCGGGCACTCTGTGACAAGATGAATTTCATTCATAAAGTACACTTACATGCCAGTTATAGTTGACTAATTGTGATGTTTGAGTGCTAGTTTTTAAACATTTACTATCAACCTCTTGATTAGAACATGATTCCCTGCTAGGAAAAGACATTTTGGGAAATTAGACCTCAATGGTCTCATTTTGACAAATATTATCTGAAGAACCATTGTCGTGGAAGAGTTCTGTTTTATTTTGTTGGGCGGTGGGCTGTGAGAGGCAGTTGGGTACCTGGTGGAGCACAGGATTTAAACCCCAGTGAACCTCAGGGATGGTAGGCATTTGGCCACAGTCCTGGGCCCCTGGCTCCTTTCACATAGCTACACAGCACCCCTGCAGAGAGGTCTGTGGCAATCGGTCATGTAGGAACAATGCCCAAGCCTTCCTACATGTAGATAAGCTATCCCCAAGCTCTCAGACCAAGCCAATAGGAAGTACCTGCTGCCAGACCCTGACCCAACACAAAACTGTATGTAAGAATCCTATCCTAAAGGAATAAAGGTATGTGAGAATTACTCCATCTCCATCATAGAGCACTTCTGTCATAAGAGCTGTAACAGTACCGATTGGGAAGAGATGTGCTCTCCCAAAACACCATCAGGAGCTTCCCCGCACACATTGCTGGCTAGTTAGCCTCTTGCGGGCTCAGCCTGGCCTGACTCAGTGCAGAGAAACCAGTGTAGCATCTTGGAGCAACTGAGGCAGTGACAGCAGAGATGGGGATGGAAGCCTCTGCAGCAGCGGGGGTGGGGGTGGGGGGGGGAGATTACCCCTCCCTGCTCTCACTCTTTCCCCTTTGCCTGAACCTTCACAGAGATCCCTGTGGAAAGCCTCCAGCACACAGTCCCACATTATTTAATGTCACATTTTATTGGTTCTTTGTGAATTTCATACAACATATTTTGATCTTATTTACCCTTCAGCTCCATCTAAATCTATTCACCCTCAGTTTCCTCCCAAACCAGCTTCATGTTCGCATTATTAAAATGACTCTTAGTGACTTACCTTTATATGCACAGGTTAGTATATAAACCTCAACCCTCCCCAAAAAAGCTTTTTTTTTTTTTTTTTTTTTTTTTTTTGCAGTAGATAGCGGTTAATACAGAGACTCATAACTGGTCAAGATGCAGACAGTGAGAGACTGTGGAGTGCTCAGTTCTAAGTGGGAAATCACCAGATGCCCTTCTTGAGTTTTTAGGGATCAGTGAAAAAGGGGAACAGAGAGAATGTAAGCCAGGGACCATGTATGTCAATAAAGCATTGTTTTCCAGACACAGCAGGGCAGTTACACATATGACCTCAAAACAATGGTGCTATTGTGAAATATTACTGAGAACAAGTGGAAGTTTTAAACAAGTACATGCCAGCTTGGGTCTGCTTTTCCCCTCAGGGTAGTCTGTAGTGGGGCAGGCGCTGTGGTCCTGCTATCTCTTGGCCGCCATGTTTCTGCTCTAAGTTTCTGCACTAATGACACCAGCTAGCCAGGAGAGCCAGCCCAGGATGCAAGAGACATTGGGGAGGCTGCTGCCTCTGCTGGTCAGCTCTGTGGAGTCCATGGTTCTAGGCATGGCCCTTGGACCAACTCTGCCACCTCCATAGTGCTCGGCTCAACCCCAGACCATAACTGCCATCTGTGTGGTACCTGGGAGAAAGAAGAATCTTAATGCTTAAAGATTATGGATTTATATATTAGCAAATACTCAATACAAAGATGCCCACACAACTAGACTTGTCAACCCAATTGCCTAACCTTGAATGAATAACTACATTAGACTGCTGTAGCCACGCAGACATCCATTTTTTCTCCTCTCTTCTCCTCCTCTCCCTCCTTCCTCCTTCCCTCTTCCTCCCAACTCACTTCACCTACTTCTTCTACTGCCCAATCACAGAGCTCCACTGCAAATACAATGGGCAGGAAAAGTCCTGTAATAGTAGCCAGACAATGTTGTATGCTGGATGTACTGGCAGGAATGAAGTTTAGCTGGGGTGGGTAGATTTGGGTGGTAATTGGTTGATATGAGTCTTCTCAGGAGACAGTTTTCAGAGAAACAGCTCTTCATTGGGGGTAACGAGGGCTATGTAAACCTTGGATAATAGGTATCAGTGTTTGTGGTGAGTGTAGATTATTGGATATGGCCAAGGTGCTGGGAATGCTTTCTTTGAATGGAGAGGAATTCCAGGTGCTTGCTGGTCATATCCTTATAAGGAGAGAAGAAGTGTATCCTCATCACCAGGCTACAAGACTACCTCTATCATGGCAGAGGTGGGGGTCACAAGACTTCATGCACAGTGAAGGAATCAATCCTACTCCCGCTAGTCTCAGGATGAGATTTTCAGGGTTTGGGTACATCTTGACTTCCCTCTTGCTCCAGACCAGCTTCTTCAGTTGCACCGGCTCTATAAGTACACACACCAGGGTGGTAACTGCTAAAACAAATCTAGTATATCAGCTAAGTCAGATTGTACATCATAGGCTTCCTCCCTGTGCTTTGAGTTCTTTAAGTTAGTTTGCATGTTGCCTTTCTGTATGGAGGCCACTGAATCTTGGCGGCCACCATAACTTCACTGTAGAAGGTTCTTCATTTTTCTGCATTACTTACCTTTTCCTCTTCAGGCTGTCAGACTTAGTAAGGACCTTTCTAGTTCCCTTGTATGTATTCAATCACTTACCTGGTTTCATTTTGGTCTTGTATCTTCAGTTCAATTAGCACATTTCTAGACAAAAATCTGGGCTTCCTGATTCTCTGTTTAAAATCCTTTGATAATTTCCACTGCCATGATTTTCCCTTTAACTCTGCCGTCATTGACCTCAGCTCGAGGAATTATTTATTCATGTGTGAGATAGGGACTTACGTACTCTGCTCTACACTCGAACTCATTTTGTAGCTAAGGATGACCTAGTACTTACAGTTCTCTTGCTTCCTCTTGCTTCTACTTCCCAAGTACTGGAATGAGAGACACAGTGTTGGGGACTAATGGCAGCAATTCCTGTGGGCTAGCCACACACCGTACCCACTGAGCTGCAATCCCAACAATGCCTTAATAACCCTTTAACTAATCATTATCAACACTTCCTATTCTAGATCCTTTACAAACCCCTTGTAAACAATAGCAAAGACAGTGGGATATTTTGAAATATAGTTGAGTCCATGATTGTTTAAGCCACATGAACAACCTGGGCTTCAGAACAAATCTTTTAACCATGATTTTGTGATCCACTGGTCTCAAACCTGTGCCAACATCTACACTAACTCATGATAGGCAGCCATCTGCTTTATTCCATCCATCAACACTAGTGTTCTTTCAATGTCTGTTGCCACTGCACCCTGTCTCTTTACAGGAGCTTGGTATTTACTATTGCTTGTGTCTAAGGGAAATTTCTCTTCCTACTACTCGTTAAGTTTTGTTGCATATAATTCTAAAAACATGCTTCCTCCTTTGCCCAGGTCCTTGGCTCTTGCTCCCAGCTTAGCTCTAATCGGCTGTCCCCTGTCCCACTCCTAACTTGTCGGTTCCTCCCAGCTTAGCTCTACCAATGGACAGTTACAGCCTTACCTGGGAGCTGTGATCATGCCCCCAAACTTTTTTTGGGTAAACTCAGGATCAATTGTAACCAACTCCTAACCCACGAAAGCTGGGAGCTGCTATCCACATGGCCCCTTCTCAGCCTCTCTTTTGTTCCTCTTTGCTGGCTTCGACAAGCTACATACCAGCTATGGCCCTGGCTGCTCTCTTTTTCTGCCTATCTTTGCTCATCAGATGAAAACACTTAGACAACTTTGTTATCTTAGAACTTGCCAGATAACACAATTGCTGGGTGCAGGATCTCCTGCCCTAACCTTATCAGCTAGCCTATGTCAGTCATCCTCTAGTGGTGGAGGTCACTGGTTCTAGCTACCCCAAGACCTTACATGGTTGTTGTGTGCCTCTAATTTCAAAGCCTAGCCTAAAATCCCCTCTTACCCCACACCACACCCCCTACCCTCGCTCCTCCTGGGACCCGGAAGTCCCACCTTTACCCTTCACCCAGCAATTAGATCATGCCTTCTTTATTGCCCAAATCAAGATCCAATTAGGGAACCAGACTTTAGTATCAACACCTCCCCTACAAACTCTTTCTCTTCCTGAATGTCTGCTATCATTACTGGGTAGATGAGATTTCCCCAGCTGAGGGATGAGTCTGGGACCACAGCCTCCCAGTAGATTTTGAATCTTCACAGCTGCTTCAGCAGTAGTGGAGAATTAGTTTTGTTTTTTTTTTTTTTTTTTTTTTTTTTTTTTTTTTTTTTTTTTTTTTTTTTTTTTTTGCCATCTTTCTTATAAATCAAGAGTCCCCTGAAACTCCCGAGTTTTGAATTAGCCCTCAGCATTGGGTCTTAGCCAGGAAAACTGCAAGGAGTGTGCCATTTATAACTATCTCCTTAAATCCTGAGCGCACTCATTCCTACTCCATTTGTTCTTAGTCCCTTTTATCAAAGATCAAGACTCCATGCAACATGCAAACAGAGAAGATGATGCTAATGTTGTCTAGTCATATTGATATACAATAGTGAAGACATGTGCATGCATCTTGACATTGTTGTGAAACTGTGAACATTCATACAGATGTGTGTGTGTGTGTGTGTGTGTGTGCATGCTATGATGCCTCTGTAAGGCTGAAGAATACTCACACCTTAACAAATAACAACATGAAAAGAATATATATCAAGATTTTTGGACACACAACTTTTTGGTAAATTTCTTGCCTCGTAAGAGTTACTCCTAGGTTTGACCACCAGATATGAAAAAAATATCAATTTTTTACTGATTCCTCCTGTTCTAATTAGTTGTAAAGACAGACCAGGGGAACCACCTTTCCCTGAAAACTGGGCAGCTATTGGCTGTTGTTAAATTTGTTAAAAATCACTGTTAACATAGTGGTAAGATCTCTAACTTTATATTATTAGCACATCTTTTAACGCTAATTTTCCTGTAAATGAGCAAAGACATGGGAAAAAACTGACTCCCTAATTAGTAGTTATCTTTCTCCCTCTTATTGTCCCAGATGTCTAGAACTAGGATTTCTCACAACCAGTTGAAATAGTTTTAAGCCATCAGCAGACATCTTGTATACTCCATTCATGCCTTGAGACAGACATTCAGAGGCTGTAGCTTATTAAAAGCAGCCCCAATCTGGCCTGTTTATACTGGAACATGTGCAGTCACAGTTCTAATGAAGTCTTTACACATGGGCCAGAGAAGGATCACTTCCCCCTGTAGAAAGTCACTGTGACCTGTAGTGAGACTATGATTGGCCGAAACACAAGCTTTGATGACCACGACTGGTCTAAAACAAGTGCCTGTGATTGGTTCAAATACTCCTCAGACTATAAAGCAAATTTCTGAGGATTACAGCACACTGATTAGGAGATTAGCTCCTCTGTTATCTCTCCCAGTGTTACAGGAGGTTCAGTAAAAACTCCTCTAGCAGTATCATGCAGAGACAGCAGATTGTGGCATGGAGCAGCAGCAGGAGTGACAAACAGAGGATAAAGGCATGAATAGACAGATGCTTAACATATCACTAAGTACTAACCCCCGGCATGTACATAGCAAGGCAACTTCATACCTTGGGTACCCAAGACCTTGTTGGCAACACACTGCAGGTGTTGACTGCTGGTTTGAAGTGTGAATATGTCAGCATCTAGGGACTTCATTTTTGGTATGGAATAAAGTATTACATTTCTTTTAGAGCAATAGTGAAGTTGACCAAGCACGTACCATTTCTTCCAGAAATCAGGCAAAGATTTTTAGGTAAGATTGGGTATGCTATGTTTGACCTATGTCCTGTAGATTTACCCAATGACATACAGGCAAATTTCATTGGACTCCTGTCTAATACAGAAAGAAACCAGTTCAAGAGGAGGCTCCAAAATGAGCCACATCCAAGCTTCTGCTGGAGCTAAGTGGAAGTCAGCCCTCAAGGGCCAAGAACAGGTCAGTGTTAATTAAATGATGTGAAGCTCAGCATGGCTAGTGTGTTTCTCAGTAAACACAAAAAAGGTAAGGAAGAGTCTGATGAATATTGGTAGCCTGCATTATACACTTGGGGCCATGGAAAAACATTACACGGCCTTAGTGTAGAGAATGGGATGACTGAATGCACCGTCCTGAAGTTCAGTCAGATGATATTGTAGGAAGATCAGAGGTCCGAGTGCTTAGGAAGCTGTTTCAGGGATCAGGATAAAGAAGATGTTGGTTATATTTGATTACTGTTAATCCTGGAGAGAAATGGAGAGACAGCTCATGTTTTAAAGTGGAACTACAGGACTAGACTCCTAACATGCGAGTCAATAAAGTATAATTGTTAAGTGTGTGTATTCTGGGGGATGGAATTCTTTTAAATCAAAGCATAGAGGTATTTAAATTAACATATCTGTCCATTTGCTTCTCTGCGAGTGCTTTGTGGCAACTGTCCTGAGCTGAGGAGTACACAGCATTTACAAAAGCATCTAATCCTAGCAGGCCATCAGCATACCTCACGTATGAGTTGGTGTGTTACAGTCTAGTCCTCTCACTAGGTCCATTCAGTAACCAAGCTTGTTCCCAGCACCTGCCACAGCCCAGTGGGTCCATTCAGTCTTTCAGCTTCAGTTTTCTTATCTGTAAAATGATTGCCTTAGTGAAGTTCCTTGGCATACTCCAGGCTGGGATTTCTGTGGACTAATATTCATTAGCACTGGGACTACCATGCTGATTAAGTTGCAGTTAAAAGAAAAGTGACTTCTCACACTAACCAGGCCTCCGTGTGTCATTTGTCAATCCTTTTCTGTAGTGGGATGCAAGGAGCAGGAATGTAATTGATTCTACCCCTTGGAGTGATTCCTTATTAAACCACTGAGCAGGGAGATTTACTCTAGAGCATTTAATGACTTAGCAAGAATGTGCCACAGGATAACAAAGTTTACCTGGGCTCACGTAAGTTTGCTTTCTGAGCTGCTATTGAGGTCTTTTAAATGAAGCAGTGTGGGAGAAGGACAGAGTGTGAGAAGCATAATCATTCACTGTGTGAGTCCAGAGTCCCGCAACAGGAATGAAAGACAGTTGTACCATCCCTACTTATTGCTCCAATCCTCCTTTCAGGCAGATTCACAGGCCAGGGAAACTGGAAGAGTTAAAAGCCTTTAAGTGGATTTCCCACGGAGCTGGGAACAATCCCAGGCATGGCTACTTGCTCTTCAGAGGTTGACAAAATATTATTAAATTATAAAGCACCAGCCACGGGAAGCTTCCTGTCATCCTCATTGTTGAGCAGGTACGCTGAGCTCTATTTTAATGCACCCTGGTTTTGTGTATTCACGGTCCTTGTATCCGAGCTGCCAATTGTCATTCCTAAGTTTTACAGGAACGAACTAAAGTTCAGAGGGTGTACACAGTTTGCCAAGCTCACTTTAACTGTGGTATAACAGGAGTTACAGGTAGCAAGGTCTGCCTTTAATGCAGTTTTCCTGCAGTGTAAGCAATTTAAGTGTATCTCTGACTAGCTTACAGATAAATGAGACTGAGACTGTGGTTATTTTATCTGGCCTTGACAATTACTGGGGGGATCACCCCTAAACTACTTTTTCTAAGTGCTGGACTGCAGTAGACTACCTCCCCAGCAGTCTACTCCAGATACTTGCTCTTTCTCCTAGTCTAGTCTGTCTCCTCTCATGGCCACTTCTTCCTGTCCTCTTGTTCTTCTTCCTCCTCCCCTGGTCTCTCCTCTTCCAACGAGGTCACTCCAAACCCACCTGCCTCTAATCCTTCCAGTAATAGGCTGTAGCCAATTTTATTTTACCAGGAGTTTTAAATCCAGGAACAAGGTTTGTACAACAAAAGCTTGTAAACATCACAAGTCACCCATTGGCCTAGACCTTCCGGTATAGAATTCAGCATGACAACACATAGCAATAGTGCAAACCTTGACATTCTTTCTCCATGGCACACGTCTACTTGAATCATTAATTATTCTCGTTCATTCCTTTTGCTGATGAAGACAGAGGCTCATGATTATATGGGGGAATTACAAACATTTCTGAAGAAAACACATTTCATATTCCATGTTGATTTAACTGCCGGTGACTGTTGGAACCCTTTCTTTCTAGATCACATTTTCTTTCTAGCATACTTTTCTCACCTACTTACTTGTAAGAGAGGGCTGTGTATGGGGGAGAAAATCTGTAATGAGGTGAGAATTGAGTAGAAGAGAAACACAGATGCATCTCCTTTATTTATGGCTTCATAATCACAACAGCCACACTGTGCAGCCTAGCTCAGGGGTTTGCAGAGCACACACATTGCAGCAATTAATCTACTGGGGAACACAAAAGATGCTTATAATGCCCAAAATTTGGAGCTTGTGCTGCACTTCTGTGTGTGTGTCTGGGGATGCTGAGAATGTGGAGAGCAGAGGGGATGGTTGTGGATTCCCGAGGGTGGATTAAAACAACCCAGGCATGAGCTGTGACCTCTACTAAAGATGTACTTTCTTTCACAAAGCTGAAATACTTACTTATAATTTTTCTTTTTCAGAGGACTGTATTGTGCAGTCGCTTTTCATGTTCAAGAAATGTCTCTTGAGCTCCATCTTTGAGAGGTTGCATATGCAGTCACCCCTGTAGATTTGTAACAATCAATCTTGGAACAAGTCTAGGGTTTGAGAACATAGTAGGTATACACA
Organism: Arvicanthis niloticus; assembly: GCF_011762505.2. Taxonomy (NCBI): domain Eukaryota; kingdom Metazoa; phylum Chordata; class Mammalia; order Rodentia; family Muridae; genus Arvicanthis; species Arvicanthis niloticus. The sequence goes on from NC_133429.1 coordinate 45,444,935, forward strand.
TAAACAACATCTTTCAACATGTGTTTCCTGTTGGTAAGCCTTGATTTTCGGTTTTCTCTTAGTATGGATAATAATGTATGTATTAAATTGCATTGATGGGGTGATACACTTAGACAACAAGATGTAGTATTGCCTCTGAGTTCCAGTATACTATAGCCAAGACATACCGTGAATTAGTCAGCTTTCTGTTACTGTAGCCAAATATCTATGGTAGTAAACTTATATAGATGAAAGGTTTATTCTTGGTCATGGTTTCAGAAATTTCATTCCCTGATTACTTTTGGACCTATGGTGAGATTATAGTATGTTAGTGAGTGTGTAGCAGAAAGAAATATGCTTGTGTTGTGTGTGGAACTTACCAAAGAAAGGAAGATGAAGAAGCTGGGTTCAAGTGTCTCATTCAAGGATCTGCACCAGTGACTAGAAGACATACTAAGGATGCTAGAATCAGCACAGAGTTGCTGTGATGGATTGATTTAGTGTCAACTTGACATAGAATCACCTGCATAGAAAGACTCACCGGAGCAGTTGTCCTATTTGCCTTAATCGATGTGAAAAAAGAAAACAAACAAACAAAACACCAAATCCATTCCCACATGTGTGCGGTATTCTTTGGTAGCCTCTCAGAGAAATCAAAAGATGTGGTTGAGGAAGCATATTTGCTTTTCGCTTGCTTCCCATTCCTTCTTACTCACTTGACCCTCCTTGTTGACAAATTTGTTCCTTCCCTGACAGAAGAACCTGCTTTTGTTATGGTTCTCTCCAGGTACTAGATAGATATTGATAGATTCATTCTATAATTTCCATTCCTCTAGATAACCCTGACTAATACAGCTGGATGGTGACCTTTTATCACATGGGCCTTTGGAGAACATTTACCCAAACCAAGGCACCCAAGGATCAAGAGCCTCTTAATTTTGTTTTTACACAATTCTCATTTGCAAACTCATAATCATAATTGCTTATTATTTTGGTTTACCTGTTTTTTGTAAAGAAAGCCATGATGGATAGAGTGTCTAATCAAGGGAGGTGCAACATCTGGCAGAGTTCTGAAGGGTTTTTTGCTTGTAGTGTCTTAGATCATGCCGAAGTGTAGACTTGCAAAATGAGCATAGGCTATGTAGTCTCATTTAAATCTCTTCTGCTGGTTACAGTTCTGAATGTTCTATCAGTCTATTTTCATTTACAATGTATAAGAGTGTTAGCTTGTACAATTCTTCTGCATTGGATACAATCCTTATAGAAGGTTAATTTATAAGTTAGGCGTTAATACATTTTACAGTTTTATTGATGTTAAACACCATATCAAATATTCCTTAACTATTTTACCTTTTATTTCTAAAAAAATTGACTTTATCAAGATAGTTATTTGCCACATTTGCGGTAGACATTTTGGTCTGTTTTAAATATAATGCCTCTCATTGTCTCAGTCTCTTTGTGTTTCTGTGTCTTTCTGTTTCTTTCTGTGTCTGTGTGTCTGTCTCTCTCTCTCCACCCACCCCTCTTTCACAGGCCTGTCAAAGAGAGAAATAATAAATAAAATGTTACATGTCAACACAGTGAGTCACTGTGAAGTGGTAGCACCTTTGATACACAGTGTAGAATGGATGAACCTGAGTCCTTCGTGAATTCACACAAAGAATTCAAGAATGTCAACCAACCAGATACTATGTGATTTGTTTATACAAATTATTCAGGGCAGTCACATTTCTAGAGCTGGGAAAGTAGAATGTTGTGTGTCAGAGGTTGTATAGGTGGAAGGATGGGAGCTCATGTTTAAAGGGACTTGGAGTGTCTGGGTGGGGAAGGTTGTGCAGATGACAGTTGTGATGGCTGTAGAGGTTTGTAAATACAACTATTGTGAAAGAACTGCAAAACACTAAAACTCTTGGGTACTTAACTTGAGAAATAAGCTTTGTTTTTCTACATTTTCTTCCACAACAAAATGTCGACTGTGTTTCAAATGTAATGCATGCATCAGAGTCATGGTTATCAGATGTTTACAAATCATTGCTTTATAAGTATACATCCACAATCACTTTAATGGTGGAAAACTTAATGCCTCCGGCCTTTTAGTTTGGCGAGGGTTTAATTTATATCTTCTTAGGTTCCATACATTGAGACCACATACTTCATATACATTCATATATGAAGTTTATTACCACTTATACATTTATATTATAGGAATGTAAGTGAAAAAATAAATCTCACAAATTAATAAGTCTAAAAAATTAGGGTCACAGTCGCGGATTATTACTAGGTATATGTGATCACTATACATGTATCTAATTAACTAATTTTGCTAATTTGTATGTATTTTCTCACCTGAACTCTTCTGGGTCATTTGCTGTTTGTTCTATAAGTTATATTTAGGGCTTTAGTTGAAATGTCTGAATCTGTTTACTATAGCTCTCTGGAATACTGTTACCCAAGAAGATACAGGGTGACATAGCAGCTGGTGACCTGATGCTAATCAGGTAATCATTACCCAATTCATTTTTCATCCGATTCTATTCCACCTATGGTGAACCCAGATTTCAAAAAGGTCCTCTGCACAGTCCTGTGACTGAGTTGCGACCAGAAATTGGTTGTTACAGGTCTCCTGCAGGCTGCATCTGGTATTCTGAGTGAAAGAAAAAAAAAAGGTACTTGCTCCCTCCTTCTTTGCATCCTGCAAGCTAACCACAAAGTCTCAGAAAGTTAAAGGAATCCAAGTGTGTGGGCCATGGTCAGCACTGAGAAATCCTGCTGCTAGCCAATCAGAACTGATGGCAGCAGTCAGTCAGAAGCTGTTTCTAGATAGCTTAGTGAAAATGGGCTGCTTTTCTTTAAGGGCTTTAATTCCCTGATGCCATTGAATGACCTTGTACCAAGAATCACTTCAAAGTTCCATGAGAGAATGTAAAGCAAAGTCTGGGTATGGAGACTTACACCTTTAACTCAGTCCCTCAGAAGGCAGAGACAGGGGGATCTCTGAGTTCAAGGCCATTCTAGCCTACATAAAGAGTTCCAGGATAGTCAGGACTACATAGAGAGACCATGTCTACACAGACACACACACACACACACACACACACACACACACACCAACACCAACATCAACAAAAACAAAGAAAAGGATTAGAAGGAAATATATCAAATATATTTGCATGTTACTGATTGTTAATCAAGACTGTGAAAATGACAATATGAAATAATTTTAAGTAAGTTAATTCATGGCATTAATAAAAACTGTGCTCTCAATGATCATTTTTTATCTGTGTTCACAGCACTCTGTATTTGGAGGGAATTCAAGTTTTGTGATATAATCCTAACCACAACCATTTGGTTTGAAAGTATTGATTTTTGTGTACATGCATGTGGTTTTTGTGCTTCTATTATTTTTCTGGTTTGTTTGCTTTTCTTTTTTTTTTTTAAATTTGCCTCTTTTCTAAAGAGAGATAAAGAATGTGTGGGGTTGGAGAATGTGTGGGGTTGGAAGGGTGGTTGCTTAGGAGGAAGAGGGAAGAGATGGTAAAAACATGATATATATATATATATATATATATATATATATATATATATCCTATGAATTTCCAATAAGAAAAGGAAAAGCAATTCAAGGACAAACTATTTTTTTTTTATTTTTTGGGATTATAATACAATTTCATCATTTATTTCCCTGATCTCTTTCCTTCCCCTAATCCCTCTCATGAGCTCTCCTTCAAAATCTGGCATTTAAAAAAATAATTACTGCTACATAAATATACGTTCATATATATACATTCACAGATACACCCCGGGCAGTTGTATAATGTTACTTGTATGTATGTTTTTCAGATCTATCACTTGGTATTAGATAAGTCATTGGTGTGCTCTTCCCTGGGTAAGACTATCTCTCCCACTCCTAACATTCCTTTATCTTCACAGTCTGAATTAGTAAAATTCTCTTGAATCTTATTTGGGGATCTGTATCTTGAAAATCACCAGATCCTAACTCCTAGTGGGATTTAAATCCTTCATGTCACTGGATATTTGTATAAAATAAAATGCAGGTTTCATTTGTTACTTTAAAGATACTTAGATTTTTTTTTAAATTAGATTTGTATTTGTTTATTTTGTGCATGTGCATGGCTGTGTGCATGTGTATGTGTGAAGCCCATTTGTAGAGTCCAGAGGAAATCTTACTTATGAATCAGTTTTCTCCTACAACTTGGTCCCTGGAATCAAACTTAGGTGTGTTGTCTTGGCAACAAGCTCCTCTACTTGCTGAGTCATCATCTCTCCAGCCTTTCATTCTATTTACCATTTCGGCTAAAATAAACTTGTTCTCAGTGTTTTATTTCTTATGCAAAGTTGTGGGAAAAAACTCCTTGTGGGAGGAGGAGTCCGGCGGCGGGGTCCCACGGTGGGCTTCCCACACTGCCTGCTGAGGGTCCCACATTCACACAGCTGCTGTGGGCGGGCTAGAGACTACATCGAGAAGGTTCAGAGTTCCAAAGGCTGGGAACCTGTAGGCAGGCACAGGAGACACTTGGAGTCCAGGAGTTTTCAAACCATCTCTTCATAGCCGGACACAAAGTGTGTACTTTAATTTTTTTACTTATTTTATATTTTACTTTTATATGTATGGGTATTGTTTTGTATGTACAGGCCTGCATGTCTATCTGTGCGCCGGAGTGTGTCTGGTGCTCTGGAAGATCAGAAGGCGTCAGATCTCCTGAGACTGGAGTTACAGATAATTGTAACTTCCACTTGGTTGGGTGGGTACTGGGACTTGAGAAGGAAACTGAGTCTTGTAGAAGATCAACAGTGTCAGTATGAATAGAATCACTTATATAATTCATTTATTTCAGGCTTCTCTCTTTATTATTCAGTCTTGCTCAATTTTTTCTCCTTTGCTTATGTTTTTGAACATGAAGCTCTGTCTTGTTTTCCTGCCATGGTCTCATTTGTTTCTGCTCTAGGCTTTTTTTCTTCTAACTTTGGGTCAGTAGAACTTTATCTTTGCTTTTCTTACCCCGAGAAAGATGCAGGGACACATCTTACCTTTGAGCTCTTCCTCCTGTTTAGTGCAGGCATTGGCTGCCACACACTTCCTTCATTTTAGTGTCCGATAAAGCTTTATTTCTTATTCTCACGTGTTTCAAGATACTTAAAAATTTTCTTCACTAATGTGTTAATGGATTACTTGCTTCAGCTTAATGCATTTGTGTAATTTCTAACTTTTTTTTTTTCTTCTGGAAACATGTTAGATCATTTGGCCTGGAGTTCAATTTTAATCTGCTGGGTTTTTGTTTGTTTGTTTTTGTTTTTATTTTTAATGGATAGGATGGCAGTTGAAGGTGTGGTGTTAATTATTATTGGCTTGAAGTCTATTTATCCTTTTCATTCAACTGATATTCTTATATACTTGGGTGTTCCAATATTGGCTGCAATTTATTTAAAGCTGTTATTTCCTTTTGCTCAACTGACCTCTTTATTGTCACGCTGAGCTTCCTCATCCACAAAAGGTAGGGGTTGTGGTCATCTGTGGAATAAAATCATGACAGATATTATACTATCATACCCAATATAACATAACTGTCGGTTCTCAGGGACAGAATTCAAATGTAACTGTTTAACAGTAGAAGAATGGATGTTGATTTTTCAGGGATCAGGAGATGGAGGTGTGAGTGACATAAGGAGGATTAAGTTGTTAATTCAAATGTGAAGAGAAGAAGATTTAACTACTACTGATGTTATTCAAGGAGTAAGGAATAGAATGACTTCCTTCCTCTGGGGTCATTCAGTGACCTTTTAGAGATTAGCTTAGAGATTAGCTTCAGACTGATATTTGTCATGAGCTAGAAAGTTCTATATGTAGAAATATAAATGGTAGAATGAAAGTCTAAGTTAAATTACTCTTGCAAGTTAACAAGAACATACATGTTGGGCTGGGGTTAAGCATAAGTGTCCTCTGAGAGCAAGAGCTAGTTAGTTTAATTAGTTTCCCATTGCCGCTGTAGCAAATTATTACAAACAGTGGCTTACAATATCACAGATCTGTCAAATCGCAGTTTTGTGGTTCAAGAGTTTAAAATAAACGTTACTTAGCTAAAATCATTGGTTTTGATTTTTGGCTTTTTGTCCAGATTCAGTAAAGACTAATTTCTTTGTTTATTTTTTGTTGTTGTTTTATGATTTTTTGTTAATGGTTCCTACTGCTGCATTCACAGTGAGCGACACTGCTTCTTCAAATCTTTCCTTGACTCTAATTTTCCTGTTGCCTTTTCAATTTATGTTAAAAAAAACAAACTTGTAATTATTTTGTTTGTACCCATGTAATCCACTATGTAATCATCTCCCCACTACAGGACCTTTAGTCACCTCTGCAAAGCTGTTGTCCTTTGCAGTGTAACAACACACTCACAAGTTCTCCAAACTAGGATGTGGACCACTTTGAGGATTCTGCTACTGCAATCTAATTGGTTTCCTGGTAAAGCTCCTTCGGAACACCTCTTCTTCTACAAAGAGATCATCTCTTTAAAACATTTATAGGAACACTAAGGGATTAGTTATATTGTCACAAGAACATGTTTTCCTGATTACAGTTAACTGATCAATCTTGGGTGTCCAATCAATCTGGTCTATAAATTCATTGGAACGTAGAGAGAAATTTCAATTATTGTAAAGACTTTTGAATGTAAATTTTGTGAATTATTTGAACACTTTAGTTTTGCTATGTGGATGGACACAGAGAGAGATAGAGAGTGGTAGAGAGAGAGAGAGAGAGAGAGAGAGAGAGAGAGAGAGAGAGAGAGAGAGAGAGGGAGAAAGAAAGAGGCTATAAGGGAAGGAAGCATGGATGAGGCATAGACAATCTTGTGGGTGCCTGGACTCTTGTTTCTCAGGTTTTTGAAATTGAGGAGGTATTATTTTTCTTTTTCTATGTGCAATTACAAATACAAGAAACACTAGTAGGAGATTCTATTCAATCAATAATCTCATATTTCAGCCTTATTCATCACTGGTAGACTCAGGGGGAGGGGTTGTCATTGTCTTCATTTCCATTCCTCCTGCTCAGATCAGCAGACTCCAAAGGATAGTTCCTATCTAATGGTCACATAGATGATGTTGGTTTAAAAAAATGAGTCACAAAACAAAATGAAAGCTCACTAATCTGTGAAATGGACTGATAGGGAAGAGGATGGTAGGTAGGGATACAGGGATGTAGAAGGGTTGGGGTGCAGGTAATCATAATGAACTCTGCATGATTTTATATGTATGAAATATTCAATGAACAAAATAAAAGAATAGCACTATGATACCTAATACCTTAAAACCATTTTAAAAATATGTTTTTAGTTAGGCTTCTTGATAATCAACATTGTTCATCAATACAAGAGGTGGAATAAGTAAGACTGTTTACAACGTTGGGAAATGTTCATGAGAGAGTGTTTAAGAATCACTGAAGAAGCCAGATGTGGTGTTTGTTTACCCAAATTTTAACAGGCAGGAAACTGAGGCAGGAGAATTGCAGCCAGAGCTCCATAGCAAGATCTTGTCTCAAAATGAACACTCACTCAAGAAAACAAAAATCTTTGTGAACAACATGGGAAGAATGACTTTTTAGTCTAGTTAGAAGTTGGTGCTGAGTGTATCAAACATACACTTTAATTTCAGAGACAGTTTTCATTAACAATAGAAAAAGAAGATCCTGTCTTGGAGGTGCAGACTGATTTCCCAGACCATTTTTCTGGTCACGCTCAATGTAAATCCAGGACACAACATTCCTAATTGCTACACAGAGGGCTGCTTTGGCTTCTTTTAGCAAGTAAACTTTGATTTTATAATGTCATGTGACCAATCATCAAGCTTCACAGACTTTAGACTCTAACTCAAAGTTCTCACCTCTTTTCCCTCAGAAGCTCTGTATTGTGGATTCCCTTTTCTTGTCTTTAAAAAAATATTTCCTAGGGTCAGATATTTATACTTTATTTACAGTAAAAATGAGTTCAATTGTTTTTTTTTTTTTTGATTACAAGGAGATCATATTCCACAAGCACTAAAACAAACTTGCATATTTAATTATTTAACCTTAAAATAAAAATAGTTCATGTGCTCATAGCCCCACATGGCCTTTTATGATGTCTAGCAGCTCATTATCCAAGTATACAGTTTCGATAAATACTGTTATGAAGGCACTAGTTAAGACCGTGTCCCACTATACACTCGTTCCTGTTTCCAACACAACTGTTTAGCATTCTGAAAAATCCCAGTCATTATATGTTTAGATATTTCCACCTCTACTCTGCCTTACATTTCTGTTTTTCAGAGATGGTATGTCCTGGACGTTTCAGCTTCCCTAGTTCAGATCAACTTTGTACCTTTTAAATTTTCCCTCAAGTGTTCGTTAGAGGAAATGACTTCATTCCCTAGGCAGGAAGCTCCTGGTGTGGTGATGAATTATGTCTGTTGCTGCTTCTGGCGGCAATGGGCTAAGCTGGATGTACAAATTAATGATAGAGGGATGTAGATACTAGTCCTATCAAAGGTGTGAAAACTTGTCATGGACAGAATGAGAATGTTCCTCATGAGTGCATACGTTCACAGGTTTAATCTCTAGTTGAAGAACAGTTTGGAGAGGGTTAAGAGGTGTGGCCTTGTTGGAGATGCGTTGCTAGTGGAGGACTTTGAGATTTCAACAGCTCACGCTTGAGTCACTTGGGTCGGTGTTCTCTCTCTTTGCCTGCTGCCTGTGGATCAGGATGTAAAACTCTCAGATACTGCGTCAGCACTATGACTCTTTACTTCCCATCATGACAATAACAGACTAAGCCTCAGAAACTGTATGCAAGCCTGCAGTTAACTGCTTCCTTTTATCAGGGTTTCTTTGGTCATGGTGTCTCTTCACAGCAATCGAATAGCAAGTAAGATAACACGGTAGAAAGTTAGATGTGAAAAAAATTCTCAGCAGACTAACCACCAAACTGAAGTCTATTTACAATCTGGGCAGAATATATAGTGCAAAACTTTATATTGCAAAATGCCAAATCTCATCTTGTCTTATGTAGTGCCAACATTCTAACAGTTACTTATGTGAATAGTTATACATGAGAATAGTTAGAAGAAGAATTATGCCCAAGGGCCTACTGTTTTTGTGTTCTTCTGGCTCTTCAGGTCTTTGTTCACTGTTTGACATTCTCTTATTATGATATGGAGTGATTAATGTGTATATATGTAGCACAAAGAAGCTGTGGAAAGTTATAGGCCCACTTTAAAATCAATACTAGAGTGAACCCTGTAGAGATACTTTGTTTGTTGTGAGCTCTTGGGAGATTTATTCAATATTTCTGCCTTGATTTTTCTATTTACAGTGTAGGATAATCAAGTATATCTGTTAATATCCAGGAACACTCTATCAATAACTTTTATTTTGCTGTGATAAAATACTATGATTGAAAGCCCAAGCAGACCAAACGATTTGTTTTTGGAGGTAAGAGACATTCAGAGGGGAAGGCATGCCAGCAAGAAGCACACATGGTAGAAGCAATAAGAAGCTGAGAGATTACATCTCCATCCATATGTTGGAAGTGGTGAGAAAGAGGGAAAGAAGGGGAGAGGAGGAGAGGAAGAGGAAGAAGAAGAGGGAGAAGGGGGGAGGAAGAAAGAGAATGAAAGGGAGAGAGGGAGGGGAAGGGGGAGAGGAGGAGAGATGGGGAGGTGTATGGGGAAAAAGGGAGAGAAGGGGAGAAGGGAGAAGGAAACGGGGAGAGGGGGAGGGGAGATGGAAGAGGAGGAGAAAGATAGAGGGGGTACTCTTCCAAAATACAATGGCACATAATATATGTTCTTCTTCCCGATGGGAGGAATTGTTGTATAATGAGAAAATACCACAACAAATCAACCCTGAAACCCAGCAGAGAAAACCTTCTCTCCTGTAGCTCCATGTCTGATATCTGGGTTTTATTCTCAAAGGACGTAGACTGCTCCATCTGCCCAGCTTTGCTATGCCACTGGCACTTCTGTCTTCAACTGGTTTTCACTCTCTGCATGTAACCACACAAGGCAGATGTTCCAACAGGGTGGCATTACTACCATCTTGAGATATCTACTGCATTCTAGACTTTACCTTCACAGATTCATGCAATAGTCTTTCCCAGACTTCTTGCAGGGGATCCATTGATTTTACGCCTTGTTGCATGGCCTCAGCAGCTCTCTGAAACAATGGTGGAAGAATCTATGGCCCCATCAATCTTTGCCTTTCATAACTCTGGAGCCAGTATCATACGGATAATATTGCCATATTTGACTGCCAACTCTGGAAGGACACTAGCCTATTTGGACAGTATTTCAGCAGCATTTGTATAATGTCTAGAATAATAATAATTTAAAAAACCCACTTAGATCTTTTCTTTTCACATATTATAAGTTTAGTTGGTTGAGGTCCTTCCCTGAGAGCATACAGCCTTTTCCATTGATCCGGTGCAGAAGAGATGGTCCTTCATTAGCTCCAGCCTTTTCTTGAACACATGACCTAGGGACAGCATTAAAGTTTCTAGTCCTGCATCTTCACTCCACACCATACAGTTTGCATTTCTTTTTGCCCCAATTGCTCTCTTTCTTTGTAGAACCCCTGCATTGGAGTAATCAGCCAAAACCACAGCAAAGCCTCAACATTATTCTGCCTTGGGATTTTTTTTCCATCAAATACATTAGTCTATTCTCTTTTAAATTTAACCTCATGTAGATTCTTAGGATACAGGGCAGAAAATGGCTGGAATCTTTGACAAAATATCATGCAATTGCACCCTAACATCATTGCTAATAGAAAACCCATTTTCCTTTGAATCCCCAAGAGCCAGCTCTCCACCACCTCTCTGACCCTCAACACTACTGTCTTCCATGCTCTGACTAGAATGGCCCATTAGGTCCTTCTTACATCATTTAACCTTTTCTAGTCCAGAGTTCAATGTTTTCCACATTGCTTCCAAAGCCAATGTGACGAGAGTCTTCACAGGACACCCCACTCTCAGTATAAACTTCTTTTGTTAAACTTCTGCTGGTGTAATAAACTATCTTAACCCAAAGGAAGTTATAGATGAAAGCAGAGTTGAGCATTCATCATGGCAGGGAGCATGGCAGCAAGCATCTACAGTTATAGTAGCAGTATGAGACTGAGAAGTCACATCTCTATTCATATGCAAGAAACAGAGAAAGGTCACGGGAGGTGGGATGATGCTATAAGCTCCTAAAGCCTGCCCACAATGTTGAGCTTCTCCAATCCAGCTCCACATCCTAAAAGCTCTATTTACTTCCCAGACAGCATCACTGACTGATGTTCAAATATTCAAGTATGTGAGTGTATGGGGAACATTGTCAATACAAACCACCTTAGACACTGTGTTTCCTAAAATGTCACTTATTTCAAAAGATAGCACTTAAAATGGAGGGGTGTGTATGTGGGGGAGAGTGGGACTCCTTAAGAGCTTTCATCTCTTCTCATCCCATTTCTTGGAGAATTTCGAGAAGTATCATAATAAGATGGAACCGTGAGTAGGATGAGCTAGTCCAGCATCTCTCAGATTTATTTGGGAATAACATTTTTTCTTCTTGACCTGGAATAGATCCTGACTTATAATTTCTTCAGTGCAGGACAGTAATGAGAATGAACTGGGATGAACTGTACACCTGCTTGCTAACAGTAGGTGCTCCGGACGACTATTTAGATCACCAGCTCCATCAGATAAAATTCAGCAGAGAGAGAACATCGTGGCAAACATGCATTTTTAGCTACCAAGTACACTAGAATGCTAATGCCGCATACTTCCTATTTTCAGACCTGTGCAGAAAACATATAGGCACACGTGTGTTGTCTTCGTGCTCTGATTTATAATTAGGTTTTCATTGTGTAGTCATTATACAACCACTCTACTCATCAGGTGTGTTTCCAAGGCCTAACCAGAGATTCAGACTTAGAAGAGCATCCAAGAACATGTTTAACACTAGACACTAATAACATCCCAACAATATACAAGGGCAAGCTGGGAAACAATGTTTTCTGTAGAGCATGAGATTAGAAGATGAGATTCCCATCAGGAGGAGGCCAAGTGACCTAAAAAAGAAATTTCCTTCTCCATGTGGAGTTCTTGGAACACCACCATAGTTTCCAGGAGCCTTGCATGAAAGATGCTAGCTAGAAGAATGTCTGTATTAATGGGAGCCAATACCTGTGTCTTCATGATTCAATATTTACAGTTGCTTCTTATCCAGATGCAATTTTCTAAGGTAGAGTCATCTGGTGGAGTTAATAAGAGGCTCAAATTTTATACCACATAGAAAGGAATTTTACAAACAGTTTATCTATTGATGCAAGCTGATTGAATAATCTGCCTAAGGTCACAGCACTGGAAATTGGAAAGCCATGAGCTGTCAAGACCTAAATTCATCTCTTGTGTGGCACCAAAAGCCGTCATCCTTCAGGGCTGGCAGACTTCCACAAGAGAAGAACTCTTTGATGAGAAAGACAAGGATGAAATAGAGACATTAGCCGTGAGAAAGGCTAGAGACAATTTTCCGTCTGAAACAGGCGACAAGGAGGAGAAGGGAAATTAATTTGTAGATAATTAAGAATTGACAATGTTATTTTCAAGATTTATGAGTCTTAGAGTGACAGGAGTTCAACACATCTTAGGATCTTATGTATTGACAGGTAAAATAATCTCTCAGTGTGATACACTTATTTCTAATTAACTCTAGTGGAAGTTACTTTCTCCAACACAGCAATACTCACTCACTCAAATTAAATGTAAACTCCATTACATAAACAACAGTTCAACAGTTCTTGGATGGATTGTTGTTTTCCTGTATCAAATGTCTGAGGCGACTATTCTTTTGTACTACCTACATTTAGTACTAAATGGGACATATTATTCCCCGCCCCCACCCCCTTTGTGTTATACTTGTGTGGTGCACTCATGTGAGTTTGTGAGTATGAGTGAGTGCCTGTTTCAGCATGTATAAGACTAGAGAGCAGGAGGCTGGATGTCCTCCTCAGAGTTCTCTGCCTCATTGCCTTGAGAAACACAGCTACCATGAGGTCTCTCAAAAAATTGGAAGTTTGCCATTTGGGCTGAGCTGGTTGGACCACACATTCTTGCTGTCTCGCTAACACTGGGATGCATAGAGTCAGGTCCTCACACTGGCCCAGCAAATATTGTCTCTAAGTATTGATCTCCCTAGCTCCAGACTTGATTTAGAACGCCTAATATGATTGGCAGGATCATTGGGCAAATTACAATACTTGAAAGAAATTCACTTCATGTGAAAGGAACCACATGCAAACAAAATTTCCTCTTTGCAAGCTGTTGACACTGATGGCTTTGTGGAGCTGCCATAATGGAGTCTCTTTGTTTAGGTGAGCTGGAATCTATTTGGTCAGATCTGCTCCTTTTCTGGGAACAGAGCTGGAACATGCTAGGAGAGCATTATTACAGTCGCCTGTGGATTTTCCAAGGTGTCATGCCGGGCCGGTTTTTCTCATACTGTTATCTCAGTAGAGTTTCATTTGAGGAAATTAAATGTATGTTGTGGTTGAGTGGGAAAAAAACAGGGGTGTTTAAAAATGCTGACATGGGTGTGTTCATACATAACTTGATTTAAAATGAAACTTTAGCAGGTTACAGTGCGATTCTTACTCTATTAAAATGCAAATACACAATGCCTATTGCTCTCCCCTGAAGCTTTTCCTACTCCCTAAACATCCCAGCCTGGTTCTAGAAGAACCTTTAACATACTTGAGGTTCTTGTCCTTGCAGAGATTCGAATCTTTTTTGTGCTCACAAATTAGAAGAATATTGTCTTCCCTTTGTCATTTGTAGACCGAAGCTCATCAGATAAAGGAACAGGCTGATATTTTTAAGGACCAGTAGGTAGAAGGCATTTGAGGGGGGCAGATTATAAACTGTGAATGAGAATGAATGAAGGCTTATAGACACAAGGGAACGCAAGCACTCAGCTGAGGTTGGGTTTCACCTGGCGACTGTCTGCACACTGCTAACTTTCAACTTCTGAACATTCAGTAGGGAGGGAAGGGAAGTACTCTGTGTAAGTAGCTAAATGTAACCAACTAACGTTTATTTTCACTCTAGAAGTAACTTTTTTAAAGTCTACAAATGGTTTCTATTTAGATGACTTAGTTAAGTTCCCAGCAGGTGTTTCATTCTCTTCTCTGGATGGTTTTGTAGGACCGGACCTTGATTTTGGAAAACCACAGTTGATATATGTGGCTTTTCTGAGTCTATAGCCCCTCTTGAATTACTCCAACTGCTCACTGAGACTGAGGCTGAGGTAAGATGCCATTTCTGTGCCAGCTGGGTTGTTTTTCTGGGAGACCCCTCTCCCATCCTTATATAAGCATGATCATATTACTAAGATTAGTAATCTGTTACATCTAAACACCTTAAGTAACCATTCTGAATATTATGGTTTAGTGGTATTATTTCCAAATAACAATTTTCAAAATAATAGTAAAAAAAGTCATTCCATTATTCTGCAATGGATCAAAAGGAACCTTCAAAATATCACACTCAGAAGCATTAACAGGAGAAATCACAAGCAGGTGAGTCTAGTCCGGAGACTCACACCTTCTTTAAACTCATCTACTTGTGCCTGTGGAATCAACCACAGATCATCTGGCAGTCTCTTCTTTCTATTTTCTTTGTAAAATATTTATTTGTTTGCGTGCTTGTTGTGCATATGTATGCAGTTGTGTGTGTGTGGGGAGGGGGTATGTGGAGGCCCAAGGCTGATGGCTTCCTATTTGCTTCTCACCTTTTCTTAAATACAATTTGAAGCTTCCTGTTTTGACTAATTGGTTGGTCAGAGAGCTCCCAGGACCCAACTGCTTCTGTTCACTGTCACTGGAGTCTCAGGAACTTCTCCTTGGGCCAGGCTTTTTAACACAACTCAGTTTCTGCTCATAACTTCCTCAGAATGAGCACACAGCTGTCTTCCCATCTTAAGCATCTCTGCCCTTCTCTTCTACTTCCTCCTCCTCCTCCCCTCCTCCCATTTCCTCTTTTCTTCCTCCTTTATTTCCTCTCCTCCTCCCCCTCCTTCTCTTTCCCTCCTCTTCCTCCTATTTCCTCTTTCCTTCCTCCTCCAATTTCCTTTACTCCTCCCCCTTCTTCCTCTTTCCTTCCTCCTCTTTCCAATTCCCCTTCTTCCTCCCCTTCCTCCTCTTCCTTTCTCTTTTAAGACCCATGTGTCTCCCTTAAAAGACAGAGAGGCAGCACATTCTTGTGCAGCTGGGAAGTTTGGGTACTCTTGGGTGTGACGTGAAATCTTAGATCCTTTAGATGTTTTTAAAAATAGAAATACTAGAACACCAATAAGTGCTCTCATTTTTTTTTTTTTTTTTTTTTTTTTGGTTTTAATTTTAACCATGTTTAAATCTGTTATAAAGCAAACTATGTCCCATCTCTCAGTTCTCTTGCAAAAGCCTGCCCCCTGGACAGCAGTGAAGAAAGGAATCCTGTCTTGAAACAGGCCCAAATTGTTCATTCAATCTAAGTAGCTGAAAGGTTGTGTTTTGGATTAATTTCTATTGGTTTCTATTTTGCTGTTTACAGAAAGGAAACTTTTTCTAGCCACTAGATAAGATACAGATAGAACTTGAGAACTGTTTCCATTCCTCATCTTTACAACAATTCCTCCACTTCGACTTCATTTTCCTTGGACCAACTTCCAACTTCAAGTCTTTTGCCTATACATTCTCTTATACTTTTGAAATGTAAAGAAAAATGTCCAGCAGCTTAGGAAGGTAACTGCCTGCCTGCCTGCCTTTGCAGACAGTTCAGGAGTGTCCTGGTGTAGCCGCATCATGTAATTGTTTAAATGCATCTTCAGGCTTATTTCAGGCTGAGTTAAGTTTCATGTGCATCGGTATTGATCGTGAACAGAGCTAGTTATTAACTGTAGTCTCTAATCATATTCAGTAGCATTTCCAGGAAGCTTCGAGTTACACTTGCATCGCCATCAGTTTCCAGTACTTGAGGCATTATGGCAAGAATCACTGCATTTGACTATGAAATGACTACATTTGACTATAAAAGCACTACACAGAGACATGCTATAAATTTCTTCTTACCATGAAGGAAAATTTTGGAATAAAATATAATTTTTAAAAATTTTATCTCTCTTTTTAATATATTAACCCAGCAAATTAGTTTTCCTCATGTTCTCTTTGAAAGAGGAAGAAGTGCTCATAACTTTTAAAGACTTTCATGAGCAGGAAAAATGTAATTGTCAATCTTTTTATTAATTAATTAATTAATTAATTAAATTTATGCACTCTATATCTCAATTGCAGCCACTTTCCTCCCAGTCTGTGGGCTATGCTTAGCCCAAGGAGTGACACTATTAGGAGATATGGCCTTGTTGGAGTAGGTGTGTCACTGTTGTTGATGTGGGCTTTTGGACCCTCTCCCTAGCTGCCTAGAAGCTAGCTTCCTTTGGATCAAGAGGAGAAACTCTCAGCTCCTCCAGCCCCGTGTCTGCCTGGACATTGCAATGCTTCCCCCTTGATGATAATGGACTGAATCTTTGACCTGTAAGCCAGCTCCAATTAAATGTTGTCTTTTATAAGAGTTGCCTTGGTCATGGTATCTCTTCACAACAGTAAAACCCTAACTAAGACACCGTCCCTCCCTCACATCGCTTTTCCCTCCATCCCCTCTCCCTTTCACTTCGGAGAATAGGGAGGCCCCCTTGGGAATCACCCTATCCTGTTACCTCCAGTCACTACAGGACTAAGTACATCCTCTTCCACTGAATTCATTCAAGGCAGGGTATGGAATCAAGATCCACAGACAGGCAACAGAGTCACAACTCCAGTTGTTGAGGGATCCACATGATGACCAAGCTGCACATCTGCTACATATCTATGGGGTGATAGAGCTAGGTTCAGTCATATGTTCTTTGGTTGAAGATTCAGTCTCTGAGACCCCCAAGGAGTCCATGTTAGTTGACTCTGTTGGTCTTCTTGTAGAGTCCCTATCTCCTCTAGGTTCCTCAATCCCTCCCCTATCTCTTCCATAAGACTTCACAAGCTCAGTCTAATATTTGGCTGTGGGTCTCTGTATCTGTTTCAGGTAGCTGCTGGGTGGAGCCTCTCAGAGGACAGTTACACCAGGCTCCTTTCTGTGAATCCAAGCTGACAGAAACAAACACAGCCTGAGGGTCCAAGATAATTGAAGGAGGAATACAGGCTAGAAATGTGAACATATAGATCTTCTGAGGACAGCTCTGCACACTCCCTGCCCAACTGTCAAGTGCTGCTTCTACATTCGTATATTTGTGTTTCTTGCAGGACATCTGTGTATCCAGGCCAGCAATAACAAATGTAGCTGTTAGCTGTATGGTATCTTCATATGTTGGATCATTGTGATAAGGCTTTGACCAGCAAAGAGGCATCAAGGTCTCACAGTGTGTCCCTGTGAATCTAACTACCCACATAGACAAGTGGTAGATTCTTCCATCTGTACACAGACCTCCATGGAGATATGGCTGACTGGTGCACTCATCAAAGTTGAGTTTACAGTAGTCTCCAAGAAATCCAGGTGCACAGTTACAGAAATCAGCTCCAAGAGCTTCCTGACATGTGGCACCATGTAGACATGACTGGGATTCATACTCATCAATTTCCAACTCACAGTTCACACTAGAATACTCTTGAGGATGTGTGAGTATCTTCTTATCTCATTGAGGCATACAGCCTAATTCATGCAGGGATCAGAAACACATTCATCCACTTCCAAGTCACAATGCCTGCCTTGATATACAAGAACACAGAAGCAAGAGTAGCCATTGATTCCATCCTGGCACATAGCCCCAGAGTGGTGCGAGCTGGAAGCACACACATTTCGATCTGTCTCAGAACCTTCCCATGTATTCAGCAGGGCAGATGCAGACAAGGTGCTTAGGGTCTTTATGGCAGTTACATCCATGTTGGCAGGCATTCCTTCTATGGGAATTAGTGGCAATTTCATAGATCAAGCCTCTGTACCCAGGAGGACAATGCCACAGGAAGCCTTTTCTTCTGGGTATTTACACAAGTGGCAATTCCTTAGCATGGAATAAGAAGCAAGGATCTTTTAGATTTCCAGTCTTTGAATTATTGGCTGTGTCAAAGCAACAATTTTATTGTGGAAAAACTCACACATAGAATTGTTTTGGTAAGAATTTAAGAAATACCTGGTATTGTTTTTTGTTTTTTGTTTTTTTATTGCAAAATGGATCCTGGCACCTCAAATACCTGTAGGACTAAGTATATCCTTTTCCACTGAGGCCAAACAAGATACCCAGTTAGTGGAGCAGGATCCACAGGCAGGTAACAGAATCGGGGTAAGTCACCACTCCAGTTGTTGGGGACTCACATGAAGACCAGACTGCACATCTACATATGTGTGTGGGGCCTAGTCTAGCCCTTGCATGCTCTCTGGTTGGTGCTTCAATCTTTGGGAGTCCTCCCGGGGTTCAGGTTAGTTGGTTCTGTTGGTCTTCTTATGGAATCCTTATCCCCTCCAGGTTCTTCAATCCTTCCCCCAACTCTTCTACAAGACTCCCCAAGCTCTTCTAATGTTTGAGTGTGGATCTCTGCACCTGTGTTGGGTCAGCTGTTGGGTGGAGCCTTTCAGAGAACAGTTATGATAGGCTCCTGTCTGCAAGTATATCAGAGTATCATCATTAATGGCATCGGAGAGTGGTTCTTTTCCATGGGATGGATCTCAAGTTGGGCCAGTCATTGATTGGCTGTTCCCTCAGTCTCTGTAAAAATCTTTGTCCCTGTACTTTCTATAGGCAGGTCACATTTTGGGTTCAAGGTTTTATGGGTGAGTTGGTGTCTTTATTCTTCCTCTGAGAGTCTTGACTGGCTACAAGAATTGACACTTCAGGCTCCATAATCCCCCACTGCTGGGATTCTCAGCTAGAGTTACCTTCCTAGATTCTTTGGAGCCTCCCCATCACAAGTCTCTGGCATGTCCTAGAGACGCTTTCCCACCATTTCTGTTCACTGTTCTGGCTCTCTCCCCAGCTCTCTCTACATCAGATCCTCCCACCCAGTTCCCTCCTTCCATTCACTTTTGATGGTAATTTTATGTTCTCTTCTGAGTGAGTTTCAATCATCTTCTTCTTGGCCTTCCTTGTTTTTAGCTTCTTTGGGTCTGTGGATTGTAGCATGGGTATGCTCTACTTTGTGGTCCATATCTACTTGTAAGTGAGTATGTTTTACAATTGGCAATTGTTACTGGTCAGTCATGAACAAATTGAACAAAGTGTTAAACTTTTATCTGTTGGAAAATATGGGTGAAACTTATGTATGGCAAAGAATTGTTTGATGTAAATTTTGTTGCACTACTGGATGGTTTGTAATGAGCTTCTGCATGGTTTAACCAGATGTGTTGGCACACTGACTCAATTGTGTGATTAGGTTGAGCAGTCACTATATGTAGATCATACTTTTGGTCATATAAGCTATGGAGTGAGGTAAGATGGTTCTCCTTTTTGAGTTCCTGGGGTTGGTTGTTTTTGTTTTGTTTTCACTTTTTTATGTTGTTTTGTTTTGTTTCTTACTAAGTCTAAAGTTGATAGGCACGAGGAAAACATTCTGTAGGCTAGAATTTACAAGAAAGTGCTTAACACATTCGCTATGCGAAGAATAAATTTCCCTGTATTTCTTTTCCTTCACAAATCGTTTAGGTACAGAATGGCATGCAGTTTGTCCGCAGATGACAAACACGTAAACTAACAACCTAGCCGTCACTTGCATCTCCTATCCTAAAGGAAAACCAATTAGGCAGTTGTTACATATGAAGCTGTTACATATATTAGGATTCATTATTGTTTTACATACCCTGGGGAGAGACTTACAAAATGTTTTTTTTTTTTTTCCACAGTGATTCAACTGAATTGACACTAATGTTTAGGTGAATAAAATTATTTGCATATAAAGATTATAAACCCTAGTAAAAATAAAGAAAAAGAAGCTCAATTAGCAAACTAAACATCTCTCTAAGATTTAAAAATTGTCTCCGGAATTTGACAGAAAAAAAGCAACATCATGTACATATGTTTTATAGAAATTAATTATATGTTTTACATATCCAATTGTTCAAGTTGTTTTATAGTTGCTACCAAATTAGCTGTTACATAACAATAAAGACGAATTATAGATACATTTCTGCCTTTTTCTATTGGAGCTTCTTTACCTGGTTAGTTGACTAACTCAGGTTCATGCGCTGTGGTTACATTCATCCCTAGTCTGTGGGCTCCTACTTCTGTTACAAGATTGGTCACATTTAAAATATGAAAATACACTAACAGTTTTTACAAAACCTTTTGCACAAGTATCTGTGTATTGCTGGCAGTAGAACTGTGTGATTCTGATTTGTTCACAGGAAAAGAAACAAGGCATAAACTGAGTAATAGGTGGGTACAGATCAATTATAAGAGAAGATATTTATTAACCAAATGCCTCCAGGCACAGAACAAGGAGATTTGATGAATTGTCACCATCTCCTTGTATATCTTTAATCAATATTCTATTAACTACTGCTGCCTTTATATATTAAATTTAGGTCAATCAACATTATTTTGCATTTCATTTTCACCTTCACTAGCCAGAAAATAATACTATTTGCCTTTTGTAGATGAGTTTTTTTTTTTTTAAAGTACAGTCTACATAAAATCCTCATTAATCACAAAATTCATTTCATGTTATAAAACCTCACCAAAGGTATAAATTAAATAATTGAGCCATTTCAATTTTCCTTTTCAGTTGAGCAGAATGAGCCAAAGAGCAGAAATCACTGAGCTCTGAGTTTTCCTTGCTATAGGGTAATAGCCACTACAGAACTTTACAGTCTGCTTTCCATCTCCATATGCCACAATTTCTATCTTCATCAGGAATGCGTGTTTGAATAAGCAGCTTATGATGTATCCTCATTGCTCAGCTAGACGACAGTAGCCTGATGCCGTCCTACAGCTTGTGTGTGATTTAAAAGATGAAAATAGCGAGGAACCAGTCATTCAAGCTTCTGATATTTACTTTTAAATGGATGTTGTTGATTGTTTAAGATAATGTAAACTCCCTTTTGCCTAATGAGGACATAATTAAGATTCTGCTCGCAGCCAACCATTGGACTGAGCACCAGGTTCCGATGCAGGAGATGGAGAAGGGACTGAAGGAGCTGAGGGGATTTGCAGCCTCACGTAGGTAGCAACAGAGTCTGCTGGCCAGACACCCCCCCCCACCCCCCAGAGCTCCCAGGGACTGGACCACCAACCAAAGAGTACACATGGAGGGACCCATGGCTCTGGCCGCATATGTGGCAGAAGATAGCCTTGTTGGACATAAGTGGGAGGAGGGGCCCTTAGGCCTGAGGGTGTTTGAAGCCCCAATATAGGGCAACGCCACGGTGGGAAGATAGGAGTGGGTGGGTGGGTAGTGGAGCTCCCTCATAGAGGCAGCGTGAGGGAGGGTAGGATAGGGGGTTTCTGGAAGGGAGACCTGGAAAGAGGAGAACAATTAAAATGTAAACAAAGAAAATATCCAACAATAACAAAAAAGATTCTCTGCTCTTCTCCAAATCAGGGCATGGTGTACAATCAAAAATGTAAATTTTCTTGGTTGGTGGTGAAATATGCTTTTTTTGTTGAGAATGGTAAATTTTCAGACTTGGTGATCTCCTTTGCTCAACAAATATCCAACGCAAGTGCACTATACATGCCTTTATGAATATATTTTATTTCATTTACATTACACCAATCAGAATCTTAGTAATGTGTTTTAATAAAACAGATTTTAGTAAACAGATGTCTTCTCACATAGCAGCCCTTTCAGCACGGTTTACTCAATTTTGAATCCATAACAAAAATTCCGAGAATATTTATATTTAAGAACTCAATATAGGCTTTAAAAATTAGTATTATAGGAGCTAGAGAGATTGGTTAGCCGTTAGGAGCACTTACTGCCCTATCAAAAGACCCAGAGTGGGATCCTAGATCTTAATGTGGAGACTCACAACTGCCCACAATTTTAGTTCCAAAGGATCTTAGCCCTCTTTTGGGTTCTGTGGGTACTGCATGTATGGGTTACACATACAGAAAATCAGACACACAGACATACAATAAATAACAGATATTTTAATAAAATAAATTGTAATACCCTGTTTAACCTTAAGAAAACTGCAGAGCAATGGTTCTCAACCTTTCTTTTCTTTCTTTCTTTCTTTCTTTCTTTCTTTCTTTCTTTCTTTCTTTCTTTCATTTAATTGGATATTTTATTTACATTTCCAATGTTATCCCCTTTTCATATCTCACCCCCCAACCCAGAAATCCCTTATCCCATCCTCCCTCCTCTTGCTACTATCAGGATGTTCCCCCACCCATCCACCCACTCCCACTTCCCTACCCTCAAATCCCCCCCCACAATGGGGCATTCAGCCTTCAAGGGACCAAGGACCTCCTCTCCCATCTATGCCCAACAAGGCCATCCTCCCCTTCATGTACAGCTGGAGCCATGGGTCCCTCCCTATGTGCTCCCAGGCTGGTAGTTTAGACCCTGGGAGCTCTGGTTAGTTGGTATTGTTGCTCTCCCCATGAGGCTGCAAACTCTTTTAGCTCCTTCAATCTTCTCTCTAACTCCTCTATTGGGAACCCCATGATCAGTTCAATGGTTAGCTGTGAGCATCCCCCTTTGTATATCTTAGGCTCTGGCAGACCTCTATGGAGACAGCTGTATCAGGCTCCTGTCAGCATGCACTTCCTGACATCCACATCAGTGTTTACCTTCGGTGACTGCATAGGATGGATACCCAGGTGGGATGGTCTCCAGACAGCCCCTACTTCAGTTTCTGACCCACACTTTGTCTCCACATTTGCTCCCATGAGTATTTTGTTACTCCTTCTAAGAAGGACCAAAGCATCCACACTTTGGTCTTCCTTCTTCATGAGCTTCATGTGGTCTGTGAGTTGCATCTTGGGTACTGCAGGCTTTTGGGTTCTCAACCTTTCTAATGCTGTGATGCTTTAACAGAGTTCCTCATGTTGTGGTGACCATGCCCTATAACTCTAAACTTATTTTTCTTGTCACTTTATAAC
Source organism: Arvicanthis niloticus (assembly GCF_011762505.2). Taxonomy (NCBI): domain Eukaryota; kingdom Metazoa; phylum Chordata; class Mammalia; order Rodentia; family Muridae; genus Arvicanthis; species Arvicanthis niloticus. The sequence continues at coordinate 45,468,059 of NC_133429.1, forward strand.
TGTAATTTTGCTACTGTTGTCAATTGTAATGCAGATATATGATATGTAAGACAACTAATATCTGATATGTAAGATAACTAATATCTGATATGTAAGATAACTAATATCTTATATGTAAGATAACTAATATTTGACCCCCTAAGAGGTTGTGACTCATAAGTTGAGAATTTCTGTTGTAGAGGAAATATACTGTAAAAGCTATTGATAAACCCCAAAACTCAGAGGAGAGAAAGGGACATGTGTTGGGGAAAGCACATGTCTGTTACCTGCATTTTTCTCGGCTCAGATTACAAATTCTTCTCCTTTATTTAACACTTGTTAGAAGGTAGATGGGCCCCACGGTGTTAAAAGGGACAGAATCACTCAGAGAGTATGTTTAGTTCTATTGATTTTTTTCAGCTATTTTGCTCTAGCATTATTATCTTCTAAAATATTTAGTATGTTCAATTCCACATGATTCAAGTGGCTATAGATTTACGTGAGAAAATCCTATGCAGTAGAGATTATGTTGCCTCTAAGACACCTAAGAAGTGGTGATTTACCAGTGTGACTTTGGGTCCCTTGGTATTGAAAGTAACATGTCTCTATATATGTTTATAATTTTATTAAGTTAATAACTGAATATACAACCAGCTAAACTTAGCAATATTAAATAAAGCTGATTAAAACACATTTTAAAATATAAATATATTTACTCTTGGTAGCTGAAGCAATGGCTCAGTGGTTACTAATTCTTGACACTCTTTCAGAAAACCTGAGTTCGATTCCAAGCACTCAAGTTGAATGTCTCACAAATGCTTGCAACCCGACTTCCTATGCGCATGTGATAAACAGATATATACACGTTACAGACACACATGGGCACACACATACACACATGTGCACACATGTGTTCTACACCTCTGTAGAGCAAAATGAGAAGTTACTTCCTACAATAAGTGTACTCATGAGGCACATTTTGTGTAGCAGTAAAATGTTACTCACGTAAGTTTTAAATCCAGATGTAAGCTTCCAGTCACCAGACATTGAGAATAGGTCCTGTTCTTGCTGGACTTTCCAGCATCCTCATTCTCTGGCTTCCTCTTTCCATGCTTTCAAAAGCAATCTTTCTCTATCCTTCATCTGAAACACCAAAAACCTCTTCACAAAACAGTCACCTTTCGAGATGATTTTCATAGAATATGGCAGAAATAAAATTTGATTAGAGCATCTCAAAGCTATACTACCTTGTGTATATAATGTATACATAAATGTGTGTTTATGACCAAAATGAAGCTGGAGATGCTCAGTGGATGATGCTGGAACTTGTCCTGATGGGATTATCTCTGCATATGGCCAATTACTGGCTAAGTGGGGAAGTGAAAATTGGGAAATAGATTCAAGCCTAAGGTTTTGTTTCTGTTCGTTATTGAGAAAAATTTAAATTGGTACAATTATTCAGAGCACGAGTCCCAAAATATCACTGCTTATTAAGAAAGGTGACTTTACAGAGACAAATGCCATGTTATAATTAGGCAAACTGTGTTCACCTAATAACTGCTTTTCATTGTTTTAGATAGTTATTTCAACTTTTGGGTAGAAATGCTATGTTGAACACAAAATCTAACTTAAATCACTGTAAAATATCACTTAAAATTGCAGAGGGGTTCATAGCAATCTGTGACAGGAAATGTGCTGAGAATATTGGAAGCTGAAGTGTGTGGTCAAGTAGTCACTACTATGACAGAGTAGAAGGAATGGATATCACTCCATTGACAGGAAAAGCTAAAGAATCATCAATGTGAGAGGCAGTTAGACATCTGGATTCACTTTACCTTAGCTCATGTCTTACTATACAACACTCTGGAGTGGTAGATGGAGATTGCATGCAGCAAAAGTAAAGTACAGCCTTACTCTGCAGGTGTCACTCCTGGCCATCCTACCAACATGAAAAACAGTTGTGTGCTTTTCATGTGATGAGCCCCAAATGTGGCGATTGTAGCATCACATTTCCAAGAGGAATGGCTCACAGCAAAGCCTGCAACTGTGACACTCATTATGGCAAAGGCATCTTGTGGTCTTTTCAGTCCTGCACGAAATCTGATTAGATCTTAACATGGCATTTGATATCTCTAGATATTTCAAAAATGACCTTCTAGAAGATACTAACACCTGCAAACAGAAAAACAAATGATAAGGTTTCATGGACCATAACATACGTATCTTGGGCACACTTTATAGGATGTACCCTTCCTGGGTCTTTACTACTATTGGTCAGTTTGTATGAAGAACAAGTATTTTTTGATAATCTTTGTACATAAGGGGCCTGAAACACTGACAGAGCTGCATCCTCAGTCATGTGACGATATGGATGTAGATGTATCAGCTCTATAGTATGTGTAGATGTCCACTGCAATGGGACATTATTGAACCTTGGAAACATGTTTTTATAAATGAATCATCATGTTGCTGTGTAAAGACGCAAAATATTTATGCAAGCCTAGGTGGTAAAGATTATTCACTCCCTATGGCCGGTTTAAGAAACAGTATTTTTATTAATTCCTTCAGAATTTCCTACAATGAATTTGATCATGTTCATGCTCACCTCCCTCACTAATTCTTCCCGTAACCACTTATGATCTCATCCTTCTTTCCTAATTTCACATCCTTAAAAGAAAGAAAACAATGCAGATTCCAATTTGTTCTGGCTGTACACTCTTGAATATAGAGTCTTCCACTGAACTCTGGTTGACCAACCAGGGCATACCTTAAAAGAAATACCCTGACTTTTCCTCCCACAAAGTTATCAATTGTCTGTAACTCCTCAGTTAAACGTGAGGGCTCCAGAGTGTCTCTCCACCTGTCATGCTGAGGTTTGGCTGGCTCATCCTTGTGCAGATCAGGTGTAGGCTACTGTGAGATCATCAGTGCTGTGGTCCTGTCAATTCTGGAAGGCACTGTTTTACTCTGATCAACCACAACCTCTGGACCTTAGAATTATGCTGGCCTTTCTTCAATAGCCCCTGCTTGTTGGATCCATAATGTAGGAACTCGCCAAAGTAAAGAGGACAAGTGGAAGTGGAAAAATTTGGTGTCATTACAACATTCTATCGTAAACTCTTATAAGTACAAGAACATGCAAAAATATTGTTAAAAATACAGAATTGAAAATACATAACGCAATATGTAACATGGTGTTTTTTTAAATGAGTGTTCAGTACTGTATAGAATACAGAGGCGTGTAATTGTATATACTATGCTTTTACATAAATGGAAGGGTAGCTTGTTCAAACCTCCAGACTGTGCACTACAATATCTTGATTGCTACAAAATCAAGATGTTATAGGAGTTTTCTAGTTCCTATTAAAATCTCAGGGAAGCACTATCTTATATGTGTCTCATTGGCCAAAGTCATATTATTATGTGGCACATGATCATATGTTGTAGTACTTTATGAAGTGAAAGTTTCTGGTTGCATCATGTGGTGCAGTCTCACACGATGTTTTCTGAGGCAAGACCTGAAAGAAGGTGTGATGTTTTGATAGGGTATAAGTGGGGCTCAATGGACAGTGATGGAGCACTTGCATAGCTAACTGTGCAATGCTTCCTTTGTCTCAACTCTTCGCTGGTCTTCACTTCATTGAGAAAGGCACACAGAGAATGCCAGACATTCTGGCTGGTCCTGGTTGCTCCCGTTGACTCTTGCTCATCTGGAGGAGGCCTGGCACCTCTGCTTGATCATGGCTTCATTGCTATTCATGTTTGGCATCCTGACACTACTAAACAGGACTGCTAGTTTCCTGACAAATGGAGATTGGAATCACCCCAGAAAACTACTTCTAAACAGGTTCACATCCCTTTGTCCTGTTGACCATTCTTTCTCTCCTATTTTTAGATGGTGGATTAAAAGGGGGTTGAAGTTTTTGAGGACCCTTATTGAAGTAGGATTTTAAAAACTTAAAGCTTACAACCTTATAATCAAGGATGGATAGGGACTTTTAAGAGAAAAGGAAATACTTAAAAATGTTATTAGTAATTTTCAGAGAGGTAAGATGTTATATACCTAAAATAATGACAAATTTCTTACAAAGAACATGTTCAAGGAAAAGCAAGTAATGCTTTATAGAGGAAAAATTTAAATAGAGATTGGAAGAGAAGGTGGGGTTTGAAAACTGAGTACAAGGGTGCAGGGGTGCAGGTTATATAGCTGTAGTGCTGTGGTAGAAAGGTTACAAAAATACTGAAGAAAAAAACGTAAAGAAGGAAACAAAGTGTAGACTAAAGTGCTCATGCAAAACATTCAGTCTCATAAGTACAAAGACAAGGGAAATAGCAAATAAAGGATGGGCAACATGCACAGAAAAAACTGAAGGGAGATACAGGGAGACGAATGGCAGCTCTCATATGACTGTCTCTAACCAAATGTATGTTGTACAGATTTACAGCAATCCCACTGTGATGAATGCTCTAAACTGCATGACTTCTGATCAGTATGTGCACGAATTGCATGTGCAGAAATGCTGTGCCTGGTACAGCATTTAATTGCCATAACGGCCAACTGAAATTGGAAGGTGATTGAACTTGCCTTACCCCTTCCCATGGGAAAGTATCTTGTTTCTATATCCATTCCTTGCAGTAGTGAACTCCTAAAGATAAAGAAACTGCCAAGAGTATCAGAAAGAGAGGTCCTCAGAAAAATCAGACTGAAACCAGTCAATGCAGGGCAGAGTTCTGGAAGATGCATCGTTTAACAATAAAATTATTGTAATGTTTTTCTAATCCAGTTTGGAAATTTGAATTTGGGAAACGTGTGTGTGTGTGTGTGTATAGTGGAGAAGATATTATTTACTTCATAGTACCTGAAAAAGGAAATAGAAATGGAAAACATATGATCAATGACTTGGGTATTATGGGATACCACGAATGTTTCAGAGAAATATAGATATAGCACCAACTGCTTCCAAAACCTCATCTGTGTAAATTTTTGAAATGACATATAGGTATACACTTGAAAAAAAATCTAAATTAACTGATAGTCATTTATGTGTTGTATGCCTAAATGGTGAGAAATCTTGGATATTTCGGCTATCAAATTTACAACAAGATATTTCTTTCCTCAACTGAGTTACTTGCCTAGTTTTCTTGGAATTAGTTCAATTATCTTTTCATTTATTCTGAAAAACCTATCACTTGAACAATGCTTCTGGAGCTTTAGGTCATTGAAACCCCAGACTCGACAGTTTCTTGTAGCTAGATCCAGACACGTTGAACCACAAGATGCTCTGTAGTTTTGAAGACACCCATGCATGCCAATGCTGTTACAAGTGTGCTACCCCCTCATCTTCATTATTGTACGTTGCCTTTGGTATAGATACTAAGGAAGAGAAAACCTGTATTTTGAGGCACTGATGCCAACTTGAGGTTCCCCTTGAATAGAGGAAATCTTTTCCCATGACAATGATGAAGAGGATGGGTTGCCTTCCTGGCACAGAAGTCTCAAAGAACAGAGTCGCCTCAGCTTTCTTTAAATATTCAGAGCAACCTAATATTATTACAGTTTTAGAACTCACTGGAGATAATTCCAACCTTGTACTAATTCACTGTCCATCTTTTAAACTACAAACATTATAAAAATGAATTATCAAACTTCATCTATCCCCCCCATTAACTTTTTCTTATTTTCCCACTATTGCTACACTGTGTTTTCTGTTTGTTTGATTTTTTTTTGGCACAGCATTAAGATCATAATTTACTTATCTAACAGTTATTTTATAATCTATGCTATCTATGTATCACTCAAACTCTGTTCTATAAATTGTGTATGTTAGATGGTGTTATGAGATTTTTACAAGTGGATACACGGATAGTTTTCTTACATTTTGAGACATGTCGGCAGGCTATTTTTCTACTATTCATGAAAATATTTTAAAAATGTAATGTAATGCAAATCTGCAGTGGTTAAAGTCTGTGTTCTTCACCCCCACTCTCACTAAACACTCACTAACTAACCCAGGTAACACTCAGTCCCAAAGTATTCTACTCAAGGTTAGTACAATGGTCATTATTTTATATTGATGTACAAATACTAACCATAGTTATCTTTGCCCCTACCCACACTAATCATGTACTTGTTGTATGTAGTAAGCATGTTGGCTTAGATGTTCACCTACTCAAAATTCAGCAAGTACTGTGAAAGCCCACGCTTTCAGGGTATAAATAGCTTTGAGCGTCTGCTCTTCTCTTCCCACATCACAGTCAGTGTAAAACAATATTCGTATTGATTTAATATTCATGACAAAGTTTATCGGCAAGTATGAAATATTTTAACACTGATACTATTTGTCTTCAATCGCTCGCCAATGGCCCATGAATGATTCCTGCCCATGTGTGTTTTTTGGAGGTCTTGCTACAAGTTTGTTGTACAAGTACAAATATTTCCAGGCTTTATAAAAATTCAGTTGTTACCAACATTTATTATAAAAATGCTTAAATGTGTTTTGAGCCAATTCTGACATGCTGACCAAATACAAAGCTGAACTAAAGTTACACTGAGAAGTGACAGTCAGGCTCCTCAGGAGAAGGTGAAGATGACCCCTCTTCCCCATGCTTTCTTTCCCTGGCTTCTTGTCCCTTTAGGCCCCATTCCACTTCATCTTACTTGATTTGATGTATCTGTGAATGCTAATATGTGAGAAAGAAAGGACAGTCCTACACAGCCACCGTCGGTGTCAGCATGCTGGTTCCATAAAGCTGGTGTTTCCTTTGCAGTTTGCTTATTACTGCTGACTGATATGAAGAAGATAAGCCGTGTAAGACAGAGATCTGCACTGTGGCCTGTTCCTTAGCCAACGGACTAATGCCATCAATTTGTGCTAATTTGCTTGTTTCCATAATTCTGATGTTTCCTTCATAATTTACTACCAGTTACTAGCAGAGAGAGAGAGAGAGAGAGAGAGAGAGAGAGAGAGAGAGAGAGAGAGAGAGAGAAGGTAAACTATAGAATCTCTTATTTCCTGGTTGAAGGTTAACGTAAATATTAACTCTGTAGAAGGGAGAGTATTGAGGAGTCATAGAATTAATTTTGCTAGTACAAATTTTAGGCTTCTTGCACTGAATAATCCCTAGAGTGTGGATGGTATTGAACATACCTTTTATACCTGGTCAGAACTCCGTCGTACAATTTTGAGTAGAAACCTTGGGAGATTTCAGTGATGATTGTGTCATCCAGCCATATTTTCATAGTTTCTTTCTTTATTAGCTCTTTTCATTTCCTTCTTTATTTCCTTCTTGGTTCCTTTATCTCCTTGGTTAGCTTTGGAGGCTGTTGTTAGACATTCTTATTTCACACAAGGTTCCACTCATTTTCTCGTACTCCCTCCCCCTGCTCCTACTCTTTTTCCCCTCGGGGTATTTTGGTGGATGAGCGTGCATCATGGCTCACTTTCAATTGAAGAATTTAAACAACTCTTTCTCTGAGGTACAAGGCAAAAAATGGAAATCTTCACAGATTTGTTCATATGGGACTCGTCTCAATGTAGTATTTCCATATCAGATCTTTTTTAATTAAAGGAATCAATAGCTCCTGATTTTGGTGTGGCGAGCAGAGAGGTAGGGGTGGGAATTCTGATTTTAATCAGATCTCCTTCATCTCTACTTTAGATGATAGACAGTCTTTGTTTGACTTCAAGGTTATTTTAGCTTTGACTGAAAGAATTCTGAAACTACTTTACCCTTTTTAATGGTTCTAGGACAGTTTAAAAGGAGGGAAAAAAACCCCAAAAGAATAAAAAAGGTTAATTTTAGTTTGCTCTCTGGGGACAATATAATGCATAAAGTTAGACTTCAGGGTTAATTATTATAATATATTGGAAAGTATACATATCCTAAAAACAAGGGCAGTAAAACAACATTGCCAGGCTTTTGTTGTGGAAGAAAACGATATTCCCTTTGCTCATTCCACACTGCCCTTTCTGAAGATGAGTGTTTCTGTTAGCCGTCATGATCAGATTTTCAGCATCCTAAAAGCAACTCTAAGTTCAATGTTGGATTTAGGATTTAGGGATTTTTGTGAGTCACCCAGAGACTGAGAGAATGATTTGTACACGTGCAACTGGACCAAGGTTCCGAGTATTGCTGACTTCTGTGCTCGCCTTCCCGTTAGGGCTGAGCAGCTTGTTTCCTTTTGTTCTTCTGTGGGTTTCATGTTAGACCATTTTAAGATTTGATGTGTTATTAAAGACAGATTTCTAGGAAACCCAGCTGTAGATTTGACTATAAGTCCTCAGCTTCCTGATTCAGTCATACTGATAACACTGATACATCAGACCATGGTGTTGCTATTTTATTATTGTCTCTGTTTTGCTTTATTTTCCTGTATTCACTTCTGTGTGGGCTCAGAAATTGTGAATATATATATATATATATATATATATATATATATATATATATATATATATATATATCAGAATACCAGATAAAAATCTCCCATTCTATGAGTCAATAGGAAGTATAGATCATATAAGTTTTGTTCTGCTCTTCCAAGATTATGCATTTTTAATGATATAGTTCCTAGTAAAAACACCGTGTTTTCTATCTTAGTATCTTATTTCATTTAGTAAATATTTAATTTGTTTCTAGTAAATGCCATGTACTGTGGAAAGCGATTCACATGGAATGGTAACCTGAATAAATAAGAATTCCTCAAGTTCTCTTTGTGAGTTCGTTTGTGTTTGGTATTTTTCTGTCAAATACGTTTTTATTTTCTTCCTCCTAATGTATTTGGTAGTAGCTGGTTGATAAACTGGGTGTATAGAATTCTGTTATTCTTTAAGCCACTGGCCAAATTTACATTAAGGAATTGATTGTGTAATTAGTAGTTTCACAACTCAGTTGGAGTAAAATGCTGTTTAAGATAAAACCATATCATTCTTTACTTCTGATGCATTCTCACTTGCAAGCTCACTGTTTTGCCAAAAGTAATATTCATCCATGTTGTGTTGTGTTGAATGAATGAGTAGATAAATTTCTTAGCCTATTATTTATTTGGGAGACAGGACGGGGGGGGGAGGGGAGAAGGAGAATACATGCAGAGTTCTTGTTGAGAGGGGTGGTACAGGGAGCAAAAGTGCTTAATGCTGGAGAGAGTTTGGATTACTTAGTATTTGTTCTGCCAGAAAGACCATTTTGCTTGGCCCCCATGACCCCTTTGAAGTCTTAGCTTTTTACTTTTCTGCAAGCTCTGCATATTAAATATTTTAGTACGTCCTAAGATCCTATAAGTTTTTAGCCTATTTTATGTAGAAGCAAACACTCCCCATGGAAATCTAACTTGGTCTTCAATTGGCGATTGTCCATTTTCAGTTGTAATTAGGTGAATTCTTTTATGAAAAGGTAAAATATAACACTGCTTTGGCACCTTTAAATACTTTAAGGATTACAGGAGACTGAGTAGAGGAAATTATAATTTATAGTTACTGTAAGCTCATATAATAACAATTAGAACTTCTGTTTAGAGTCTACAGTTAGAGCTACATCTGTTCTGGCAGTAGGAGTTTCATTAACGGATGCTGTTATTTTTTTTTTTTTTTATCATTTGCAATTATTAAGCGTGAATTAAGTGAGAATGTTGGATTTTATTCATTTATATTTATCACATCCTGGGTTAAAAGTAATAAAACACAACAACTCCAAATCTGTATTTTTGTTAGTCTTGCACTTGTGTGTACGAATGTTGCCACATGGAACAACTGGCTATAACTTTTGTCTTTGCCCTTCATTTATTTACTAGCTCTGACCCTTCCTTCATTCCAAGGATAGCCATTTTCCTCCAAGGCCTTTGATAAAAGTCTGTCTCTGTCTCACCAGACCTTGGAGATATGGACGTCCTATTGAACAGCTGAAGGTCTCACCTCTGTGTGTTGCTGGCTTACCTGTATACACCATTGGTATTATTTTTTATATGCCTAAGAACTAGTGTGTTTCTTAAAATGCATGGTATATCTGAAACTGTTGAAAAATTAAAGATTGAGAGAATCTGTAAAGAGAAAAGAGAAAAAGCAAAAAAGTAAATTAATATTTTGTGATCTTATCGTATAGCAGTTTTGCTTTATTATACTTTTCTATTAATATTTTGAGGTCTTATTCTCTTGTGGACATTTATCTTGAAAGTAACCTAAAATATAAAGATATTTTCAAAAGATAGTTGTTTGTAATATTATGTCAGTAAACTATATATTGAAAGATGTACTGAACGCGGTCTAGAAATTTCTTAAGAGAGGTCATATAAACTGTGATTAACTCGTTCTATTTTGGATTATATCATAGAGATTGAATCATTGTTAGCACAGGACAAACAAAAAGTAAAATAATACAAAGAAGTTAAAGCATATTGATTTATCAATTGTGAAGACAGAATATGCCTCAGATCTCAACTGTCTGACCATTTCCAGCCCTCAACATTCAAATTTTCTGCATTATTTAGATATGTTATATTATAAAATAGTGATTTAGTCATTGCATTCAGATAAAGTTGACTAAGGTTGTTTTATTGTTTAACAACTCATTTAAAAAAAATCTATGTAAGAATGAGAAGAAAATGAACAAAACATTTCTCAAGTGCAAAAGAAATGCATGATTTGAAGTGAAATAATGTTACAAAGTATATTAATTTCTACAACTCAGAAATTAAGCATATCCCTAATTAATGTTTTTCTTTACTTCAGAAAATGATATTCATGTCTACATGGCAATATATGCCTTTCAAGGGCTAGAGAGATATCTCAGTATCTGCTGCTCTTATGGAGAACCCTCATGCTGGCTCTCAGCTGCCAGTTCCTCTAGTTCCAGAGGATCCGAGTCTCTTTCAGGCCTCTGTGAATACTGTATGTACATGGTATAAGTATAAACACACACACACACACATAAAATGAAGTTCAAATAACTAAATGTTAAAAAAATAAATGTTACATATGGATAATACCTATGAAAACTACAATGAGAAGAAAGATAGAAATTAAAAGTTACATAGTAGGCTGCTCTACAAAGCTTCAGGATTTGAAGGTGGTGTGAGAGCAGTTTAGAATATAACATGGATCAGCGCAACACAGCAGAGACCCCAGCATAGACGTTTCTTCATGTATGTGTAGCTTTCACAGAGGGATGAGGTGACTTCGTAGACAGAGAATGGCTGTTGGACCTTCCACAAATGATGTTCAGCTAACTGTTAACTATAGAAAAAATCAAGATTATATTCCTATGTATTCCTTATACTAAAATAACTAAAATGAACAATATATAGAAAAATGTTACATCTTTATTAGATATCTACACGTAGATTTTATTAAAGTGTTTTCCAGATTGCAAGGATAAATAGCAACCAATTTCATTTTTTATCTGTAGGGTCCTAGCTTGATACCTATATATAGAGGTCTACACAAACATAGAAACCCATATAAATGGAAATTTTAATTGTTATAAATATTTTTATTAAAATTAGACCATTCTGTATATGTTATTTTGTAAATTCTTCTGTATTTTTTTTGTTTAAGAACATGTCTTGTGCATTCTTCCCTCTTGTTATCTACAGATTAAATTCATAAATAGTTGCTCCTTAGCCTATGGTGTGAAATTATGAGCTTCCATTCAGCACCCACTTCTCGTTGCCTATGTAGGCTGCTTTCATGCTAACAGCATTAGTGCACACTTACATGTGATTGTGTGCATGTATTCCTGCACGTTAATGTTTCCTTTTCACAAATCGTTTTCCAAGGTGAGTAGCTTTAAGTTCCCATGAAAATTTAAATTTAATAGACACTGCCTGTAAGTTAGCTGTAACTTACTTTTTTTGACTGTGAATAATTTATGACACATACTCATCCATATATATTACAGGATATTGGCTCTTAAAAAGGTTTTCAGGGGTGGATAGATGGCTTTGTGGTTTACAGTGCTTTCTGCAGTATCATGAACACTAGAGTCTGAATCCTAGCACACATGTACTAAACCAGGCATTGCGTGCACACACATAACTCCAATACACACCTACCCAGCCAGCCATTGTGTGCACTCATATAACTCCTGTATACATGTACCCAGGCTGGCATTGTGTGCATACATATGACTCCAATATATGCCTGCCCAGCCAGGCATTGTGTGTACAGATATAACTCCAGTACTCATGTACCAAGTCAGGAATTGTGTGCACAGTATAACTCCAGTACACATTTACCCAGCCAGGCATTGTGTACACTAATATAACTCCACTACACACCTACCCAGGCAGGCATTGTGTGTGCACATATATCTCTAGCTTCAAGGTTGTGGGACAGAGACAAGGATAGGTAATTTTTGCTTGTGCCTTGGTTAATTGAAAAATTAAAAACAAACAAACAAAAACTAGGATCAGAGAAAGATTGTCTCAAAAGGCTGAGAGTGATGAATGAAGATACCTAGCCTCCATGTTTGCATGCATGACACTTGCACACATTCTGTATGTCTTCTTGTGGTGCTCTTGACCTCTCTAGCCCCCTCAATCCTTACCTGTTTGTCTTCAAGGAGAGAAAGAAAAAGTGTGGATCCAGATGGGATGGGAAGAAGCACCATAAGAAGACATACAGAACCAACTAACTTGGAGCCATGGGGGTTCACAGAGACTGCACCACCAACCAAAGAGAGTGCATGGTCTGGATCTAGTCCCCTTACACATATGTAGCAGATGGTCAGATGGTCTTCATGTAGATCCCCTAACAATTATAGTGGGAGCTGTCTCTGACTCAGACTCTTTGGCCAGCTTTTGGATCCCTTTCCCCTAGGTAGGATGCCTTGTCCGGCCTCAGTGGGAGAGGATGTACTTAGTCCTGTTGTCACTTAATGTACCAGGGTAAGTTGGTACCAGGGATGTGGAGGACTTACTCTGAGGAGAAGGGGAAGAGGTAACAGGGAACGGGGTGGAAGGATGTTACAGGGAGGAAAGGAGAAAGGGAGCTACAGTAGGGATATAATATGAATAAACAAATTAATGAAAAAGAGAAATGGATGAAATAATGTTGCTTAAAGAGTTTTAAAATTAGCAAGTTCTAGATCCCTAGTATAGAGGATTGTTATTTTAGTTCATAATAGCAGATCTTAAAATCCCTAACTATCCACATGCAGAAATAAATGAGGTCATCAATGAGTTAGTTAAATGGTATACAGTAAGCATATCATAGCAATTATATATCAAAACATTATATTGCATTCCTTCAAACATTTATCTGTAATAGCACCTCAGTAAACATGAGGGAAAACTTTTAAATAGACAACAAACAGACAGATAAGGAATAATAATAAAATAAGTTAAAACACAAAATCAGAAAAGAACAAAACAAATTAATAGAAGAAAAAGAGCAGAAGCAAAAGCATAATAAACACATAGATCAGAGACACACACACACATACAGGAATCTCATAAAAGCATGAAACTGGTATGCAACATATACACAAAGTACCTGCAAGGTAAAAAAAAAAAAAATGTCCTGGCTCAATATTATGAGAAAAAACCCTCCAAAGGTTCTACTGAGTTTGTTTTGTGTTGGACATCTACTGATGGATATGGAGCCTGCCCTTGGAGAGGTGTGTTTACCCTGTGCAAATCTCTGGGTTAAAAATAAGGGCATGTGTTTACTTCTCTCAGCTCCAGAGCCCCATCTGGTGCAGACTCATGTAGGCCCTGTGTGTGCTACTAGTCTCTGTGATTTCATATGTGTGATAGTTGTGTTTAGAGAATATTTGTTCCTTGGTGTCCTCCATCCTCTCTGGCTCTTACACTCTTTCTGTCTCTTCTTCAGAGTTTCCTAAGCCACAACCAGAGGGTTTTAGTGGAAACAGCTCATGTAAGGCTGAGTGTTCCAAGGTCTTTTATTTTCTGCATATTTACTGATTGTGGGTCTGTGTTTGTTCCCATTCACTGCAGGATGAATCATCTCTCACAATGGCTGAGTAAGGTATTGATCTATGAGTGTAGCAGAATAATATTAGAAGTCATTTTATTGCTACATTTTTTAAAACATTACCCTAGGTGTCCTATCTAGGCTCAGGTTCTTGGCCACCCAAGCAGCATTGGGTATGGGTTGCATCTGCTGCATTGGGTCTTAAGTCAAATTAAATACTGGTAGATTAATCCTGCAAGTTTTGTGCCACTATTGCCCTAGCATATCTTGGAGGCATGACAGCAATGTAGACCAGATGGACTGTGGCTGGGTTTGTGTTTATGTTTTGTTTTTGGTAGCCTGCAGAGCCCCTCCCAGTACCATGACCATGAGTTAGTGGGGTAAAGGTGTGAGAAGGCACCAGTTCACCTTCTCCATGTTCTGTTCAGAGAGTAGTGTCTGTTGTCTTCAGCAATGGGACCTTTCTGTCAGTTGGTAGAGAGCAAGCCATAGTCTTGGCAACAGCCTGGGTTATTTGTGGATTTCCACGGAGCCCCTTTGGCCAACAACTTAATTAGATGTAACCAAATCCTAGTACCTGGAACTTTCATCGGTGAACATCGATACTCAGATGGGTCTCTTTTCCTCCATTACTTGGTGATTTCGTTTAGAATACCTTTACATATACGTTAGCAAGATTCTTCTGCAGTAGGTTTCCACACAACACTTTAAATGGCTCTTAGCTTTAGCTGTCCCTCCCTTGTTTCACTCCTTCTCGAATCCTCTCTTCCCTTTCCCTCTCTATTTGACCTTCCAGTTACAACCCCATCCACCCATAACTGTCAATTCTATTCCTCTTTCCTAGGGCAACATAGCTTTGGTTAAGAATCATCTGGTCCTTTTCTGCCACTGACATGTGTTTGGAAGTTTCTAAGTTACTGTGAACCAAACTTGAACTTATTCTTGGATAGAAGCCCCAACTAAAATAAATAATTATCTGAACCTTTGACTACATCTTGTGCTCTCAAAAAAAAAAAAAAAAAAATGACTACATCTTGTGCTCTCCAAAACAAAACAAAAAACCAAAAAAAAAAAAACCCCAAAATAAACAAAACAACAAAACAAAAACTTAATATTCACAGCTAATTTATAGACTGAAGGGCTTTGGAGACATTTGCTTAGAAGATCAAGTGTTTAATGCATACATCTACTGTTCTCCATATAAAAGAAACCTCTAATTTTATACATGGATATTTAAAAACAGTTACTCAAGATTTGCCATTCAGGCCTTTCACAGGATTGATTTAAAATTGAGAGCACCACTCACTGTTATAGCTCATCAGATCTAGGCCACAGCTGTTCACTGTGCTACAGTGTGACACTCCTATTTCTCATGGTTAGCTTCTTCTGGTTTTTTAAACAGGGTCTGCTTTAAACTGACATAGTGTTAATTACAAGGCACTTCACCAATAGCTTCTACTCAACTTAGACTGTGGAAAATATTATTTTCTGCATATTTAAAAGAGTGTGTTTGAGGATGTTCACAGCTTATTGACATGTTGACAGCAGAACAGGGGATGGGTAGAGTAGGCTCTGTTTATGGTAACCAGTTCACGTTTGGTACTCTGAGGATGAGACTGAGTGTTCAGAATTGGGAGGGGTCACATCCTATCAGGTCACAACCTCTGGAAGGTTCAGAGTCAGGATACACACAGGTCTGCCAGCATTAGTACAACCACATGAGTCTTAGGTTAGATTGTAAATCCTCAAAGCCTGAGAAAACTTGAAGTAAACTGCAGTCGTCTAAACTTGGAGTAGAGATCATAGCCCAGTGCGTATACTACACACAGGGAAAGCCAAATAAGGAATACCATCCAGAGAAACATTATTTCTGATGCTAGTGATTTTTATTACTGAGCAAAATAAAAGCCTAATATTACAAGCAATTCCTGTGCAAAGGTGAATATATGCTCTATTTTGTAGGCTGACAGAGTCTATGGCCTTTTTAGTGGTAGGCTGCTGCTTTGTCTCTGTTTAGGAGGCAACACAAGGGATTTGGCATCATTTCTGGTGGGAAGAACCCAGTTCACAAATGTGGATTTCCTGATTCAGATGTGAGGGAACGGCAACAACTCAGAAAAGAGGAGAAAAATAACTAATTGTGTCTTAATCAGTTAAGACAGTGGTACTTAACATGTTAAGTTTACTCACAGTAAAGATGTGCCTATTTCATTGAGGAGGAAATATTTCTAGATACTAACTGACCTAAACAGGATAGGCCAAGGGAATCATTTCTGGTTTTCATCCCCATTTACCCCCGAACAGCAAAAGATACAAACTATATAATTAAAAAATCAGGTCTGAACTAGACTAGAGTGGAATTCACTTACAAAATAGAAGTGCAGGCAATGCCTCAGAGGACTGAGGAAGGAGGGAGGTAGGTGGGAGGAAAGAAAGAAAAGATACAGTTCTTCTGCAGGTCTCCAGAGGAGGGACCAGGATTCTGAAATCTGGTGCATCCTTGAGCTCCAAAACCTGAATTTCTACTTGTAACTGGACTAGCAGGACACTTGTGTTCTTCTGTAGGTGAAACTCATTTAACTCAGTTAAATCTCTAAAAGCAGAAGAGAGCTTTGTTTTGTTTTGAATGTAGATATCCTACTGATCATGTCTGTGGAATTCTATTGTTGTTTGTAACATAGGAAAAGAAAGACTCACACTACTTACACCTTTATTACAGAGACAACATGAAAGTACACTCAAAAGCCACATCAGAAGGAAAATTCTAAACAGCTGGATATGTAATGTGTAGTTGGAGCCTGTTATATGACTAAACAAAGGTTATTTTTATAATAATATGTAAGATTTAGAAATAATTTTAAAAAACATAAAATACCCAAATATCTAAAATCATTAGTTATAATTTTAATGTGATGCTTAAAAATGCTAACGTTCTAAAGGTCAAGCATTCTTCATGGGAAAGGAAATACTAAAACAACATTATTAAAGAAGGCCTGTATTATAATATGTAAAGGCAATCACGTATGCATGTTCACATGTAGTCATTTATGTAAAGAAGATATGTAGTTTTAAATAGCTGTTATTGATGGAAAAAGTAAAATTGAATAGAAAAAAGAGAAACAAATATTTACTTCTTACAGCAAAATTCTTAAAAATCTTTTATTTACATGTTTATAAAATATAAATAGCTAGTCTTAATTTAAAATATTTATTTCTAACTTAGAAATTGTGTGTGTGCGTGTTTTCTGTTCACATTATTACAGGTAACTCTAGAGTCCAGAGGAGGGAATGGCATCCCCTAGAGCTAGAGTTTCAGGAAGATGTGAACTGCCTGATGTGGGTCCCGAACACTAATCTTGGGTTCTGGGCACCAATTTCAGGTTCTCTGCAAGAGCAGTATAAATTTTCAACTACTTAGCCCTGTCTTCCGTGATAGCAAGTGCCTGTCCTTTACTTACATGAGAGAAGGAGAGTTAAGTTATTGCAGTATTTGCATACACTCATTATTAAAAAGCACACCACTTAACTAGCACCTGGAGAGCTCTCACACAGTGTGATAAGAACATTTACTAAAGGATCAGCATCTCATCTCTCTAACCTCATGCCTCTCAGTGTACGTAATAGATCTCAGTCTCCCAAATAATGAATTGTAGTGCAGGGAATTAGAATGATCCTGTTTCGCTAAAGTTAAATTACCACCAGTCTGTTTTAAAGGGCAACACAACATCCAGAGTTGGTAAGGTGTGGACAGAAATGCATACAAGAAGCAACCAACCAAACAAAAAGGCATCTGGGAACTATAGAAGTAGGGCTTTCTGGGGACACACCTACTACACTGGTGGGTTCTCAGAGTCATTAGTGAATGTATGTGATCTCTGCTTCGTTATCTTGTACTATACACTTCAACCTACATTGTCTGCAAATACAGTTATTATACATTTTGTATTAATCACTAAAAGTTATGATTATCTGAACATGTTACTTAGAAGACAGATGGCTAACTAAGAAATAGACTGCTATATACTTTTACATTCAAGTGAATATACTCATTGTCTGAATGCCTTTTTTAAAAGCCCAATAGTAATGAAAACAGCCAAATTGTGTTTTCACAAGTAAATTTTTGATAGCATATGCTGCTTCTATAATTTTCTACATTTGAAGGTTTTTATAACATTTACACATTTTATATGGTTCAAGGAGATACAAATTTTATGTCAGTAGGAACTAATAGAAAGAGTAAGAAAAATTTGTATGTTATATTTCTAAAATGTCAAAAAAGGAAAAAATCATATTAGTTCTAAACCAGTTTCTAGTCAGATTTATTTGAAATGTTCTTGTAGATATGCTTCCGTCTATCTTGTCTGAAGGCTAAATATTCATTATTATTGTGTGTTTATTTAAATTGGCAGCCCGATAATATCCCTGTGGAACAAATTAAAATTCAGTATGACTGATGATTTAATATCAGTTGTTTTCTAAAACTTATATATGAAGCACATTATTTTAAAAGTAATCAGACATTTAACCACAGAGTGGGTTGATCTTTGATCCTAAAAAATATTCACTCTGTGTTTATTCATCTGTGTCTGTACTTCTTTCCCTAGATTCTGACAGGGTAAATTCTAAGAGTGAAATATCTACATTGCCTTGCTTGAGGACATCAAATAGAACCACATGTCTGTAATTGGGCTAAACCATAGCCCGATTGCCTTTCATTACATGATAAATGTGAGGGGATTCCACTGTAATATCTGCTGTTACAGAGAAAAGATCACTGGGTTTTATCCTATGCTGTCTACACTTCTTTAACAGGACAAAGTAAGACAAATTAAGAAAAAAAAAAACCCAAGCATTTGTGATAATACAACTAAAATCATTATTTATTATAAAAACCTAGCCAAATATCCCATAGTGGTAGTCTATTGGAAAGTCAGCTCTTTGGCATTTCTTTGGTTTCTTAAGAGAGAATATAAAAACAACCTTGTTATCACTCTGAGGGACTGAGAAACCATGAGAGCAAAGTTCCCCCTTAGAAGCTGTCCACAAGTGAGGAGTGATGTAAGTAATAAATGATACACCTACCCTACCCCATATGCTGCTGTTCCATACAATAATGTCCTTGGAATTAATTTACTAGTACAGAGATTGGTAAGTTAATTCTATTACACATAAACAAACTCACAAAGACTAGGTGATACTCTTAATTGCATATGGTCCAAATTTTAGACATTGTTCCTTAGACTCAGGAGTTCAAAACACGAACTATTTAAATAAATTTCCTGTCATGATGAAGGAGGGCTAAAACATCATATTCTAAATTCTGAAGATTTTTTTGTGGAACTTATTGTCCATGGGAAGAGTTCTAAGAAATAAACAGAATATAAATTAGAAAACTAGGCCACTTGATAAATTTAACAGTAGTCCTTTGCTTCCATGTTTGGAGTAAACGAGAATCAGAGAGAGCTGTTAGAGAGCTGGCAATAAAGTACCACTTTGGCAACTATTACTTTAGATCCACTTTCTAAATATATGCAGAAGCTATTCACCTTTTCCACCTCCGCTGTATCCACACTAGTCTAAGCCATCTGTTTCTCTTGCCTGTATCATAATTACTCTGCTAAATTGTTTCCTTGCTTGTATACAGCAAGAGTCAGGCTTTTCAGTATAGGTGACTTCTCTCATGCCCTTGCGATTTTCTGCAATGGTTGTTTCAATTCTTTATCCACTCCTATTTATCTAGTTTGATTTTATTTTTGCCAGATCACGTCAGGAGCACTTGGCCTTAGGCTGTATTCATTCATTGTCCTCTGTGTCTGGAACAACCCTCCCTGGACCCTGTGTTCAGAAGGGCCCCCTCTCATCTTGGTTACCATGGTAAACTAGTACCATCCTGTTTCCAAGCTTCATCATATTCTTAGGACTCTCATCATCTAACTTGTTGTCTATATCATTTTGCTAATTCACATTGTTCTTTATGATTACTACTTCAAAGACCTTCAATGAAGGAGTAAATGATCTGTTTGGTGCAATGTTGGATCTCTGTAGTTTAGAGTTGTGCCTAACATTGAAATCAGTAAATACCAACTGACATTGAAAGATAGATTTGATGAGGAACCAACAGAGCTATGTAAAATTAATATTATGTAATATGATATGAGAGGAGTGTGGAATGGAAACTGCATTTAATTGGGGCATAGAAAATGATATTCCTGATCTCAACCCTGTTCAGCAAAAGTTTACATGCTGTGTGACACACTTGGTCATTAGCCACTCCAGTTGATAAAACCTCCATTAGAATCAATTTGGATCCTCTCTCTGTCTCTCCCTCTCTCTCCCTATCTGTCTGTCTGTTTCTCTCTCTCTCTCCCTCTTTCCCATGATGAAAATAAAAGTTTCTGACCCAGATTAAATAACCTACTAAGTAATATTTTATCAATTTATATGTATCACTTAGTTGAATGGTACATCATAACACTATTTCAAAAAGGAAAACAGACTAGAAATATATAGAAAACTCTCCCAGATTATGTGACTGGGATTCAAAGTTTACATGACGTTTCCTCTGAGCTCAAGCTTGTCACCAGAGTAGTATGTTAAACCCCCAAGGTTATCACTTCAGATTTTCCAGTATTTCTGTGTTCTTCCACTGAAAGTTTGCTCTGCTTCCAGACTGACAGAGAAATACCTGCCTGAGGAACACACTTTTCTAGTCCTGCCTCACAATATTTCAGACTCTTCACTCTTTCATTGTGACTTGACTGTTTAATCAAAATACAGACCAAGTGTCTCCATCAAAAAACAAATAGAAAATAACATTCGACTCGTCCAAATGTAAGTGCTCTGCATCTCCCATATGGTTAGCAAAATACTGCCCAACGCCATGCTGATAAAATACAACCAACCTCTACGTGAAGTTGTGTCTGAATCAAATTTTTATTCATCAACGCCACATCTTTATCCATTAATTATTTTTTACACTTATTTACTCATAAGTGTGTGTTTGTGCTTGCCTGTGCCATCGCATGCATTGTGGAGGTCAGAGGATGACTTCTACCATGTGGGTCCTGTGGGCAACACTCACGGCATCCATCTTGGCAGCAGATCCTTTTGCTCAGGGTGCCATCTTGCCAGCCCCTCAGTTCACTTACATTTTTCTGATCATTCTGGTGGAACTAGTCACACACGTAATTGTAAATAAATCTCTTTCCTTTAAATAAATTGTTTTATCTGCTGCTGTTTACAGCTCTCTTCCCTGAGATCCCATCATCCCCTCATCCTTGTATCCTAGGAACTCTCCTTTTCTCCCCTTTATGATGGCCAATCTTCCAATATTCTCTCTCTCTCTCTCTCTCTCTCTCTCTCTCTCTCTCTCTCTCTCTCTCTCTCTCTCTCTCTTTCTCTCAGAGATTTCTTTCCACCACTTACCCCATGTAGGGGTAACACAATTCAAGCGTGGCTTCATAGACTCTCCTTCCTCTCTGCTTGCTGTAGCATTCCATTTGTGCCCTCACGGTTTTCAGTTCAAATTTTACGGCTCCTATTTATGACTTCCAATTTTATGACTCAAATTTATGTCCACAATATCTCTCACTCTGGCCTCTCCCATCAGGCCCGCATCTATAGTTCTCATGGCCTATTGGACATCGTAAAATAGATAGCAACTACCATTGAAAAAAGCAACACATCCAAAGATCAACATATTGTCTCTCCTGTCAACCTTTACTTAGCAGCAACAGCAGAAACCTATGTTTTATTTTTCTTGTCTGAGACAACGTTTGGTTTCATCATTCTCTTATATAATCTTTCCATGGATTTGCACTTTGAGTCTGCTAACACCCCCAAGCACTTTTGCCCATCAAGCAAGTCTTTGATCCATCACTTCTTTGTGCTTTTCCAAAGCTATTTGAACCACATGTTACCTCATTTCTTTTTCTTCTATTAATTTATTTACTTTACATCCTGAATGCAGCCCTCTCCCTCCTCTCTTCTCAGTCCCACCATCCCATACTCTTTCCCCTATTTTCTTCTCTAAGGAAAAGGGGATGTCCTCCATCCCAGGACCAACTGTCCTGGGCACATCATATCACATCAAAACTAAGCTTTTTCTTTCACATTAAGGCCAGACAAGGAAGGGGAAAGGGATTCAGAGGCTGACAACAGAGTCTGAGTCAGAGACAACCCCTGCTCCAATTGTTAGGGACCCACATGAAAAGCAAGCTGCATACATGGTACATATGTGAAGGGGTCGTAGGTCCAGATAATTCATACTTTTTGATTGGTCGTTCAGTCTCTGTGAGCCCCCATGTGTCTAGGTTAGTTGATTCCGTAGGTCTTCTTATTGTGTCCTTGAATTTGATGCTTCAGACTCCCACAGTCCTTCCCCTCAACTCTTCCTTAAGACTCCCTGAGCTCCATCTAGTGTTTGTCTGTGAGACACTGTATCTGTCTCCATCAATGGCTGAATTAATCCTCTCAGAAGACAGTTATGCTAGCTACATTCTTGTCTGCAGAGTGTCATTAGTAGTATCAGGGATTGGTTTTCTCCCATGAGGTTTTCTCAAGTTGAGTCAGTCAGTGGTTGGCCATTCCCTCAATCTCTACTCTGTCCTTATCCCTACATAGAGTAGGCAGGGCAAACTTTCAGTTAAAGAATTTGTGAGTGAGTTGATGTGCCCTTCCTCCTCTGGAAGTCCTGCCTGGCTGTGGGATGAAGCCAGTTCAGCCTCCATATTCCTCTGCTGCTAAGAGTCTCAGCTAGAGGGTCATTCCACCTCTTCTCAGGAGCCTCCTCCATACCGACCTCCAGTTTGTCCCAGAGATGCCCCTACCAATTTTCCTTCTAACTCCCAGCACTTTCGTTTCCATGCCTGCTCTCCTCATACCTGATCTACACACCTACATCCACTGTAGTTGTCTATTTTATTTTCCCTTCTGAGTGAGATTCCAGCATCCTCCCTTTGGCCGTCTAGCTTATTTGGGTCTGTGGATTGTAGCATGGTTTACCTGTGCTTAGTGGCAAATATCTACTTATAAGTAAGTACATACCATGGGTGTCTTTCTGGCTTTCAGTTACCTTAAGATGATATTTTCTAGTTCCATCCATTTGCCTGCAAATTTCAGGATATTCTTGTTTTTTAATAGCTGAGTAGTATTCCACTGTGTAAATATATAACATTTTCTTTATCCATTCCTTCATTGAGGGTCATCTAGGTTGTTTCCAGCTTCTGCCTAGTACGAATAAAGCTGTTATGAACATAGTTGAGGAAATGTCCCTGTGGTATAGTGGGGCATCTTTTGGATATATACTCAGGAGTGGTATAGCCAGATTTTGAGGTATAATGATTACCAACTTTCTGAGAAACCCCTGACAAATTGATTTATAAAATGGTTGTAGAATTTTGCATTCCCACCAGAAACAAAGGAGTGTTCCTCTTGCTCTACATCCTTGCCAGCCTGTGCTGTCACTTGAGTTTTTGATCTTACGCATTCTGTTAGTATAAGATAGCATCTCAGAGTTTCTTTGACTTCCATTTCCCTAATAACTAAGGGCATTGAACATTTCTTTAAGTGGTTCTCAGTCATTAGAAATTTCTCTATTGATAATTCTCTGTTTATCTCTGGATCCCATATTTTAATTGGGTTATTTGTTTTGCTGGTGTTTAATTTCTTGCGTGGTTTATGTATTTTAGATACTAGCCTTCTGTGGGAAATAGGTTTGGTGAAGATATTTTCCTATTCTGTAGGCTGCCATTTTTTCCTATTGATGGTGTACTTGGTTCTTGAGGAAGCTTTTCAGTTTTATGAGGTTCTATTTATTAGTTATTAGTTATTTATTAGTTATTGATCTTAGTGCCTGAGCTATTGGTGTACTGTTCAGGAAGTTTTCTCCTATACCAATACATTCAAAGATATTCTCCATTCTCTCCTCTATTAGATTTAGCATATCCAGTTTTATGTTGAGGTCTTTGATCCACTTGGACCTGGAGGTTTGTGCAAGGTGAAAAGTTTGGGTCTATTTGCATTCTTCTACATGCAGAAATACTGTTAGACCAGTGCCATTTATTGAAAATGCTTTCTTTTTTCCCTTGTATGACTTTGACTTCTTTGTAAAAATTCAAGTGTCTATAAATATGTGAGTCTATTTCTGATCCTTTGACTCTATTCCATTGATCAACCTGTCTATTTTTTGCCAATACCATATCATTTTTATTACTATTAATATTAATATTACTATTGCTTTAGTACAGCTTGAAATCAGGGATAGTGATACCTCCAGAAGTTCTGTTATTGTCCAATAAGACCTAGCTATCCTGGGTTTTCTGTTTTTCAATATGAAGTTGGGTATCACTCTTCCAAGGTCTATAAAGAACTGTGTTGGAATTTTGATGGAAATTTCATTTAATCTGTAGGCTGCTTTTGCTAAGTTGATCATCTCTACTTTGTTAATCCTCCTATTCCATAAGCATGGAGATTTCCATCTTCTATTGTCTTGTCAGTTTCTTTATCCTAAGGCTTGAAGTTCTTGTCCTATAGGTTTATCACTTGTTTGATTAGAATTACACCAATATAGTTTATACTATTTGTGGCTATTGTAAAGGGTGCTGTTTCCCTAATTTCTTCATCAGCAACTTTATCATTTATCTCTTATATAAAGGAAGGCTACTGATTTTGTTTTAGTTAATTTTGTATCCAGCCACTTTGCTGAAGGTGTTTATTAAATGAAAGAGTTATATGGTAGAATTTTGGGAGTCACTTATGCACACTATCATATCATCTGTGAATGAGATACTTTGGCTTCTTCCATTCCATTTTCTACCTCCTTCATTTCCTTTATTGTCCTATTAATTTAGCCAGGATTTCAAGTTCTATATTTAATATATATGGAGAGAGTAGACAGCCTGTCTAATCCCTGATTTTAGTGGTCTTGCTTTAAGTTTCTCTCCATTTAATTTGATGTTGGCTATTGGCTTGCTGTATATTATGTTTATTATGTATGGATGAGCCTTATATCCCTGATCGCTCTACAACTTTTGTTAGTGCTGGATTTTGTCAAAGACTTTTTCAGTATCTAAAGAGATGATCATGTTTTTTTTTTTCCAATTTGTTTATATGGTGGGTGGATCACATTGATAGTTTTCTGTATGTTGAACCATTTCTGTATTTCTGAGATGAAATCTACTTGATCATGGTGGATGATGTTTTTGCTGTTGTTTTAGCTAGGGTTTTCATTGCTGTGAAAAGACTCCATGACCAATGAAACTCTTATAAAGAACAACACTTAACTGGCTTACAGATTCTCAGGTCCAGTTCATTATCATGAAGGCAGGAAGCATGGCAGTATCTGGGGATGCATGGCAGTGGCAGAGCTGAGAGTTTTACATCTTTTTCTGAAGGCAAAGAGAAAACTGGCTATCAGGAAGTTAAGAGAAGGTTCTCAAAGCCCACCCCCACAGTGACACACTTCCTCCAGCCAGGCCATTTCTCCCCACTGAGACCTGAAGCCCTGTTGTGGATCTGATACCATAGTTATGTTAAAGCTTTCGGGAAAGCCTCTACTCCAGTTGTTGAGGGTGCCCATGGCAAGATTGAGCTGCAGATCTGCAGAACATGTGTTCTGGGCTTCATTCTAGCCCATGTATGACTTTGGTTTGTGGCTCCTGTCTGCAAGAATAACAGTATCATTAATAATGTCAGGAATTGGTACTTGCCCATGGGATGGGTCTCAAGTTGGGCCAGTTATTGGTCAGCCATTTCTTTAGTCTCTGCTCCATCTTTGTCCCTGCATTTTTTTTTTTTTTTAAAGAAGGGATAAATTTTGAGTCAAAAGTTTTGTGGGTGGACCTCCACTGGGAGTCCCTTCTGGCTATAGGAGGTAGACTCTTCAGGGTCCATGTCCCCATTGTTAGGCATCTTGGTTAAGGTCACATGCATTGACTCCTGGGAGCCTCTCCCATCTTAGATCTTGGGGACTTCCTAAAGATACACCCCCAGTCCCCATCCCAATCTTATAAAGATAATGAAGCAAAGAGATAAGGTAAAGGGGGAACAAATGGAAACCAGCAGAAAAACTGAAGTGAGAAGAAAGTCGGGAGAGTGTGCTTAATTCATAGAGGTAACTGTATGCTTCCCACTTGAGCATCCAAGTTATCCTCAATATGTAAATTTATCCCTATTTTACCCCCAATGTCCCAGTTTTGAAAGAGCTGTTGTTTGCCCTCCAGAGTAACTTTCTGTGACATAACAATGAACTGATCCCAGCTTTTATGTGACTTCACCTGGATAGTAGATGACATATAACTCTAGCAAAGCCATTGCTATGGCCAATTAAGTGAATAATTATTCTGTTAAAAAGGCATTAATTGGTTTTAATGATGGACATTAATAGCCTTTTTGAAGCTGTTAGTTGGACCAATAGTTCATTTAAAAATACTCTACATATTTTTACATTAGATTATTAGATCTTTCTTAGTCAATATCCTTTGAACAAATTGATTTAGTAAAAGGTCTTGTTCTGAATTTAGTATATTTTTATATTACTCAAAATAATATTATAGTGAAAATTAAGTAACACAGTATCTTAAAACCCACCAATTGGGGAAATAATAGCATATAGTTTTTAAAAAGTAGAAAAGTTTTATTATATCGTATAAGTAATTTTTAAATATTTAAGTGTATATTAGTGAAAGATTTTCTTTAAAATAGCCCTGTTTCAAATACATTTACTCAAAATTATATTTCTTTTGAAATTCCATTAAAATAAATTTGAATTTATATATTATTTTACATAGAAGATAACCATTTTTATACATAGGGTAAATTAAAACTAAAGACAATTTGGGCAATTCTTATTTTACACAATTGTAAAATTATTGAATTCTTTATAACTAGTTTTCACTAATGTTATTGCACTTAATTTCTTTATATAAGTTCAGCATATAGTTAAGATATAGATAGAGATTTTATATAGATATAGATATTTGGATTCAGAAAATATTCAATGATTGTGTACTGTGTGTTAAGGATTAGACAAACATTTCAGCACAGGCATCTTTATCCTAACCAGCCCAGGAACCTGGTATGTTTATTTTGTTAGGTTATAAATTTCCTAGTGAAAACGTGTAAGCTTAGAGAAATTCGAACTTTCATACACTCTCACTGTAACTTAGAAGGTGACATAACTCAGAAGGTGACAGACGCCAGGGTTGGAACTTAATCTTTTGTCTCCAGTATTGAGTGGTGTTCACTTGTCCCAAGCCGGGCATTCTCACCATTTCAAAATGCCAGGGTTTTTGATGAAATATTAGGAATGCAACAAAAGTGACAGAAGCCTCTGTACTTGGAACTTGGCAGGAAGGTTGTTCTCGGGTGAAGGGGAGGAGTAGAGAGGAGTTACAGGGAAAGCTCTGAGACCACCATTACTTGCTTAACTGCAAGGCATGCACTTAAAACACAAGGTCAAGAAGTTGCTCAAAGGAAGCAAATTCACAGCCATTTTCAATCTGGAGACCACATCAAAGGGATTTTTATAAATTTTAATAGAATATTTGTAAATGACACCGACTTGCCTTATTCCAACGTTCTGCTCCAAGGTACTCTTTTCTTTAGATCTTTGCTTCTATATAAATTTACTGTTGGTTTTGAAGGAATTCAAACAAACCTTGTAAGAATTGCCAGATGCCTTGGACTCTCATGTATACTGCTTGAATACATAATTTGAAAAACCGAAACTCAGAGTTCTCTGAATTCTACAACTTTTAGAACATAATGTTTTGGATCTCGGAACATGCCATGCTAAAGATGCTCATACAGTAAAATCCATAAAACCTCTGAACAACTTTGAGATCTGAAACATTCCTATTCCTGCATGTTGTTCCTATTTGAAGAAGTGACCCCAGCCTATAAGTAGAAACTATATGTTTATATGTTTGTTTGGTTTGTGCTATATCTGTTATTACTGGGTCCTAGCCCAGCTAAGAACAGAGAAAGTAGATTATTTCTATTCCTTTATTACTTGAAAGAATAGGTACTTAAGGCTCATTTTTATGTCTACTGTATATACTAGTACCTCATTTACTGAGAGCTTTTATTTTCATACTTTGTCAGATATTCTCATCATTGCATAACATAGTTACTTTCTACTGTTATAATAATACAGTATGAACAAGGCAACCCTAGGAAGAAATAATTTATTTGGAGCTTAAGCTTTCAAAGAATTGGAGTCATGATGGTGGAGCAAAGGCATGGTGGCAGAAACTGAGTTTACAAGTTGATCCACAAGTACAAGTGAGAAACAAAGACAGATAGACAGACAGAAACACACACACACACAATCACAGAGAGAGGGATGGAAGAAAGGATAAATAGAGAGAGGGAGACAGACACACAAACACACAAACAGAGAAACAGAGAGAGAATAAAGAGAGACAGAGGGAGGGAGGGAGGGAGGGAGGGAGGGAGAGAGAGAGAGAGAGAGAGAGAGAGAGAGAGAGAGAGAGAGAGAGAGAGAAAGAAATGAGAATGGTATGGACTTTTTGAATCCTGATAGCCTAGGCCCGGTAACAGACCTCCTCATTATACCTCAGAATCCTTTCAAACAGTTCCACCAACTGGGAAGCAAGTATTCAAATACATGAGCCTATGTGGGCCATTCTCATTCAAACCACCACACTATTTGATCATGGTACTTTCTAACATGCCCTTTCCTTGTTAAAATTATTATCGTGTGTGTGTGTGTGTGTGTGTGTGTGTGTGTGTGTGTGTGTGTGTGATGTAACTGTTTTCTCTTTGCCGTTGCTGCCCATATTTCTCTTCTGCCCTCAGCTCCTCCTCTCTCTAGGTACCTCACAGTTCCTTGTCCGTTGTGTAGAATTATCAGCTCTGTTTTACCTCTGATCTTAAAACATCAACAGTAAAATCTCCATAGTTGTTTAAATGTTTCAGGAGAACATCCCCTAAGAAATCAGATACTGTCCTCTCATATTCTGAGTGAGTCACCACTAAACAAGTAGAGGCAGAGGAGGGAGGGCGATGCGCTGAAGTGGAGGAGTAGAATGAGAAACAGGTAGTTACGATAGATCGATAGATCTCAATGTTTTAAAGAGATCTCTGTGGAGTGCTGTTCTCAGTTGTGATGCGGCTAGGACCTTCCTGAATTCTTAGTCTCTATAATTACTCTGTGAGTTCTGTGCATGATTGAGCTTATTAACATTCACTCATGAAGAAGGAGGAAACACACAAATTCCCACCCCTCTCCTAAGATTTAAAGGCAGTTTGGGGTTGTTAAGGGGGAAGAACTCATGAACTTCCCATCACAGATAGACCTGGGTACTTCATGTTGCTGGAGAAAGAAACATTTTTTTTTTCTTCAGTGGAGCAGCTGCCCATAAAAAACCCTCGTCAGACTCAATGAATCATCAAGATAACACTTCAGTGGACGGTTTCTGAGGATTCTGTTTGTGGTGTTCTAACTGGAAGTCGAGTGTTTGCTTTTGCCTCCTCAAAAAGAGTTTATACAGTAGTGGGAAGCTTCTGAACACAGTATTTGTTCTTCACGTAATATGGGTGAACTTAGAGCAACATATTAGTAGCAATGTACATTGTCTTTTTTTCTGATAATAAATAATTATGTAGAGCCCTCCCATTCACATGCTTTTAGTTAAAAACACATAAAAGATAGTGTTTTTCTATGACAGCATTATCAGCCTATTTTTAAAACCTTAGTTTCACTTGTTAGCATCATGTCAATCAATTCTGTGACAAAGACATAGACAGTAAAACAACGTAGAATTACTTAACTAGTAGCAAAGAAAAAAATCGAGATGCTCCTAAACTGTGTACATTGGCTGGTTTTGTGTGTCAACTTGGCACAAGCTAGAGTCATCAGGGAGGAAGGAACCTTGTTGAGGAAATGCCTCCATGAAATCCAGCTGTGAGGCACTTTCTCAATTAGTGATCAATGGAGGAAGGCCCAGGTCATTGTGGGTGGGGCCACCCTGGTGATTCTGCATTGTATAAAAAGCAGACTGAGCAAGTCATGGGAAACAGGCCAGTAAGCAGCACCCCTCTATGGCCTATGCATCAGCTTCTGCCTCTTGGTTCCTATCCTGTTTATGTTACTGTCCTGACTTAGGTGATGAACAGTCAGTGATGTAGATGTTTAAGACAAATAAACCCTTTCCTCCCCAACTTGCTTTTTGATCATGGTGTTTTATCACAGCAATAGAAACCCTAACTAACACACTATATTAAATGAATGAAAGCTAGTATATAACACACATCTAACTATGTCTTAGAGTCCATCCCCTAAACCAGAAACTTTGAATAAAGTTGTTTTGCATATAAATTATTGTACACTGATCCCAGGAAGTGAAGAACAAGGGGTAGTGATCCTTAACAGAGTGGTAAGGCAGCATAAGGGTGTCTATGAGTTGTCTGCCTGATGAGTGGTTGGTCTTCAACTCTATATCACTTATTGAAGACCCAATGAAAGTATCTGAGAACTGTCTTCCAAAGGAATGCAAGATGAGGGCTCATCCAATGTATTCTAACTCTAACAATCAAGAGTGGTCCTACAAGAAGTAACTCTTTTGTAGTTATGATGTGTATTAACATTTTCAGAATATAAGAGTAGGGTTCTGAAGGTGAGGCTAAGTAAGTAAGGCATTGGCCCACGTAAAACCACTCTCTTCATATTACTTAGCAAGATGTTAGACTTATAGGATTTGACAAGATATATGTGTCCTTTATTAAGTACTCAATGTCACAGAGTCTCCTTTGATTTGTTGACCAACATATAGATCACTATAGGATGCTTATACAAGAACAGTCTCCATTGCAGTTGGCCTCATGGCTATAAATAACAGCATTGATTTCTGTCTCCATCAACACTGACTGATAGATTGACTGGCAATATTGTCTTGCTTAGTGAGAGAATGCCAAGAAAATGTTATGTGGTATACTCTACCAAATCAATCATTCATCCTATAAATTCAGGTCATTCCAGCAGAACTGTGGGCAAGAAATGTAAATATGTATCTGTAGCAGGTGTCAGTTTTAATAAGGGCATATGAGTGCCTCAAGTGGAAGGACTCCATGCAATGGACTTGCTTTCTAGGATGTTAAGAAGTTTTCTTGAGGAATAGTAGCTTGTTCTATGATCATTGCTAGATGTTACTGAGGGAAGTCTGGGGTTGCATCAATGGCATTATTTGCACAGCTTGGTAAAGGAAGCCCATGATGGTAAGCTCATGCATAGGCTTTCTTCTATCACGTTGTCTGGGATATATACAATATGTTTAGATGATGTGGCATTTCCTGCCCAGGTATTTTTTCTTCCTTTCTATTCAGGTAATCCCATATCGTATTACTTTACATTTGACCTGGAGATTTCTGTCATACCAGAAACTTTTATTTTACAGTTAATGAGTAGTACTATAGGAGAGAGGGCTTGACTTCCTTTTCAAATCTGAGTGCTATTGGGAGAGTTTCCCTTTCTTGTCTGAGATTCCATAGTACCTTCAACTACCATGGCTACCTTCATCAAATCTGGGGTGGGGGTTTGACTTCCTAGATAACACAGCAGCAGCTAGCTAGCCAACTTTCTCCATAAACTCTGGCTGCAGATGCCTTCCAAAATGTGATATTTAGTTGGAATTGTAGTCTTGAATGGTGATTGGTTTCACAGACTGCCTACTACCGGCTTCATGCTATTTTCTTAGCAGACTTGCTGTGCTCCCAGCTGTGGCAGAATAAGAGAGTATCGAGGAGAACCCCTGTGGCATACTCGTGTTTTACATTCCTCCTTCTGCCTCTTTATGAGAGCAACACTATTTTCCGGGTACTAGAGTAGATTCGGTTTTTGCCTCTTCCTACATGTCGATTTCTAGATGAAAAGGTGCAAATGTTGGTCACATTGTCTTACCTGTTATGAATGTACTCACTTGGAGACTAGGCTTTTTAACCATTTGTAGCCCAGCATTGTAGGCATAGTAAACCTTGGTGGGCAATGTGTATACCCAAACTAAGGAATTTCCCCTTTCTTAAGTACATCTGGGCCTCCTAATAAAGATGCTCAACTCATATTAAAGTTTCCACTCCCCAAATACCCATGTGATCCAACCCCCCATTTTGTGAAAACTATTTTAAAACCCTTAACTAAACATAGACTTGTCCCCTATAAGAAGACCCTGACTCTGTCATCTCCATAGAGCTAAAGCACCATTCTGGGGAAGATTATTTATTCCTCAAATTGGTAAAAGTGCTGTCTTACTATGTTTAGGTCTGTTTCAGTCTTCTTCATTTTGATGTTGCCTTGGTCAATCTGAGTCTAAGAAGTCCTATATAAACTCTCTCAAGGAAGGCAACCATTCTTGCTTCTCCCTGTTTTGTTTCTGCTCCTGTGTGTTTTTCCCGCTTGTGGAACAACACTGTATACTATGCCTATTTGACACTGAAGTCCATCGTTTCAGAATGTACCTCTGAACTCGCAGTGCTGCTAACGCTTGAGCAGGCACTTGTGGTATTCTTTGGAGAATGGCTCTTTTGGATGGAGCACAGAAAAACAAAGGGGAAGGAAAAGAGATCAGAATGGCTGGGGAGAGCACATGCTCTAGGGAGAAAAAGCAATGGCTTCCATAGATACTAGTATCTTTTATAACAAATTGGTTTGTCTCTAAACCATGGTTTTGCCCCTGATTTTTGTGTATTATACATTAGCTGGGTGAGGCTAGCATGAGAATTTAATACTAAAATGGATAAGAAATGTTTTGGGAAGTGTCCTAATTTAAATTCAAGTATGTTTTTTTAATTTAGGGCATAATTTTTTTTAATGTAACAATTGAAAGGAGGTGAGGGAATTTCCTTGAAGAAATTAGTTAATTAATAAACTAACCCTTGAGTAGCCTAGAGTGGCTTATATTTCTACCTATTCAAGTGGTCATAAAA
Source organism: Arvicanthis niloticus (assembly GCF_011762505.2). Classification (NCBI taxonomy): domain Eukaryota; kingdom Metazoa; phylum Chordata; class Mammalia; order Rodentia; family Muridae; genus Arvicanthis; species Arvicanthis niloticus. Next base: position 45,500,905 of record NC_133429.1, read on the forward strand.
TCACTGTGAGATTGTCACAGTTTTCAGGAATTCTGCACTGATTGGCCTTGACAATGACTTCCAGAGCTTCCACATTGTAAATAGGATCATGTAAGTGAAGTGACAGTTTTCACTGGCTTTGGAGAGAGCCTTTCCATCATTTAGTTCTGCCTTGGGATGTCATAATTCCCAATTCATTTAGGTCATGCCGCCTCACAGAAATTCATGTAATCAATTGTGATTGGTGGGGATTTGAGCATTCACTAGGATTTGCATTTTATTTCCGGCATTTAGAACATGATATCGGTATTGACAAATGGGTACTTTGGGCTTTGTAAAGTGAGAAGAAATACCGCAGAGAGACTAGATTTCCAAGCCTGATTTTATGTATATAGATTCTATATTTATGTCTCTTTATTGAGTTCACTTTCCAAAGGAAGTACTGTCGGGGATTTTTTATACATCACATGTAATAGAAAACTGTTCTTGGTGAAAATGCAAGCAAATATTTTGGAAGCAAGAAAACATGACAAAGTTATTCCCAAAGACAGCTGGACAGATTCAAATGATTTTCTGCTAGTTCCTCATTCTTCAAGCAGCTCATAGAATTTTAAAACACCCAAATGGAAGAGAATAGAGACCAAGCTCCATGAGGTGACCTTCACCAGCAGGTTTGGCTTCAAACTGCACAAAGCCAGCTTGCAGGTCTGTTTCTTTTTGATATCTGGTATAATATAGAAGCATGTTTCTTCAAAGGGGTTCTAAACAAAGGTGGTTTGTCCCTTCTCCTGCTCTTCTGGTCTCGTGGAGTTTGAATCCTTACTGGGAACTGTATCCTGTGGTGACTTAATTTATAGTAAGAACAAGATGGCCTATTTGCATGCACTTGTATTTCATAAGAGCACATTCTGTCAGTATCCAAGGTTACGTCATTATATATAAGATGAGCACTCACTATTTTATTCAGTGTTTGTAATATCTCATGTATGCTACCAAAGCATCAGAATGGAGAGAAGCCATAGTAACTACAAACAAATGGTCATTATTTTATGTGCATTTATGTGCATGCTTATGCTAACAATTCTCTATAAAATAAGACAGAGGACTGCAGTCGTCCCTTCATAGCCTATGTTATCCTCTCAAATACTGGACAAGAAACTAGCTCTCAGTTAACTTTCAAGTAAGAAAGTTGTGAAACCAATTGTGTCAGTAGTTTCATATGTTCATATGTGCTTGATACACATTAAAAAAATTTAATGCATCCTGCTGTCTGGTGGGATTGACATTTCTGTGCACCCTGGAGTTCATTTTCCTCTACAATCTCATTCAATCAGAGTTGAGGTAAAATCTGCATTTCTACATAAGGAGTGCCAGGGCCTTCCAGAAAATGTTTGTCTTCTTGAGGCATTCACCACTTCAGATAAACATTACTTACATCTAAAATCAATAAGAAAATAAAGTTAGAAAAGCAAGTGACATTTCATTTAAACATTATTTTATTCAATTACATTTTAAATTTGCTGTTTTTCAAGACTACTTCTCCAAATGATTTAAATGGAGAAATATTTTTTTTAAAAAAAAAACTATATAGTTTTCAAGTTCCCATGGGATTCATTAAAACAAAGGTGAATTAGTCTGATATAACTTGGCTTTATGGAAGTTGGTAGATGAGAAATAATTTAGTATTGTTATTAGACTCACTCTTTAATAATGCATTGTGACTCATGCAATAATGGAAGTACTCAATATGTTGCAAGTTGAATTTCACAATATTTAAGAAATAACTATGGTCAGAACATGGTTACAGAGGGCCAGCAGAATGAATGGAAAAGTGCAACACTGGGAGGAAGGGAGAAAGGAAGCAGGTGGGAGGACCCTCTAGAATGTACCAGAGACCTGGGAGCTGAGAGAATCTCAGGTCTCAAAGGGAGAGACCTTAGATGAAATGCCCAGCAGTGGGGAGAGGGAACTTGTAGAATCCATCTCTAGTAGAAAGACAGGGCATCAAGTGGAAGGTTGGGGCTGTCATCCCACAGCCAAAAACTCTGACCCAGAATTGTTCCTGTCTAAAAGAACTGCAGGAGCAAAAATGGAGAAGAGATCGAGGGAAAGGAGATACAGTGACAGGCTCAAATTGGGATCCAGATCAAGGGGAGGCTCTAAGGCCTGACACTATTACTGATGCTATGGCGTGGTGCTTACAGACAGGAGCCTAGCATGGCTGCCCTCCAAGGAGCCCAACAAAAGCAGTTAAAAGTGTCAGATGCAGATACACCCGAACAATGGACTGGAGTCAGGGACCCAGGTGGTTGAATTAGGAAAAGGCTAGAAGAAGTTGAGGAGAAGGGTGACCCTATGGGAAGTCCAGCAATCTCAACAAAACTGGATCCCGTATATCTCAGAGACACTGACCCACCAACTAGGTAGCATACACTAGCTTGTCTGAGGCCCCTGACACATATACAGAGAAGGACTGCTTGTTCTGGCCTCAGTGAAAGAGGAGGTATCCAACCCTAACCCTTTAGAGACTTGAGGCCCCAGGGAGTGGAGAGGTTTGGTAGGCTGTTAGGGGTGAGTGTGGGGACATCTTCTTGGAGACAGGGGAGGAGGAATGGAATGAGGAACTGTCAGAGGGCAGAATGAGAGGGGATGACAACTAGACTGTAAAACAAGATTAAAGATAAGAAAGGAAGGAAAAAATGAAGGAATAATTCCTTGTATCTTAACAAGGGATTTGCTAGACTTACATTATCCTGTGACATATGCGTTACAGTTAGCCAATCACTCACAAATGCTCATTTAGTACAACAGTCAATTTGTGAGAAAAGGCACATGAAACCTAGGATTCTTTCATGCTGAATTCATTTACAGTGATGAAAGGATTTATCTAAGTTCAAAGTTCAAGTAAGCTAGCTCTTTTGACATATATATATATATACATATATATATATGTCAATATATATATTGACATATATATATATATGGGTTGGAAAGATAATGGTGCTAGAATTATAGGGCTCAGTATTCAAGATAATATAAAATATGATTTCCAACATACAGTGATAAACTACAAAAGCATTTCGTGTTATTTTGTTCTAAGCCCCATCCTAAGGCCGCATATCACAGGAGAGTCAGAATGTATTTGGTGCTGTCTCCATCCTGAAGTCTTTTAGCTCCGGTTATTAAATACTAGAAAACACTCAGTTTCTAGGTGGTTGCTTACAAAGCACAGGCAAGGAGCTTTGTACACCTGCCTGCTTTTCTGAGTTACTAAGTACCTATAAGCAGTTTGTATTGGCCCTTTCTCATGCTACCTATGTGCTAGCTCTACCCTGACTGCCAACTTAAGTACTAATTAGTAAAATATGAGGGCTGTCCTAGAACCTCGCAGAAAACCTCACTATGGACATATTTTGACCCTTGCATTCAAAGTATTAACTACAATATTTCAGTAAAAATACATTATTTTCAAACACAGCATTTTAAAATGTCTTTGGAAGTTACGAGAAGCTAGATATATTTCATCTAGAAAATTTGATTCTCCAGTTATGGTGAACATCTTACTTTTGTATCTTAGTTTCATAAATTCATACAATCTATATTTCTTATGATTTTCTTCTAGTAGGAAATTATGATACTTTTTATTATTATTATTTTTATATCATTGGCTTTAAATATTTAACAATCTTTTATAGTGAATGCTTTTGTTTTCTTCCAAAATATGTTCTTGACATGATAAAAACTAATCCCTAATGTGTATATATATGTATATATATACATATATATGCATATATATTGATTAAATATATAAATGCAGTAAAAGATACTTCTGTGCAGTTGTAAAATAATAATCTATAACTCTAACCAGTTGTCTACCTTTAGCCCTTGACATAATGAGGTGATTAGATTTTTTAAATATGAATCTTTGTTTGCAACATCCAAAGGATTTAGGAGGATTTTAAGTAATACAACACACTTAGTCAATTTTAAAAAATTGTCCCAAACTTATATGGCATTAGGTTATAGTTCTAGCATGGTGGTACTTGATACCATCACTTATCCTTTCCCCCCACTGCTGTATTTCAGTAGTTCTGGGTCTTTCAGATGAGTATAACATAGTCATAAAGACACTAGATCTCTTCCATGCCCAAACACCGAGGAAGCCACCTTGAGCCCCCTCGGTTTTCATCAAACCCATGAGATTGATCTTAATGATCACTATTTTATCATCTGTATTTTTTTGCACATTAATCCTAATTTACATTTCATATTTCAACCACAGATTGAAATTTGTTTGAGCTATTTGCTTGTTCTTTGGACTGAGGCATTGCTGCAGCAACTTTCTTGTGCACAGTGCAATGTACAACCTACCCCTATTACCTCCTCTAACACTTGGTGTTTGAGTTGCAGCTGACAGAGAAGGTGCTTTTGGCAGGAAGTCTACTGCTTGTGCGATGTTTAAAAAAATACCAATTGTTTTACACAACAGAAATCTAATAAAACTCATGGCACTTGAATAAATTATTGTTATAGAATTGTGAGTCTTCATGAACAAGGTAAAACACATGCTTTGGGCTTGTAGTCTCTGCATGCATGTTAAAGATACAAGTTTACATGCGTACTTGCATTTTCAACTCATATATGTTTTGCTTATATAATTGCTGGGATCCATCATTAAGTGTACCTTTCTCTTTGCTTGAGAGAACCGATTTTTGAAGCAATGATAGTATCTATATATTTCAGTCCAGGGGCACATTGAGGAGATGGCTCAGCAAAAGGAATAGAAGAGAGGGAAATTGTTCTACATCAGTGGTTTTCATCACTGGCTTCATGTGAAGGTCACCCGGGGAGCTTTTAAAAATTAATGTCTGGACCCAATTTCAGACCAATTATTTTAGGTTCTCTAGTGGTAGGGCTGGAGTATTAGCAGTGTTTTACTTAAAAGCTCTCCAGATACTTCTAATTTGCAGACAGGGTTGAGGACTTCTGCTTTACTGTTGTATAACTTTACTTCAAGTATCTACAAATTTAACCCCTTCAACGGCAACATTCATGCTCGACTTGGATCACTGACTCCTTCTCTAATTTTACCACTGTTTTATTTTTTACTAATACCTATTCAGCTAACACTTATTTAACAATGATGAGAGATTGTGTAGGCATTTGAAAAAAAGACATGAAGGAAGTAAAGCTCCTGCTGGGCTTGCTTTCAGAGGAAGACACATGATACACTAATTAACAAACACGCACACAGTATGTCAGATGGTGACAAATTCTTGGAAGAAAAAATAAAGCCATACATTCCAGTACCTCTTTGCGACTACTGTTGGCTGTCATCTTGTGACAGACACTTTCAATGTTAACCCATCTAACATGGCTTAGCTTTCCCATTTAAAAAAATTTGACAAGTGTAGTCACCCATTTACTCTTATCCAAACTCAACTTATCCTGAATTGTCTTGTGCATCTCAATGTTTACTCTCTTATAGGCTACTCAGGATAGGGACTATTATCATAAAAGTGGTTTCTTAGAATTGTATCAATAGAGGTATGGAATAAAAAGTTACCCCTCTACCTGTAAATGTATATCTGAAGAACATTCTGCAATGTGATTATTTGTAGAAATTGAGAATTGTTTTATAGTTATTTCTTCTAAATTGAAACAATCCTTTTTGGGAGCGGGTGTGAGGCTCTGGGTACTCTGGAAGCTCACTAAACTTATAGCACTGAGCATGCTCAGAACGTTGCACGACTCTTGTTGCCTCTCCAGAGAATATTCAAGCAAGCAGAGTTTTCTAGGGAAGAAGAGATTTATTGGAGAAGCTGTCTGTAAATTGAGGAGGGAGCTCTGGGACTGAGGCCTATGTGAGTTATCACCAATATTGGAGTGGGATTTTCATTGGTGTAGCTGCATTTGAGTTACCCATGTTCCTGAACTAACTTCGATAAACTCATTGGTTCTCTAAGGGAGACGTAGCAGAAATTTCTTTGTCATGCCTTCATACCTATCTGGGGTAAGTAGGCATTTGTTTATAATTTCACAGAAAAAATTTACACAACTGTAGCCCTAAGCCAGTATGGGTGATGAATTTGTAAAAAATTAATAGCAATGAAAGCCATCAAACTAGAAGGAAAGAAGAAAGCAATTTCATTCTGAGGCATTAGGCTAAAATAGAGACTAAACCAGGGCATATCTTGACCTGGGACTCTTAGGTTTTATACTTGGGTAAAAACAAATTTTTGTTGTTCAAATTACCCACCTTGCAATTTTCATATGGTAATACCACAGGCTAACTATACACATGGTCTATACCATCCGTGTATCTAATTCCTCTCACTAATCAGAGTTACCTTTTGGGATTTGGGGGATTTGGCATGTTTGGTTTCTTTCACTAAGTAAACTCAACTTTTGAGACTTTGAATATTGTAAATAAAGTTTCTATTAATATTTTCTTAAAGTTTATTTTGTAGACATAAGTTTCCATTTGTTTTGGGTAGGTGCCTATGTATAAAAATCACTGTGTTTCATGGTGAATTATTTCTGAGACTCATTGAGCAATTTGCATGTCACGTACCATGAAGAATGTTTCAATTAGTCTCAAAAGAACTCTTCAGAGTATAGTCCATGATTGTCTTTATTTTCCCATGGTGGATAGGGTTTCCAAATGACAGAATTGTTGCACACATCCAACTCTGCCCTGTATGGATCAGAGTGCCTAGGGATAGATCACAATTGTAGCACAATTTCTCGGTTAGTGACGTCTTTAATACTTTTGTTGCTCATTAAGTTGGAAGCCATTGAATATATTTACCCTATCACCTCAAACACCTAGAAACTGAGGAAGATGTGCAATGCCTCTGTTTTCAGGTCCTGGTAGTCTCTGTTAGTTAAGAATTACTTGAAATTCTAGGGGATACTCAGCATACTGTGTTGGAACTCACACAGTGGTGAATATGTCTGAACAGAGAGATGGAAAAGGCTGATGCTTGCCCACTGCTCACTGTATTGTCCTCCCATATTCCTAGCTGATTGTCTATTGACTATTACAGACATGAAAATTTAAAAACGTCATATTTTAAGAAGAGAAAGGACCACTTAAGAGGATCGAAGGTGGGGTCACTTTTTACAGGTCACATAGAGAGAGGGCTGGTTCATATTACTATCAATGATGCTACAACTTGGAATGCACAGTACAATTTTTAAAGTACTTTGTAAAGCATTACCTCTACAGAGAAACAAAATTCATCCTAAACCAATAGACTCTCTAGTTTACTAAACAAAAGTGAAGAACCAAGCTAGAAAAGATATATTTTGTAATGTGTCCATACTCAGGGGAAGACGTTGAGAAAAGAATGCATAGTTCAATAAGGGTTCCAAGGCAGGAACGCTGACCCATAGTTTTCTCATTGCAAATTATCAATTGAGAGACTTAAAATTACATGTATTATACTATCAACAGATAGCAATATAAGCATAGCTTATACTATATTTTGTATGTTCAAAATGGCAGAAGGAAGACTGACCGATATAAAATAGTATTCACTTGTGGAGGTAAGGACTATAATTTCTGAAATAGTAATACTACTACTACTACTAAATGTTGGAAGGGATTCACAAAGTCCAACCATTACACAGAGAGTACAAGACTGGAAAACTCAGGAACAGATTAAAGAAAGGTCTGAAGTGAAAGAGATTAAAAATAAACAGGAAATCTCTACATTGCATATGTTATTTTAATCAGTTTATATATATGCTTTACTACATACTAAGAAAATACTGTGAGGCACCATCATCATCCTCATTCTATAGATGAATAATATGAGACAGAGGAATCTGAGCCATCAGTGAGGATGATCAGGCTACAGGGAAGGGCTATACTGACAGCTGGCTCCAGACATTTGTACTTCATACTCCATTAAAAGTAGAATCAGTGAAAGGAGAGAATAATTTACAATAGAACACAGAACTGTTAGATTTAAATTCCAAAGCCACCAAGTAATCAACAAGCATATTAGAGCGCGCTGCCAAGAAACAGATAGGAGTTATCAAAAGTGGCTATCTGTCCTGTGTTCTGGGGTAATTTCTCAACACTCCATTCTGATTCCCAAACTCTCTTTTGAAAGGATAGAATTAAAAGAAATGTTTTCACAATAATAGATTCTTTTAGTTTTATTGACTCTTATTTGTATTGGTTCTTTATATTTTAAAAAATAGAATTACTACAAAATGATGATGCATCCAAGAACAAGAACAGCAATAGACAAATGATATTTCTCACTCACATCATTCCAATAGCCATCCCCCATGTTTAGATGTCTGGACAGGTCTTGGGTTGTTACCACTATTATTGATGCTATGTCCTATGTACACAGACAGGTGTTTGTAATTGATACTATGCCATATGTACATATGCATGCATTTCTTCAGGGTACATGAGCAGAATAAAATTGCTTATCCTATTTCATGAACGTCCTTGAGTTTATTTGACAATGCCATCCTGTTTTCTAAAGTTGTTTTTATCAATTTCAACTTTCACGGTGTGTAAGAATTCCTATTGACCCTCATTCTCTACGAAACAGTATTTTCTTGTTTGCAGATTATTTCCACTTCAGTGGGTAGGAGAGAATATATAACTGTGGCTTATATGTGCATACTGCCTCATATCACTGCTGTATCCCTAAATCCTACAGCAGTTTGTAGAGAAATTCCAGTGGCATACATAGAGTACATTCAGAGGCTAGATGGACACCTGCTCAGGTCTCAGGATTGGTTAAAAAAGAGTCTGATGATGCAGTTAATAGCAATGGACTATTAAAGAAATGGGATGAGAAATTAGGGACTAATTTGGAGACTATTTCGGTGTGTAGGGAAATTAGTATTTTAAGAATTACAAAGCTATACTGTCATTTGAAAGTTACTGCAGTCAAGCCAGTTAAAAGTATCCGTTGTTTCTTTACACAACTGATTTTCAACATTCAATCAAGGTTTTTAACATCAATTATTTTGATTTCCATAGTAGACAAAAGAGCAATTATTTGTAATATTTCAAAACTTGGCAAGAAAACATGAAAATTTGTGTGTGTTTGTATCTGTATGTGTGCACTTGTGAGTATGCATGTGTATGTACGTATGTCATTGGTGTATGTATGTGTCTGTATATATGTATGCATATGTGTGTATGTATGTATGTGCATGTGAGTGTCTATGGTACATATTGTGTTTTAGCCACCACTGATATTACCAATAAATGGTTTTTTTTGGTTAAGATTGCATACTGTGAAAAAATGTGTAATTTGCAAGAAATTATTCTTGATAAATCACCCTTTATATTTAAGGAAAGATGGAGACACTGGTATTGTACACTTTGGTTTAAGGACTTTATTACAAAGTGTCTTTAAAATTAGGAAAAAACACAAAGAAAATAAAACAAAAGAAATTGAAGCCATAATAAAACTTACAAAGCAGTTTCATAATTACCAGCAGATGAATCAATGCTTATGTACTGAACATGTTATCCCTTGATTGTGTAAAACAGCTATGTGTGTGTGTGTATGCTGTGTGTGTATGATTGTGTGTTTGTGTGTGTATGTGTGTATGCTGTGTGTTTGTGTATACATGTGTATGTGTGTGTCTGTAAGTGTATGTGTGTGTGTATGCTGTATGTGTGTGTGATTGTGTGTTTGTGTGTGTGCCTGTAGGTGTGTGAGTGTGTGTATGTGTGTGTGCTGTGTGTTTGTGTGTATATATATATGTGTGTGTATATATGTGTGTCTGTAAGTGTATGTGCACGCATGTGTGTGTATGTATGTGTATGCCTATCTCTTTTTTCAGTGAATAACTATACAGATTTTGCTTTAATTTTGTGATGCCTCCTGGGCATTCCAGAATCTAGTATGTCATCCAAGTTGTCACATTTTCAAAGATATTTCTATTTTCTTATTAAGCAAATAATGGTTTATGAGTTTTCTGATACTACCATTTGTAGTCATTGAAAATGAAATTCTTCAAATATATAGTGCTTGCTCGTGCATGCTGTTAAAAATGATGATCTTTTCAATATTTAGGTAACCGCTTGTTTTTCACTTAGAGAAAGATTGTGTTTGGCATAAAAGTAATATATATATATATATATATATATATATATATATATATATATATATATGACTGAAGGATATAGAATGAGAAATTTAGTAAATGCAAATGAGCATATTTGTAAATTTGTACATAAGTGTATAATTAATTCATTGCTTTCATTATTATTATGAAAGTGACTCTGAAATTAAGAAATTAAGCCATGGAAGCTGCAAAGAAAAAACTGACAAAGTTCATATTTTTATTCATGTATTTATCCAGTTCTTAATCTCTTATGAATTAAAACAGTTTGTATTATATGCAGAGTTTCATATGAAGTGTGTTATTGGCTTGGTTTACCCAAATTCCATGTGTTGAAATTCCAACGCTATATCCCTCAGTGTTTAAAATCACTGGGACTGCAGTGAGTTCAACTGAGTTAAACTCATGCTACTATAGATAGTCCATCTACATGAGTGCAATACAATTTATTGGTTCCATGTTGTGTTATGCATTCTGTTATGGATGTCAAGACCCTGCCATACTTTAATAGTGCTGGCTTGCTTATCTTTTCAAGGCATATCTTAACACTTATATCATAAAGTAAGTAAGTACCAGAAAATGTGAGCCAGTTGGTGACCAAAATCTTTTATAGCACCTTGAGATAGTAACTGACCCCTGAGATACCTTGACTTTCAGCTTCTAGTTCCCAGAACAATATCAGTGCTTTTAGTTCTAAGATGAATTGTTTTTTGGACTTCTGTTATGGCCTTTCTCTTGGCTAACTAATGCAGAAAGGCTTTGAACTATAAAGAATTCCTTGGGAGCTACAAATATATAGTTAAAATAAAGTTCAACATAGGTCATAGCTTACTAGAAGAGTGCAAAGGAAGTCCTGGGGTATGAGGGAAGGGATGAATATATGGAAATTGATGTCATCTGTCTCCAGATTACCCAAGATTTTAGCTAGAGGCACATAGACAATGGATGCTTTGATATTAGGTAATTATATTCTATGAAACCATTTTCTTCTACTTTCTAGGTTAAAACAAAACTTAATTAAAATTTAATGTGTGGTCCCACTGGCAGCATGTTTGCTGCCCTTTGTGTGGCATACATTCTATTTGATTCCTAGGTCTTGTAACATCTCTGAACACTGTCCTTTCTTCTTTTCCTCTTGGTCGTTTGTACCTTTAAAATCGTGTTACCTTGATGATTTTTATGTGTCTTTAAAAGCTGACACATGTGAACCCCAACACAGAAGGTTACATGCGAGCAACCAGTAATACTCTCTCACATGCACTGCAGCTGACATATTTGTTATTTTTTTTTGTCCACTGGAAGTTTATATTCTTTAAACAAAGAAATATATTAAACCAAGGCCAATAGATAAAGCTCACACCACATGAAAATTCAAATTCATGGTGCTACCACATAAGAGGAAAAGAGATCTATCTTCTAGATCATTAACAGTGCTAGAAAAGGGAAAACCAAATTAGAAAATTCTGGCTGATAAAAATTGCATAGTACTGAGAAGGAAATATATCAATAAACTAAATTTTTTTTGACCTAAAACATATGAACACACATCTTTGGGTGTTTTGTCTCAATGTTTTCCCTGATTGGAATTTAGCATCATCCTTTCGACATAAAGCATACTTCCATAGCTGTATCTCAGATTTCTAGACTAAGCACATATTTACCAGAACAGACCTATAAACATATAGAGAAGACATTGATAGTCTGGATATTTGTGACTTTTCTCTTTAGTCTTTTATCATCATAAACCAGTAACTGTTTTTAGCTATAAATCCCCTTTATCAAATCTTTCTATATTACTTAGATTAGATTTTACAGAAATAGCACTCTTTCCTTTTATACTATTATGTAGGTTTTGGCAAATCTGTTTACATATTCAGATTAAATCCAATTTGTAGAAGCAGATTCAGAACTAATGCTCTTGAATTACTATTAGAAATAAGTGATAGTGATGGGAAATTGCCTAATGTTCATTAGATGTAATTGATTTCTGAACATCAAACTTTACAGGTGAAACAAGTGGTATTAGTTTTTCTGTGAAGTAAATTGACAGAGAGTTACTAAAGGTATGCTAGCTAGTGTTTCCAAAGTTCTGAAGTGTAAGGGGGAGAGAAATTGTGAGCACACAGCTGAAAAAAAATCTATAGTTAGTGGATAATTATGAGTTAAATAGTATTGTGCCCCACACATTGGGGTTGTATCAGGGAAGAAAATAAATAGTTTCTCAAGGAATTAGCATTTGCAATAAACAAATATGTATTTTGTTATGAGGATGAATATTGGAAAACAACAGGGTAAGGAAAGAGAAAATAATTGTTAATTAAAGCAAGGTTGTTCATGCGACCTCTGTGATAAGGTGGTCTTTGAGTATAGGCATGCTAAAGCTACTGTGAAATCCCTGAGGGTACCTGAGAAAGACTGCCCCAGGCTAGCCCAAGAGGTACTTAGTATAGACAAAGAAGGGGAACAGTGGGCAGACAGAAGTAAAGGTGTGGAGGAGAAAGAATTTGGAGAAGTGTTTATAAAGGCTGGAAATGAGTGTGAAGAATCTCTGAGCCTCTACAGAAAGGTGGTGTTCATGGTAGGGATTTAAGAGTAGAAACATAATGTGAGGTAGGTCAATACTCACTGTTATGTGGGAGCAGGAACCAGCAACATCTGGACATATGTTTAGACCTGATGTTGCAAGGCCAGGACTTGACACTGCATACTCATTTATTATAGAGGCACCTGCTTCTCCCCCTGAAATTGAACCTGCCTTGGGTTCATGAATGCTAGCTGCTGAATGTATCATCCTACCATTGGCCCCTGGCTTATTATGACCTCGTATGACAGACACCAAGACCCGCTTGCTTGTGTCCACATCCACGGTAACTATAATTCTAAAGTGTCACCTCACGTCTAGCACATTCCCATGGTCTATTAAATCTTCAATTACCTTCCAAAGTTAAGCTTTAAAAAATAACTTTCCTAAATTGCGTTTTATCTCCCTGTTTGAAACCTTTCTCCGGTTGTTCATTATTTTATTTCAATAGAAAGATGAAGTCTTCAGATGGTCCACAAAGCACTTGGTGGTTTTGTTCCTTCTTTTTCACCTACTTCCCAAGACCCTTTTCTTCTTCTTCTTCTGTATGCAACTATTCTTTGATTACCTTTTCTTTTGTTATATTACCTAAGATCTTTTCTGAGTTAAGATCTTTTCTGAATTATCTCGAAATAGCCTACTGTCACTTGTCCTTCTTTCTTATTCTTACTCTTAGAAAGTTAGTATGGTTCTTATCAAACTGCAACAATATCTGGTTCAGATCTGCGTCCATTTATGTTTATTCTACAGCACACATTCTGATCCCTCCAGACTATCCCTCCAAATGGGTTCTTCCTATTCCACTCCCCGAATTGGCTGATTGATGGCATATGCTATTACTCAATAAATATGATCATTAATGAAGTAATCATTATTTTTATTTTTGAATCAGTAGTCTTTATCGATAAAATTTGTTTCCTTTGTGGCCAAGAGAATTCCCAATGATGTTTGGTAGCAGCAGTCTTTTTTTTTTTTCCCTTAAAGGCTCTGGTGTGAGGAATTCAATATAAAATATTGTCCTGAATTCAGTATTAGCATAGGCAGGGTAAAATAATGCAAGGATAAAATTGAGGATCACACACCATATTTTTATCTTCCTCATCAGAACACTAGCGTAGGAAGTGGACAAGCTTCACCCCTTTAGTTTTCTTATTAAATGATATCTACTCATGAACTTATGTACTGTTTTAAATTGTTGACCATTCCTTATTGTTTAAAATTGTCATCTTTCTTATTCTTATTTTTTGATTTATATTATTTGATCTGCTTTATTTCATTGGGTTTGCCATGACAAAACACATATGAATATTACTTTTCTATGTTGTGCATGTGTGTACTATGCCACTGTATCTATACACCTGTGTGTTGCATATACATTTTTCTTCTATAAATACGTTCTGTGATCCTACCAGCTTTTGTGCCCTTCCCATTTTTAGTTATTTATTATAATCACTTATGAATCTCTGAATGCAGAGTGAGTCTCGGAACTGAGGAGGGCAGTGTGATTAATGAATGAAGACTTCTGTATGGTCTAGGATTTTTATTTTTCCTTATATTTATTGTGTAAGCCAAGCTGTAAAGTTGAGAGAGATTTGGAGTGGCTTATGAAATATTCATTGTAATATGTTATGAAGCAAACTATGGAGATATTTGTGGAAGGAGAGAATTTGGTAGCTGGATAAAAGCAGTTTAGTTCTCTGAGAACATAAAAACAAAATAAGAAGAACTAGTTCCCAGGACCATCCTACTGAAGAAAACCAAAATGTAGCCTTCAGTAGCCTTTGGTAGATCTTCACTATTTATATCTTTTTAAAAACTTTTTAAATGATGTGAATTTTAACATGTGATACTCATAGTACTTGAAAGTAGAATTACATTCTGTCACTTCTTAAATACATGATGAATTAATACTAATATAGTTCAATCTCATTCATCTAACAGCCTATTATGGGGTGAATTGTTTAACATCTTATTGTTATTAAACTTCTGTGGTGTTATGTTCTGTTCTTTAATTTTGATTTCCTCCGATGGTAGGTTTGCCTCTACTAGGAATATACTATGCCTTACTTAGTAGTGATCAATCCGTGTATGTTAAATTAATTAAACATTCTTCTGGGATGAATGGATTGAGCGAGCATTTGAAAAGCATTGGAAAATGTCAGACATTCAAACTGAACACTAGCAGGTTCAGTGTCTCACACTGATATATATTTGTCCTTGCCTGGTAGGAAGGGCTATTCAGAAAATGCCACAAGGTCACCCAGTAAGCAATTCAGACAGAGGTAGTAGGGGAATAAAATGACTTAATCATTTAAAGAGGCAGAGTTTGATGATTTTTGTGGTTTCTTTAAGGACAATTTATTTTATGATTTTTTTCTCTGCTAGTAGAAAATGATAAAAAAGAAACATTGCAGTTTCATTTTATTGGTATGCCTCTCATTATTTCAGTAAAAGAGTCAGGGTCAGATCTAAATTTAGAATAATATATGTGAGATTATAACTTATTCCTTAGTAAATTTGTGACCTCTGTGTCACAAAGGGGAAGAAATGTGGAACACAGGCTATTCAAGCCTGAATTAAAGAAGTCCTGTTCATGGACATTGTGGGAAAGGCTGTTCAGTATAGAGTGTAAATTTGTAGATGAGGGCTTGCCATTCATCTTTTTGCTATTTTTCCTCTCATTCATTTTATTTTTTTTATGCCAGAAAAATGCTTTCAAACTTCCACCTGGAAATGAGTCTCTCATATAAATGTTTGAGTAGCAGCTATAAGATAAAATGATCTGTCATCATGGATTCACTGTGTCTTCAGCACATATTAAATAAGATGGGTATCTATATACTTGTAATATTTCATATACTCACAAGTTGCTCTCTTTTTATTGGTTGTTAAAAGTTTCAAACCAATTAATGGCTTTACTATAGCCCTTTTACATGTACTTTTTTTTTAATCCAGTCTCCTTCCCCTTTGCCTTTTCCCTTTCCACAACATGTCATATTTGTCTTTCTTAATCAAGCATATTTGGGACAACATATGATTCTCAGTTTCACCCATTTCTTACAAGTGTCATGATTTAATTTCTTTCTTTACAGTTGAATAAACTTCCGTAGTATGCATATACCACCATTTCATCATCTAATTGTCTGCTGATGAGCTATTAAGATGGCAATGATGAATAGAGAGGCAATAATCATGGACTATTAGCTCTGATGTAGGACTTAGAGCCCTCTGGGTATGGGGACACAAGTGGGAAGAGCAAGCCATTTCTCTTTTCGTGTGATCGTGACACCTTCATTCTGACTTTCAGAGCGACTACACTAGATCACATTCCCACCCGAATTATACAGGATTTGGCTTTTCACAGATTCCCCACAGATACCTGTTTATGCTGGTTTTCTTGATGCTCTCTACTATGAATGTTGTCTGATGAAATCTCAAAGTGGTTTTTATCTATGTTGACTTGATTGCCGATGATATTTCATACTGTTGTAAATGCCATTGGCCATCTGTATTTCTTCTTTAAGCGCACTCTCTTCAGTCTATTAGCCTATTTGTTAGGTTGAAGAATTGCGGTTTGAGGATTCAAATTTTGTGTGTTCCACATAGAGCAGCTGATGACTATCCCCTGTCCTATGTCAGGTGTGTTCTCTGGGGCTTGTTTCCTTTGCTATGCAGAAGCATTTTAGCTTAAGGCAACCCCATTAGTCACTTCTTGAGGTTATCTGCTGTGCTGTTAGAGACCTGTTCAGAAAGTCTTTGCCTGTGTACCTATCTTGAGGTTACTTCCTTCTGCTTCCCCTGTTAACATCTGTGATTCATCTTGATTTGTTTACAGTGTTAGAATGGGTATAACTGCATTATTGTACAGGACAATATCCATTTTCCCAAGCAATTTTTGCGAACAAGATTTTTGCTTTTCTAATGTATTGTTTTAACATTATTGTCAAAATTTAGGAGTTTGTAGATGTGCGGATTAATTTATCAGTCTTCGGTTTTGGTAACTCAACCTCCATTATACACGTGTCTGTTTCTGTGGTGGTAGAACACCATTGTTTTTATTATGGCTCTGTAGTATAGTTTGAGAACAGTTGTTTGAAATATCTTCTTTACTAAGTACCTTTTTGGTATTTCTTTAGTGAGTTGTGTTTATCTCTTACTGCTTTTAGTTGTTCTTTGTCTTGAATTTTTGATGTTGTGATGATGATTTGTTATTGAGATATTCTTCTCTGGTCATGTCTGTTTGGGTTTTGAAGTCCTCTAGAGTTTAGGTGTCAATTTCTTCTATAAACTTAAACTTAGGATATTTTCTATTATAATTTCACTGGGTACTTTGTCTCTGATCTTCACTTTATTGCGGTTTCTTTTTCTACTTAGCAGATTCTTGGGTTTGCATTTTTGAATGAATATCAAAATTCTTGGAAGCTTTGTTCATGCTCATTACTTTTTCTTATAAATAAAGAATATCTTATCTTTTTGAAGCTCTTCTTCTGCTGGGTTCTGTCTGTTGGTGATGCTTCTTAGCTTGCTTAAACTTACCTGAGTCTTTATGTACAGCACTTTTGTTTGTTTTATTTAGAGATCCTTGATTTTCTTGCTGATTTATTTCTGCCACAATTTTGAATTTCACCTCCAAATTTTTGGCTGACTCATTTATTTTGGAATATCCTCACTTAAGGGCTGACTTGACTTCATCACCTTATTAATCCGAGTCTTTTATATGGTCTTTGATTCTCTTTTAAAGTAGGACTCTGAAATGTTTATCTGGTAAGTCAGCTACCTCAGCATCTTTGGTTTCTGTCATTGAGAATTTGGAAACAAGTGGAAAATGTTTTCTTATTTATTTTGAAAAAATTACTTTAAAAAGCTTTGAATATCACACAAAATGTTTTGATCATATTCACCCTAATAATTCTCCCAGGATCCACCTAGCCATATACACTGAACATTTGTGCATTGGAAAGCCCTCCTAGACCAATTGGTACTGCTCAAAATATTCTTGGATGTGTGTTCTTTCATTGGAACACGGTTGAATTACCAGGAGCTACATTTCTAGAGACTATGACCTTCATTATTAAGCACCTATCAAGTTTTCTCATATTCTATGCATGTCTTTGTATGAGTGTGTCATATGCTCTTAATTTACTCATTTCCTAGTCTCTTAATTTTGTGAGTCCTGTTGGTGAGCAGGTTGCCTGCCTTCTTGCTTTCACATTTCTTTCCTCCCTTTGCTCTTTCCTTTTCTGTTCCTCCATTTTTTCATGTGTTATATGATGTATCAAACCATTGATTATTTATCTGCAGTCTCTTTTTATATTACAATTTTGAAGTTACTAGAAAAAAGACAATTATTTACTGGCTTCTGGGATGCCCTTGTATCCTTCCTAGGAATCTCTGATGATTACCAATTAACAGGGTGGCAGACGTTGCCTAGGAGTTTCAGGATATATCCTAAACATATTATCCCAGAAGATTCCAAACCTGGTCTTGTTTGTCTTTCAAAGCTATGTGCTGAAGATTTGCAGTCACAGTAGGTAGTGTTTCATGTCATATAAACTCATATCATATAAGTTTGTATGGGCACTCAAGCTCAGGAGAGACAAGTTCAGCAAATACACTGACTTTTGAACATGTATTAGATTGCTTACCTCATTGAGTAGAATCTTTGATAAGCTGCCTGCTTCTCTTTTCTTCATAGACAGAAGTTTCACTATCCCTTCTCTGCACATGGCTTTCTAAAGCTTTATTCAGCATCAATTTCTTGAGTTTTCTAGAGACTATTTCTTGTTACAGACCTACATATTACTCCAATTTCTATTTTTAGTGAAGAAGTTACTTTTAATGAGTTATTTTATTTTTTTATTATGTGTTTGTTTGTTTATGTGTAGATAAGTGCAGGTGCCTGTGGAGACTAAAAATATGGTCCTTTGCAAGAGCATATATCTCCTTAGTTGCTGAGGGGTCTATCCAGGACCCACTTGTTTAACTGTCAAAATTTCATGTGTTGGAACTCTATACAACCCCAGTTCACATATAGGCCATGCAGGCCTCAAATCATGATTTTCCAGTGTCAGCTTTCTAAGTGCATGGATTAAAGGCATGTACAACCTCACATGACTTGTATTTACTAATCTTTACTATCATTGCTATTTTCTAGTTATCTTTGATAATAAATGCTTTAATTCTAGATAGCCACCGAATTATTATGCTATATAAACTCATAGACTCAGTGTGGGGAGCCGACAGAAGGCGGCTATCATCCTTGCAGCCATCTTGAGCCATATACCCTGAAAAGAGACTTGATTACATCAGCCTATAACAGCTGAGCACAGTCTGATAACATTTTGCTTTAGATACCCAGGATTTTCCCTTGGGTGTGTGATACTTAAAGGTGTGAGGCTTAAGGGTGTGACTTAGAGATCAGATTTAGAGATAAGACCTAAGGGTGTGACTTCAAGGGCGTGACTTAGAAGTGAGACATATAAAAGGGAGAGGCAGACAGAAGAGTTCAGTACAACTTACAGTACAACTTGGAGTAGGAATTAGGCATTGAGGAAGAAGACACTTGGACTAGAGAACTTGGAAGAAGAATTATTAGTTATTAGGAACTTGGCACTTGGAGGAAGAACAGAGAATTAGGTATTAGACATTAGGCACTTAGCACTTGGAAGAAGAAATTTGGAACTTGGAGGCACTAGGGACTAGGAACTAGGAACTAGGAACTCAAGACTTGGGACTTAGACTAGGAAGAGAGACTGAAGAATAAATGGGATTGAATCACAATTTGTCTGGTCTTCATTATTCGAGTCTGTCCTCACTCACTCTCTTGCTGAAACCCAACCCGCGGACCGGAGCAGCTTGGGGCAGTAACAAGTTAGTCCCCAAAGCTTTTGGCAGTGTGGGTTCAAACATTGACAGAGAGGTCCAGGACATTTTGACCCCCAAACGCGGGGCAGCTTGGGCTGCAAGAGTTCAGTGTATTTCTTATTCTGATTAGTTGAACCTCATGTCAAGATGTTTGCTTGACAGTGCATGAGGTGTTTGATATAACATATTTGTGAAAAAAAAAGATGATTGCCATGGGGGCAATGACACATTGGTGCTTGCCATGATGGGCTCATTCTGGAGTATAAAATACCATGGGAGTTCTAGAAATGTACATACAGCTTGCATATTGATCTGTGCCAGCAGTATATTCATTCTTTTCCTAGAACCAGAAGTTGATAACACATCCCTCTACTGGCATGAGTTCTATTACCGTCTTTTAATTTTCTCCCATATGTCATTTGCCCTTTCAAACATCACTTCTTTTATGTTTTAGAGTATGACATTTTCAGTAAGCAGGTCAGCAATATATCAGACAATGCCTTTAGCTGAATAAAATTTCTTACAGAAAGTAAAAGAATTGAAGTTCTTTATACCCCCTTATAACACTACAGGACCAAGATTCACAGACTCCATAATTCTTCATTGGGTAAAAGATCCTCTAGTCCTATAACCAGGCTTTTAAATAGAGGATATTTTTCCTAAGCACATTATTCAGTTCCATTTTCGAGATCAAGAATGTTCACTATATCTTATCATAATTTCAAGGTCTAATTATGATATTTTTGATGAATTTGAAGGCTTCTGTAAGACAGCACAGGAAAGCAGGCCACTAAACTCAGCAGAGGCTTAATTTTAAGTCATGACTCCATCAGGAACTCCATACCTACCATGCACAGGATTATCGCAACCAAGTCATGTAACCCAGGAATACAAAATTTACTCACTTTAAGAAGGAAGAAATAATGTGTTCGATATACGTGGCCTGCACACAAAAGACAAACAAACAAATGCTAGTATGGGTTCATAGCACTTTGAAATGTTCCCAACTATCATCTCAATTATCATAATATGAATTCTTATAGTTCTTCTAAACCTTCTCTCTGCAATAGACCGTGCCAGTGATTTTCATTCATTTATTCATTCTCCTTGCAAGGGTCAAGAAAGCTGTCTTAGAAACTAAGATAAGCAATGCTTGTAAAAGGCCAAGACTTTCCTCCTAATGTGACTCAGATCCTATCTGGGGAGAGAAGTAAGAGAAGGAGCATTCATAACAAACCATAATAAACACTTTCAAGATTCCACAGAATCACAATCATGGACTCTTTCCTTCTGATTAACCTGGCCTCCTAGCTCAGCTTCTTTGGAGGCCTTGTGAGGAATTTGTCATTTCTTATAACGACTTTTACATCTTCCTTTTCTTCTCTTCTTTTTCCTCCTCCTTCTCCTCTTCATATTCACCACCCACTTTTTCTCTTTTTTCTCTTTCCTCCTTCACTGTCTCCTTCTTCCTCCTCTCTCTTTTTGTCTCGTCAGTCAAGGTTTTTCTATGTAGTCTTTGCTAGGTTTGTACTTGCTTATGTGACCCAATCTGATGTCAAACTTACCAGAATCCTCCAGCCTCAGTTTCCCAAATGATGAGATTTACAGGTATGTGCACAGACACCAAGCTCTTTTACTGTTCCTGAAAATCACTCAGAAATATACATTTAGTTTTATTACTAAATATTGTAACTCACACAGACAAGAGGAATCCTAGAGTTATAGAAACTGTTGGTAACTACAGTCAAACTATAGGATTGTCCTGGACTCCTTTTTAAAAGCATCTTTACTGAAGCATAATTTGAAATCATTGAACAGTTATTGCTGACAGTGTGGAGATGTTGTAATATATCTCTACCGACGCAGTTCTCACACTTTCCCAATATTAAGCATGCTCACCAGAGTCTTAATTCATTTATTCCATACTTTTATTCTTCCTACCTTCCCTTCTGCTCTCTTTTGTCCCCACTTAGCTTAGGGTATTAAGATAATTTTTCACTTTCTGTTGTTTTATTTGAATTGAATTTACAATATATACCTTCAGCTGTTGTTTATTGTCACTAATTGCATTCCAAGGTGCAGGTAGGTATGCCACGGTTTGCTTGACGGTTCTGCCTTTCCAACTTTTGGTGATGGGAAACCAAATATTGATAAAGAAAGCTGCTATTGATAGTAATTGCTTACTTCATATAGGCAGAGCATTTTGTTTCTTTGGGGGAAAAGGTCTAAGTACAGTGTGGTAGATAAGTAGGTAACTGTAGTTACAGGTTTAGTTTCTGAGGAGGTTGTATATAACATTTCCCAAGCCCAATTGTCAGCTCTTTGCACCCACCACAGTGTGTAAGTGCCCAGCAGGTCTGTGTCCTCTGCAAACCATTGTGCAGTCACTTGAGTGCTAGTTATTCTGCAAATAAATTGTAATTCATTATAGGGTTTTAATTTGCTCTTTTTTTTTCTAATGGCTAACAATATAGAGTCACTTTCAGGTGATTTTACAAATCACTACAGGTGATTTGTAAAGCAGCTTTTAACATCTTCTCTCTGTTTAAAATATATGCTTCTTCAAAGTTCTGTTTCGTTCCAAATTTCTGTTTTCTTAGTACAGATCCTATAGTAGATTATGTGAATGTAATTATTCCATACCAATTTTGTCTTATATATGTGCTTTCTGAAAAGTAATAATAATAGTGATGATGATAATAATAATAGTAACAACAACAACAACAACTTTGGTGAGTTACAAATTAATATTCTCCTATATTTATTTTTTTCATTTATTCAACATTTACTTTTAACATACAGTATAGTCTGATTATTTTTTCCTTCCTAAGTACTCCCAGATTCTCAGCATCTCCCCTTTCATCTGGATTCATTCCTTTTCTGACCTTCCTTTAAAAAGTAACAGGCATTTAAGTCAATGAATGAAGTCAAAAACAAACAAATCAGAATCAGACTAAATAAACAGAAGAGAGCCAAAGGAAACTCAGGAGAAATGCATATAAATGCAAATATACACAAACATTGCTCACACAGGAATCTTATAAAGACCCAAACCAGAAGTCATCACATATATGCAAAAGACCTACCTGTAAGGTTAACAACAAAAGGTCCTGACACTACATTAGATGCCTCTCAGTTCATTTTGTGTTGGCATGTATTGCTTGATATGTAACAGTCTACCCTGAAGAGTAGTTTGTTTCACCAATGAGATTCCCTTGGAGAAAACTAAGTTTTCACTTGTAAGTGGTTATTCATTCGATTTAGCTTCTGTTTAGAAGTGGGGCCATGCACCCATAGCTGCTTTTAGACCTAGAACACTGTCTCACACAGATCTATGCAGACCCTGTGCTCTCTGCCACAGTCTCTGAGTTCCTATGTGCTTTGGTGCTGTTGTGTTAAAAAGGCACTGTTTCCTTAGAGTGCTCCATCCTCTTTGGCTCTTCCACTGTTTCTGCCTCCTCTTCTGCAGAGTTGCCTGAGTCCTGAAGGGAGGGATTTGATGGAGTGTTCCAAGGTCTCTCACTCTTTGCCCACTGTCTGACTGTGGGTCTCCTATTTATTTTATCTTCTGTAGGAGAAAGCTTTTCTGATGATGCTTGAGCAAGCCAGGGATATATAAGTATAGCAGACCGTTACTAAGAATCATTTTATCATTATATTCCTTTCATAGAACAAGAATATTTGGTTTTTTTCTAGATCTATGTAATTCTAGCTTTAGTTTCTTTTAATATTTGTAGTTTTAGTGTTATATGTGAGAAACTATCGCTTATCCAATGATAGAGAATTTATCTCATTTTTCCCTTTAGATAAATTAAAAACCTTACTTTCATATATATGTCACATTTTGGTTGGATTTTTTGTATATGATTTGTATATTATACACATATTTTGCTTGTACATATGTGAAATATAAATATACAATAGTCAGAATTCCAAATAAATTGTTGCAGCCAACATCCCGCTAATACTTTGCTATAGATAAGGCTAAGAGAAGCTGAGGATAATGGACAATCGGAGACAAGAAAGCATCATGACGTAAAATATGTATGTAATCTTCTAGTCTTGGCTGATGATTTATGTGTGGGGTCAATGAATACACAAGTTTGGAAAAATAAAAGAAATAAATATGAATAAAATAATTCTTTAAAGCAATAATGGCAAGTTATTTAATTCAATAAAATGCTATTTTGCCAAATATTATTATGTTATGCATACCATTCTCATTTACTCTTCTAACTTTGCATTTCAGCAGTATTTTTTTAATGAGTTCTTTTTGTATGAAGGGAAGGGTGTTTATGGACTTGTGCTGTATGGATGTGTGTCTACGTCTACATGTACTATGTGGGTATGTGTATGTTTGTGTGTATGCACATGTGTGGAGACCAGAGATAGATGGTGGTATTTTCATTAATTGCTTTACAATTTATTTTTGAGACAAAGATTTTTGCTGACTCTGGAGTTCACTGATTTCACCGGAGTAGCTGGCCAACAAGCCCAGGGGTCATCTGACTCCTTTCCATAGTAGGAGAAAAGTTATGCTTAGCCATGAAGCTCTTATGTGAGTGCCAGGGATCCAACTTCAGGTCATTATGTTTGTATAGGAAATACTTTAGTGAGCCATGTTCCCAGCAGCAGACAGACCTTCCTGGGTATTCTCATTTGTCCTCTGTGAACCAGGTTTCTCTAGCATGATATACCTTTCCTTTAAACTCTGACAATGAAATACAGGGACTGTTCTTATCTATATTTTAGTATTTCTTGACATCCAAGTTCCAACCTCACCCCACAGAGAAAATGTCTTCTTTACAGATGTCAGCTGTCTAGGCAGAGTGTCTTGGTTCTTCTGTGTTCTAGCTATTTGAACATCAGCATTGCAGTATTGCTTGTGCCTGCAAATTCAGATTCCACAGCCGATTGCCATTATCTTCTGTGAGTGACAACCAGAGCTCACTTAGAGAATAATCTTGTGGGTAATGTGAAAAGCAAGTGCTCATTGTACAAATGGTCAAAATCTTAGGATATATGGAACTTTTGATAATTTTAAGAAAGTGGAGTCATATTATAGAGATTCAGAGAGCCAGATTTGGTGCACTGCACATACATACATACATACATACATACATATGTGTATGTATCATATATATGCATATAGCATAATATATCAGTTATATAACATCATAATAAATATATGTAGTACGATATATATACATACACACACACATATATGATAACTCTTTACTGACAGTATTATGGCATATGGCTGAAACACATTAAGCATGTACTAATATGTTTTACAAATGTATATTCATGTACACATATAAATAATATATCACATATATTATATATATGATACTGAGGTCATTAAGAGGAAGATTTGCTTTTAAATAGCTAATACTTCCTGAAAGCAGAATGATCTATTTTTAAGAACTTGATCATGTCAGCAGACTTTATTCTGCATATGTTCTGTAGCTACTTGGCACAGATATTACAGATAAAATAAAAACCTTTTCTGAGTCTAGAAGAAAGTTTATCCACAAAACATGATAATTGTTTAATTTGAAACATTGTATGCTATATTAATTCAGACATTGCTCACAATTTGTGATTCAGCAATGTCTCTCCATCTATTCTTTCCCCTTCCTATGTTTCTCTATCAACATAAGCCGAAAAAATCATAAGCTCATAAAACAAGAAAGAAGAAAATTAAAAATTATATCATTTTACTTTTTAATTCACCTTCATTTACCCAATCTAAATCTTTTAAACACTATTTTAGCAGAAACCTACCTTAAAGACAGTTGTCTCAATCTGTTGCCTGCTCAGAAGCCTTTGAGAATTACCTTTATGGATAGTCTCAGGGTATGTAGTTGGAAGACATTGAGACTTTTACTGACAGACTTAGGATATTTGGTTGAAAGGCACTGAACACTAACGTGTTTCAACTATGCAATTTTTCATCCTCCTGATTTCCCTTCATGGTGAGCCTACAGGTTATTACTTCAGGTACAGAGAAGTTGTCCAACATCAGGGAACTTATACATGATAAGATGAAGTAACCCAGCCCCTACACTCAACTCAAACCATGAAAAACTTAGGTTTCCTCCAAAACTCCTAACTAGCTACTCAGATAGATCATTTGATTATACTCTCTGTTCACTTCAATTTTCTGTAGTGGTCATCACATATAAACTTGACTCAAATGAATGTATCTATTTGTTGGATCCCAAATAGTTTACATGTTTTGCATCTAACCAAATAATTTCACTAGCTGCCAAAATAGATTTTTTATTTATGTTTATCTGTACGTGCTTTTGAGAGTTTTTGTATGATATGTGTGAATGCAGGTGACTATAGAGGCCAGAAGAGAGGGTACCAGATTCACTAGAGCTGGAGTTGTATGCTGTTTGAGCCATCCAATAGACATGCTGGGACCCAAATCCTTTGAAGCATCAGGTATTAATTACCTCTGAGCTATTTCTCCAGTCCCATTCTAGATTAAATACAAACAACAAAACCAACCAACCAAACAAAAAAACCCTTCAGCTTGATTATATATGCATATATATATGAACATAATGCAAGTAATTAATTTATAGGGATTTCTAAAGTTTAGAGAACTTTATAAAACATCCCCACTTAGTCCAAGTTTGCAGTGAATTTTCATTTCATATTAGCCCTTGCCATTTTTATAATCATTAGTATTACACATTTTATAGGGTCAAATGAAAATGCATATATATATATTAAATAATACCCTCTCCCTTGAGGCATTTCAGGTGTGACTCTTGTGTCACATGTGTGTCAGTAGGTGCCAGAGAAGAGTGAGGCCATGTCTATGCTCAGTGGTCTGAACATCTGAAGGATTAGTGTCTTAACACTCCCTGGAAAAGCAAACCTGAGACCAGTCTGGCACCAGGCAGGACTGGATGAACTCCCAGGACAGGTAGAAAACTAGAGACCAGAGGAAGCCCACCTGGGACCTTGGTCCCCCAGCAGGAGTAAGCCCAACACAGATAACACTCACAAGGGGCCACTTGGGCAAACTGGGCGATGTGTGATCCCAAGATAAGAGAGAGTGAGGATGGATGTGAGGAATGGAGACCAGACATAGTGTGATTCAATCCCATTTATTCTTCAGTCTCTCTTCCTAGTCCAAGTCCCAAGTCTTGAGTTCCTAGTTGTACTCCTAATTTCTTCTGTCTGTCTAATGTTTATTCCTATTCCTAGTGTCTGAATCTCTGTTACTTCAAATTGTTCTCTCAGTTGTACTCTCTAAAGAGTCTCGTTCCCAGCTGTACTTTCTAAAGAGTCTCCCTAAAGAGTATATTTCTCTGCCATCTGCCATCTGCCATCTGCCTCTGCCTTTTATATGTCTCACTTCTAAGCCACGACTTAAGGTCACACCTTTAATCATGCTTTTAGGTCTTGTCTCTAAATCTGATCTCTAAGTCACACCTTGAAGTCACACACCTTTAATCTCACACACCCACGGAAAGTCCTGGGTATCTAAAGCAAGATGTTATCAGAGTGTGCTCAGCTGTTGTAGGCTATTGTAATCCAAGTCTCATGTCAGGGTATATGGTTCAAGATGGCTGCAAAGCTGATAGCTGCTTTCTGCTAAAAGTCGGCTCCCAACAAATATGCAGCAGCTGTGCAGAACTGGTCCCACTCCTCCCATGGACATCATGGGAGGGCTGGTCCTGGGGCCATGAGAGCAGACGAGCTTACTTAAGAGCCTTTAGCTAGCTGCTGTATTTGCAAGAGAGAGAGCCACACACATTGCAGGAGTTGTGGTGAGCCTTCCCCAAGGGTATGAGGATAGGAGACCTGGCCCTGCCACTTGTCTCCTGTGTGGTGGCACAGGAGTAAAACTCTTTATCTGTTTTAATGTTTCATAGTTTCCACATTGTGAAGCTTAAGACACAAAGCACTTACAAATAGCAGGAAACATAAAAATACATCAAGTGGTTACAAAGTTCAACGGAGCAATGCTTTGAGATAAAATTGGCTGGAAATTGAAGTCATAAGGATCAGAAGCAGGAGTTAGGACACAGAAAGGAAAATTAGAATGCCGTCATAGCTCGATGATGTCTCAATGCAATCACAGATTGATAGACACTGATAATCATACATCACTCAAGTATCTATGGCAAAACTGAGTGTGCCTTTATCACTGTGAGAAAGGATGTCTGTTAAGATAGATAAAGGTACATTTTGTAAGCTATTCCCATTGATCATTATCAGTGAATTCTTTTGCCCATCAGTTACCGGATGTGAGCCTCATTTCTTTTTAAATTTTATTTGAAAATAGTATATAAGCATGATTGATCTGGTCTATTTCAAGTATACATTTCATTCGTTCAGTCTGGGACATGAGTCTCTCTCTCTCTCTCTCTCTCTCTCTCTCTCTCTCTCTCTCTCTGTGTGTGTGTGTGTGAAAAGGGATCAAATGCCTGCTGCCTCCACATATGTTTAACATTCATAAGTATTTACCCCTGAGCAGATGGACGTACCTATATATAAATAAAATAATACAAGTATGTATCTGTAAAGCCAATAATGGGGGCAGAGATACAGCTCAATGGCAAATTGACTTTGAAAGTTGTCTTTCCACCTCCACATATTCGCTATAGCAGGCAAACACCACACACACACACACACACACACACACACACACACACACACACACCATTATAAAAAAGGAAGCCCATTGAATGAGTGGGTCAGCTCTTCTGATCATGTGCTAGCCAGTATAGTCCTTAGCTTCTAAAGGCAGTGAGTATGAAACGGATACCACTTATCCAGTTCACCCTTCCAGCACCTCTGGATTTCCAAACAATATTTGCCTCAACACTTCTAAGAGGTCCTGTAGTAGATGTCTTTCCAGGTGGTTCTGACGATGCTCTCCAAGTCTGTTAACTGTGGCTGAGTGACACCCATGGACTCTCCTGATGTCTTTGCTCTTCTGGGTTTAGCTTAGAATGTGTGAGACCAAAAGAAAATCACGAGGTTCTGATTGCCCCTTGCACAGCCATTTAACCCACTCCCCTCCCCCCGCAACCAATGCCAATATACTGAAGTCCAGAGTGATCTCAGCATTGAAACCCTTCCATTATAGGAATGCAGTGATGTTGGACTAAAAAGTTCCAAAGGAGGAGTGAATTGGGTCCTTTAATCCCATCACTGGGAACATAGAGGCTGGTGCATCTCTGTGAGTTGGAGGCCAGCCAGGGTTACAGAGCAAGACCTTGTTTCCAAAGCAGAAACAGAACAAGGAGAAAGAAACAGGATAGTCATAGAAAACTTGAGTAAAAGCTTTTAGGTTGATCAGAGACACAAAGGACAATGCCATTTCAGTTTTGACTCACTTGTGATGTGCTTATTAATTTTGTGTTAAACACATAGCAGGAGGAAAATGAAGGGAATTTATATTGCATCAGTTATTACAAACAAGCCCCCATTCAAATGTGTAATATCATAGTTGAGAGCTTTAGGAGGAAAATGTGGGGGAAAAACCCCAAACCAAACTTTGTTTCCTCAGAGTGGAAATATTCCTAGTTAGATAAAAACTATAAACCCATAGACCCGCAAAACATAACCTATCACACTAAAGCTTGCCGATACTCTTAAGACACCGAGAAGCAATAGAGAAAAGGATGCATTGTGAATGGTGGAACACAAATAATGATCAATAATCATTGATGCAAGTAAAAGAAAAATACTAGAATACTATTAGTAAGCTTCAAAAAACCCTATCATCCTAGAATGTTGAAGTAATTATTTTAAAACAGGAGAAACCAATCTGTCTTGTGTTACAGAGCCGCCATGTCCCGACTAGGCTAGGCCTGAGGCCACTAGTGGCAGCAGTGGTGTATTCACAGCTGCTCAGCTCAGACTGGCTGGCTCAGCTGCTGGCTCAGGCAGCCAGAGACACCGGCCCTGCCACCCACAAGACACCAGCATGGGAGATGGCTCTGCCAATCTACCACACTGTCTCCACAAGTTTGGGCTGAGCCCAGACCATCCCGCCATCCACGTGGTACCCGGTATGAATGAGACTTTAATGCTTAAAGATTAATCAAAGGCTTTATATGTTTGGTAATGATCAATAAACAAGATGCCCACACAATTGGAGGTGTTTCCCAATTAACTAACCTAGATATAAGTTGTTACCCAGGACTCTTCTCCACACATACTTGCCTCTCCATCCTCCTATATCTCTGCTTCCCAGCTCCTCCTCCTCCTCCTCCTTCTCCTTACTCCTCCCACCTTAGCTCCTCACAACTTGTGGGGAAATTTTTCTGCTACACTAGAATTCCAGACACCTAAAAAGTCTTTCATAAACAATACAACTGTCTTCAAAAAATGCAAGGGCACCGAATGTGTGAACGGCAAAGCAGAATGGCATGGTGAGAACTAACCCTTGGAAATACATCTTCCTCAAGTAAAAGGATAAATATACACAGGCAGTAAGAACCTCGTTGTTAAGCTTGAATTCTCATGCTTATTTTGAACAAGTGTGGATTTTCTGTGGCATTAGCTGACATTTTATGGATGATAATTATTTATTAGTCTGAAGTCATGTCTTGAAAAATGTGCTTTTTAACAGGCAGCTGTCAGGTTAGTAATCATACCAGGAACTTAGTCTATGGCAGGTGATTTAGGCCAAAATTTGGGTAATAATTTACTAAAATTTCCAAATTTATTTCAGACTACTAATTCAATTTAAGACCCCTGTCTTTTGCTCCATATTTTATGACTCTCTCTCTCTCCCACTTTCTACCTCTCTTTGACCTTATAGTTCAATAAAACTAAAACCATACCAATTGTTTTGTATAAAACAAAGGAAAAGGTTAAGTTTAACAATTTCAATTTTACTGTAATATTTCCTGAACCTGGTCAGAGAGTGCTTTTAAATCTGAAATTCGGATTCTCAGGGAAGATGTGAATAATTTTTAATGTATTTTATTCTCCATTATTTTTAGTACTTGAAGCAATACACATAAATACATTGACTATGCTACAATGTTTATGTCTTCCTTCAACTGTCATGTATATTAAATGAAGTTTTTGCCAAGCACTATATGTTATATATAATTTTCATATGCACATGTATTGATTTATTTATAGCAGCTATTTCCACACCCGAGCTGTATAGCTCATTCTAAAGATAATTCATGTTTCACTGGGAAATCAGGTCGAATACAAACCTGCTCCCTGTATTTTTATTCATTAAACTATATTATTTAAATTTTTTCAAATATCTTGTGTCTTATAAACAGCACTTAGTCATAAAGAGTAAAATGTAGCTTGTTTCATCCATCCAGACAGTTCTTCTAGTAAGACTTTACTGCCAGTCAAAATAGAAACAGCTTAACGTAAGAAACGATTTTGAGAATTGAGTCTGTCCACCACAGGAAACTCAATAAATTCGTGAACTCTTAGGTGTACATACTCAGACTGCTGAGAGATTTCTGACATTATCAAGTACAGATTCAAAGATTTTCTCCAATTCAGAAAGCCATTTTTTATGAAAAGGAATCTGAATTAATTTATTTATGAACTTGAAGAAAAGACACTGCTTTTATAGCCTCCTTCCTAGTTATGTTTAGGCAAGCCTACTGCATTCTTACAGCACATAGTTATTAGCCGTGGTCTTTTGTACCATGTTGTGCATGAGTAACCTGATAATCTATTATCTCAAACAGTCCATTTGTCCATCTATTCTCCCCTAAGATTCTTAGTTACTATATTCACAGACAAATGCAAACAATTCCAACAGAACTGGGAAAATAGCATGAACGCACAGACATACATACCTAATGTTGTGAACCTCCTGTCATGGATGCTGGGAATTCTTCTGGCAGAATAATAAGTGCTCTTAACCACCAGTTCACCTTTCCAGACCCTTTGTGGGCTTTTATGAGCAAGTGTTGGTGGACTTTCTTCAGTATGGAGAAGTCTGAACACATCGGTTTTCAACATGAGTTTCAGTCACACTGAACCAGCCTGCTCGCAACGTGTCAGTTACCTAATCTCACTCAAAAGGTGAAAAGCAAAATGTGCTAGGAGTGGTGAGCTTCCCCAATAAAAACATACAGCACTTATACAGCTGTGTAGTCACTAGTGATAGGATGGCTGAGCACACATCAGTGACCCCATGTGTGGGAAACTTCTGAGAGAATGAAGGAGGAATGGTGCCTGGGGAATGTATAGTTCGGGTGAGGACCTACCCATTATGTCTCCCAGCCAGCTTAAGCTGTTCCCAGGCAATGGAGGAAGGCTTTCCTTCAGAAGGCAGATGATAGAAATCTTCCGGGGCTTAGGAATCCTGTTTGAGTCAGGATTACATTCCCCATATCCAAAGACAGAGAAGTGCTCTCTGTTTTCAGCATTGTTGCAACCTTTAGCGGGTAATCCTTTACTGTAGGCAATAGTCTTATACATTTGAAGATAACAGTGTCCCTGGATATCATTTTGTAGATAGCTGGAATACAAAGAAAGAACAATCTATATTCACACGTTTTCAAGAGTGTTCTGGAGAAAAAAATTTGTCTAGATGAGGACTACTATTTTAATGTTCATTTCATTTTACTAGGACTGTCTTAATTTCTGTTTGTTTTTGTTTTATTCTTGGCTTTCGTTAAGACATTTATTCATTTCCTCCAATTTATTCCTTAGGGGATTTATTAATTTTCTCCTTGAGGACCTCAGGCATCTTCATGAAGTTAGTTTTAAGGTTGTTTTTTTTTTTTCTTGTATTTCTGTTGTGTTGGGATATTCAGGTCTTGCTGTAGTAGGTCGGATTGCTGGGTTCTGATGCTGACATTATGTCTTGGCTGTTGTTTCTTGTCTTCTTATGCTGGCTCCTAGACAGACATCTGGATTTGGAGCGCTTTAGTTTCTAGGTACAGATCTCTGAGTTTGTCTTTGTTGAATGGGTGTTTTGTGGCTTAGATTCTGTTCCCTCTATAGTATTTTGGTCTGTGTGGCCTGGGCTTCTCCCAGTCTGTGTAGTCTCTGGTAGAGCTAGGAGTCTCTACCTCCAGATGGTCTCTGGTAGAGCAGTGGGTCTCTTTCAAGCATGGGGGCTGAAGAATAGTGACTAGGTTGGGGGGGGGGACTGGGGACAGGGTGGCAGGATAGTGAGATAATAAGACACTGGATGGTAGGTGGAGGATACCCTACCTGGACTTGTCTTGGTCTGTGTGGCTTGTAGTACAGCCAGGAGTCTATGCCATTGTTGGAGAGTGTGGGGCCCATGAAGTTAGAGGAGGTGGAACTAGGGACAAGGGACAGTGATAGAGTGTGGAGGTTTCAGAGGATTTCCCCAGTTTGTGAGGTCTCTAGTAGAAGTGAGTGTCTATTCTCTGTGTTTCTTTCTGTTTCTTCTGCATCCTGTGGATATTTAAAGAGCTCTGTACCCTTTTCATATTTCTACTGTTCCTCAGACTCATCAGAGCCTTGCATATTACTTGGACGTTCTTGATATTGCAAAATGACTCTTGGCTTCTTTTGTATCATAATAGTAAGTGCTCTGGATTTCCTACTATTTTGCAATGTGTATCTTGGCTGAAAATAATTCCACTCCAGCTACAAGAAACTCAACAAACTTAGATTGGACCTAGATTGTTCCACTGAAATGTAGACTTTTTTTTTTAATTATTCATCTGCAAACTTGACAGTTATACTAAGGAGAAACTCAGAACAGCAAAGTGTATTTGTTGCTTCTCTATTGCTGTGATAAATGGCCATGAACAAGACAACCTCAGAAGGATGGGTTTATTACAGGCTCACAGTTACAGTGGGTCAGAATCCATGATGGCAGAGCAAAGGGCATGGCGGCTGAGGCAGAAGCTGAGAGTTCATATCTCAAATAAAGCAGGAGGCAGACAGCTAACTCAAATGAAACAAATCTTTTGAAGCATCGCTCACTGCCCCTAGTGACATACTTCTTCTAGTCACACCTCCTAATCTTCCCCCAAATAGTTACCAACAGAGGACCAAATATTCAACTTTCTGAGACGTAAGAGGGACATCTCATTTATATCACCTGAGGTAGTGTTGTGATCACTTGCACTCAATTGCTCTGGAACATGACCCTTTCCTTGAGTTCTTCATCTATCCAGCTGTGCTAAACATAAGAGACTCTCCCAAAACTTAACTTCTGCTCCCATGCCATCTGTCATAATTTCAGCCAGCCAGCTAAACCCTCTGAATATCCTATAAGTACACTGGAGATTTCCTTCTAATCTTTGATTGAATCAGATTCAATTCTTCTAGTA
This sequence comes from Arvicanthis niloticus, assembly GCF_011762505.2. Lineage (NCBI taxonomy): Eukaryota > Metazoa > Chordata > Mammalia > Rodentia > Muridae > Arvicanthis > Arvicanthis niloticus. Next base: position 45,534,727 of record NC_133429.1, read on the forward strand.
GAGCCCGACACTGCTATTAGAGCTTTATCGGCACTGGTTTATATAAATCTGCAGCCAGAGTGATATAAAAATGCAAAAGTTACAACAGTATCTACTTCAGTGTACTGGGTAACATCCAATTTCTGTAAAAAATAAAGTTGAAAATCTTTAAATATATCTTAGAGAATTTCACCAGGACTCCCTGCCTGTCCATTAGTGCTGTCTGGTCACACTGACTGGTTTTAGTTATTGGATGATGTACTTCAAGTACTCCTTTTTTATAAGCCAGTGTGCTTGTGTTGAGATTGCTCATGGGACATCAATACTGGTTTCAACTTCTTTTTCAGTAACTGTGCACATGCACTTACTATCATCTTTCCTACCAATCTCAGGCAGGATGTTATTTTCTAAAGAGTGTTTATGTAAAAGAAAGAAAGAAAAAGTGTGAGCAAGCTACATCAGCAACTTTTCTTTTCAAAGGAGCATAGAAGAGCATGTGAGGAAAGTCTGTGCGTCTTATCTCTGTAGCCATTTAGTTCATAATTATTTCTGTAATCATTCAGTGGACTCTTTAACAAGGATAGCTATATCATGTTTAGATAGATTTTATATTAGAGTACTTTGGTGGTATACAATATATTGGATGATGACAAGATATAAGATAGATAAATCAATGCTGGAATTTTCCTAAGCAGAGCATAAGATAAAACATTCACAGGTTAACTGAAATATTTCTTCGAAAGAAGCAAATATGTTTGTGTTATGTGTAGCATTATTTTCAGTGCACTCTGAAGAAATGAAAGCACTCCATTCCTTTTGTGTGTCATTTGCTCCTTCTGATGAGTTGCTTCCCTGACATTGGTTGTCATATCTTTGCCAATATTTGAATATTCTTATCTTCTCTTGCTGTTGTTTTCTTTGTGATTTCTCTTCCACAACTCCAATACTAACCTTTTAAAAATAAACTCACTTCTTATTGGTTTTTCACTTCAAAAGATAAAAATTGATACTTTCTTTTTTTGACCTCAAGTTTACAAAAGTACCTAATTTTATTTTCCCTCATGTTGTTTTGTTTTGTTTTGTTTGGTTTGGTTTTGATAGAAAATAGACTGTGGACTTCTGTGATATGTCTTCCCTTAAAGTGCTTGAGATAATTAATACAACACTTTCCTTGTATCTTGTGATTTTTTTTCATAGCCTCTTGCTAGATATGCGGGTATTATATAGATATGGCAGAAATACATATTTTATACCTGTGTATGTTGGACTTGCTGTAGTCTTAGGACAGTGAAATAAAAGCCATATGAAATCACACCGATATCCTAGTTCTCATGTCATCGATATTTGAAATTGCTACCTTGCCATTCAAAGCTGAGTCTATATACTTCTTTTTGTTCATTTTCTTTTTTTAAACTCAAAACACTTTATTTATCAGCATTTGTATATACATACATACTTATACATGTATATATACATACATATATGAACAATAATTAGATAATAAGATATATTTGAAAAGTATGGGGGGTTGGGAAGAGTGGGAGGAAGGAAAGAAAGGGAAAAATTATGTAAATACAGTGCTCATATATGAAATTCTCAAAAAGGAATCCAGTTTTTTAAAATGTTCAACAGATTAACTAGCATTTTACAATATGAAAATAAATATGACCTATAATTATGTTGAACGACATTTTAACTCACTACAAACTTTGAAGTTTAAAATGAAATCAATAAAAATTATTTTACCCAGCATACTAACAAAAACCACAATAATGTTTTATAATTCAATGTATTTCTGAGAACAAAAAAAATGGATTGTCAGAAGCTAAGTCAGCAGAGCCAGGGGGACATTGTGTGTTCTTTCTTTCTTTCTTTCTTTTTTTTTTCTTTTTTTTCTTTTTTTATTATCAAATCATAATTTTACTTTTTAACACAGAGGTTATAAACACGAAAATGCAGGATGTAGGGAAGAGGATGACACAGGAGCATAGGTGAGGTATGGCCCTCATGCCTCACTGGACAACGACAGGAGGACTGGAGCCATTACAAGGTCCCCTTTAATTATTGGAGGTCTATATACTTCTAGTTACTGAATTTATTTCCATGTTCAAGTCAAAATCCTATATACCGGGAAGTTCCCAGTAACCAGCAAATTGCCAAAATCCTCACCACACTACCTACCTTCTTTTAACATTGTGTTTCCTTTTGGTGGTTATAGATCCCCCTCCTTTGCGAAGTATCTGTTTTAGGACCATGTGTTATTCATCTCTCAGGAAGCTGCTTTCTTGTTTTACTAAATATCATTCTCCTCTTTCCTCAACTCAAGCAAATCCATTATTTTCATCAGTGTTTGTTTCCTCTGTGTCTTCTCTCTTTGCATTGGCCTATTTAATTCATCCAGGTCCCTACCACAGGCAGAATTTGGGCACTGTTTCAGAGCAGGACATTCCCTCTTTCTAACTGTAGCATACTTTCCTCAGAGTTTAAGTATGTTGTGTGTCAACAGCTAACCTACCCTTGTACACACAGCTATATCTTGATTATATTACTTCCGAAAGGAAAGAACTAGTTTCTGAGGTCAACGTATATGGGGATACATAACTTATTTCTCTCCTGCAGGCAGTAAGTAAATCCTGGTGATTGTACTTTTGCATATCATTTATATATTCCACCCACACTTTATATTGCGTTGTTTAGACTTTCATTATCTTTCATGTACACTGTTACTCTGTGTACAAATAGCTTGGTAATTGATTCTCTTACTTCAGCCCTTTTTTTTTTTTCTCATTTTAATCCACCCTAGCATGCAAATCAGATTAAACTTTGCTAAAATATAGTTTCAGTACACCATTGCTATTGCTTTACAGAGAGAAAAGAAATATTCATGAATGAGTTCCCCTTGTCACTGATGAAAGCACAGACTCTTCCTCGTGGTAAATAAAGCTCACAGTTAATGCTCGTTCCTTATTTACCCTCAGCCCTTTATAAATGTCCTCTGCTTCCAATTAGACTCCTCCCCAAGTCTGTGGGCACAGTTTGCCTCGTGTGCCATGCTCATCAGGCTCTGACTTTCAAGTCTATCTTAAGAAGTGTCCGTAAACCCATTTAATCACAGAACTGTGAGTCCCGAGTGGTAAAATTAATAAGTTTCCCTTCAGTGTTCTCATCCCTCTCTTTGTGGCACTGCCTGTAATGCTGTATTGAGTTATTGTATAATTACCTATCTCTCTAACTAAACTGTAAAAGTTTTGAAGGCTGAAAATAATATTTGCTCATATTTGAATTTCAATTACCATCCAGCTCAATAGCTGTCACAGAGAAGTCATTTAGTAAATATTTTGGAAATATATTTAACTAGATAGATTGGGTGTACTATTCTAGTTTATTAAGATCAAGTCTCTTGTGCTTAATTACATTTATTAACTCTACAATCTCATCCTTTGCTAGTACATATTAAGAAGTTACTGCTAAAATATTTGATAAATCTTATAATAATGTGTTTTGCTTTATATTTTTAAAGGCAGGGTTTTATGTATTCTGGATAGCTGAGGCTAGCCCTGAACTCCTAGCCCTACTTTCTCCACATTGTATTATAGGGTGTGAGCTACTGCCCCCATGTATTAGTGTATTCCTAAATGACAATTTTAACTATAATTCCTGTGACTTACAAATTCTTCATGAATCTCTGATCTCATATGTTAACTAATGATAGTTAGCTAAGAGAGCTGCATCATACACTTCACCCTATGTTGGAAACTCTAAATAGAAAAATGTTAAGGAATAAATCCATTTCTATGGCTTAAATATTTCACTTTCACAATATTCAATATGGGATGAATGCTCTCATAAAAAAAAAAGACTTTGGGTAGAATAATATGTTCCTTAATTAAGTTCATTTTCTTGTCTTTGCCCATCTTCCACAAGTACACAAATAAGTTGCCATACTAGCCATAGAATACCAGCTCTTGCCAGACAGCAAATCTGCAGGCACGTTGATCTTTGACTCTCTTACCTCTAGAATTGTGGGAAATAGTTTTCACAATTTATGAATCAACCAGTTTGTCATATTTTTCTAGAGTCTCATGTGGATCAAGACATCTTGAGTGACAGACTCAGTTAACTAATAGACTTAGGGTTAAACCTATCTCATTATAAATGCAGATTTATGAGATTCATCATTGGTTTGCCTACAGCAACTGCTGTTTTTCATGTATAAAGTGGACCCATTCAAAAGTACCGCTTTCTTATCATTGGGATGATGCTGTGAGGTTGACTAAGGACTGAAAACATGTGTGTCCATTGCATTGCAAAGTCAAGACCCTCTTCTCTTATCCTGCCTTGCACAAATAAATTATTATACAAGTTCATACATGTTGTTATGAATGCCAGTTTTGCAACAAGAATAGTTTTCTTATGGTTGGTTATTGATATTGGTAATTTAAAGATTAAACTGTGATATGTACACTTTTATTTAATATTTAAGTTTATACAAAAATATACTTAACACATGTTTATAATGTTTTAGATATTATAACTCATCATACTAAAAATATACTCAGTATTGTTAGTTCTATTATTAATTACCTATTACCCATTGATTATGTGTTATGAGTTGGATCTAATAAGGTATTAAATTAGGGGTGGTTTTAAATCAGTATTATTATATTATTTTTGTGAATATATATATATATATATATATATATATATATATATATATATGAAATTAGAAATAAATAATCTATTGTGTGGATCTTACTATTTACACACATGCACACTGTTGTCACGACATACATCTTGAACCATATGGGACTTTGTGAAGCCTGGGTAACAACTAATCAGAGAATTCTTTACAGGAGTTAGATATCATCTTGAAACATCTAGCTGCATCTTGTTCTATGATTGAAATAAGCCTTGTATAGTTTATACCTTAGGGTTACAATTGCTGTGATGAAACAACATGGGTAAAAGCAACATAGTAAGGAAAGGATTTATTTGATTTACATAAACTCACACAGGGCAGGAACCTGTTGCAGCCTGAGCTGCCCCATACTTGGGGACCAAAATGTCACGGACCGCTCTGTCAGTGTTGGGACCTGAACTACCAAAAGCCTTGGGGCTAAGTGTTAGAGCCTGCACTGCCCCAAGCTGCTCAGGTCCAAGGGTCGGGTTCAGCAAGAGAGAGAATGAGGACGAACTCAAGGAATGGAGATCAGACAGAGTGTGATTCAATCCCGTTTATTCTTCAGTCTCTCTTCTTCTCTCCAAGTCCCTAGTTCCTAGTTGCTAGTCTCTTTCCCAGTTCCAAGTTCTTTCTCCAAGTGCTAAGTGCCTAATGTCTAATTCCAAGTTCTTCCTCCAAGTGTGAAGTGCCTAATACCTAATAATCCTTCTTCCTCAATGCCTAATTCCTACTCCAAGTTGTACTCTAAATTGTACTCTCTAACCTAATTCCTAGTTCCAAGTTGTACTCCCAAGTGCCTAATAATCTGCTGTCTGATTCTCTGTTCCTCCTCCAAGTGTCTAATGATCTGTTGCTTTCTTCTGTCTGCCTCTCGCCTTTTATATGTCTCACTTCTAAGCCATGCCTCTAAGTCACGCCTTTAATCATGCCCTTAGGTCTTGTCTCTGATCTCTAAGTCACGCCCTTAAGTCACACACCTTTAAGTCTCACACACCCAAGGGAAAATCCTGGGTATCTAAGACAAGATGTTATCATAGTGTGCTCAGCTGTTGTAGGCTAATGCAATCAAGTCTCTGGTCAGGGTATATGGCTCAAGATGGCTGTAAGGATGATAGCTGCCTTCTGTTGGCTCCCCACAGAACCTGGAGGCAGGAGCTGATGCAGAGGCCATGGAAGGATGCTGCTCACTGGCTTACTCAGCCTGCTTCTTATAGAAGCCAGGACCATTCAACATGGGCTGTGCCCTCCTCCATCAGACACTAATCAAGAAAATGTTCTACCTGCTTCCCTATAGCCCAGTTTTATGCATGCATTATTCTCTATTGAGGGTCCTTCCTCTCAGACAACTAACCTGTGTCAAGTTAACATAAAACTAACCAACAGTTTACAGTCTGTGTTTCACATTCTGTTGATACAACACCAAAATGTCAAATTGTATAATTTAGTTCTTTTAATCTATGATATACTTTTCCTGTGAGATAAATGCGATGTTTTGAAGAAAAATTTCAAACATTTAACACTTCCCCTTTAACTTTAATACTAAGATGTGTTTATCTGTTATAGATAGATCATACTTAATATGAAGACACAGAATGTAAGTGCATCGGTTGCAGGGTCATCTTCCTTCAATATATGTATATTTCCTATTCCCTGTGACCTTTAGTTATCATTGTGGTTGGAAAAAGAACCTTTGAGGTCCTGAGGGCAGAATGTCTGCTGGATTGAACTGAGTATATAATATAAATTGAACTGTTTCTATAATCTGGATTGAACTGGGTACATAGTTCAGACTGAACTGGGTCTATAATCCTGATTGAACTGAGTCTACAATGTTGCAAATGCTTATATAAGAGGATGATTGCTATCTGAGACAGATGAGGAGAAACAGAAAAGGAGGAGACAAAGGAATCAGGAAGGGCCCAGAACTATGAGTGTAGATAACCACATCTAATTTAGGGTGTGTAGATAAGCATTGGAAATCAAGGGCAAGGTACTCCCTACAGCTTCCAGCAAAGTGTTCAGCTCTACAACACATTCAGTTTGTACATCTGTACTCTAAAATTACAAAATATGAATCACACATCATTTAAAATTCCAAGTTTGCGGTGAGTTGTCAAAGCATCCACAGACAACTAATATAAAGGGACTGCAGGTAACAAGATGCATCCAACTTGCTACTTCCATGTCTGTTATTATGATATACTGCCTTGTATTCCCTTACTGTTTGCCTCCATTTTTGTCTACATAAGCCTTCACACAATATTGAACAATAAGCAGTCTTCTAAATCATCCAAGTCTATGGGAAATAAATTCTACATCATTAAAGAGACATTCAGTATAGGGATTACTTTTTAAAGGTCCTTTTGAGCAGCCTTTTGCATTTTGCTTGCTGGCTGTTTGCGTGAAGTAGAACTCAGCATGCTGTCTGAACTTGGAATCACAGCTTGCTGAAAGCACATTGCCTCAAGGCTAAATGTTCCCAATTACCTTAAGCTTCTTTGATTGACAAAACCTCCAGAATATTTAGTCATGATTTTGTTCTTTATATCAGTTGATTGTCTTTGTGGAAAAACTCTTCTTAAATCCATCTGTAGAACTTCAAACATTTCCAACCTTACCTATAATTTTTTAGCATTGGTGGGTTATCAGCAAATCTCAACTTTTTAAAAGTGTATAAATATACCAAATGCCATATAAGTACATAAGTGGCTTATTACGTGGTTTCACCAAATTTGTTGAGTTTCTTTATTTCCCAACACTCAATAAAAGTAACTATAGAGCAGATTAAAACACTATAAAGACAAAGACTGGGAGATATCTGCAATTTAGAACGTTTATGGACTTGTACAAAAATCAGTGCATCCTGAGAATGAAAAACCTTCAGAAGAATATTTATCTTTATGAGAATGAGAAATGCAGTATTTGCCAAGCCATTTTAGGTGGGATCTGGGAACTAAACACAAATCCTCATGATTTTGTGATTCAAGAACTATAACAACTGCTCTATCTGCCTAGCCTAACAATGAATATTTTTAAAAGTATTACATAATTTAGCTAATGTAACTACTATTAGTTTCTTGTTAGACATTAAATATCAATTTTTAGTCAGACTAATTAAACATTCACAATATCAATAGTACACCAGAATATATACATTACTTCTTTTACAAAATTATTACTGTTTACTTTTGCAAACTGAGCATCAAATGTGTTTAAAGTCAGACGAGTGATACAGCTAAAAACCAAAGCAAGTCTGTCTTCCTCAAATATCTGAATCTTCATAATGTTCTCTTAGTGTAAATAGCTTCTCCAAGAGAGGAAACATTCTCCTTATGAGAGCACAGGCTTCAATTTTCATCTTGCATTGCAAAAACGGAAGACGGTCAAATCAATGATACTCTGTCCTATGTGGCAAGTAGAATGTTGTCAGGGAGGAGGCTACTGGATGTCAAGAGCTGCAGTAAAGCAAAGGCTATTTTTCCTGTTGAGGGAAATCTGACAATCATCATAGTCCTGGAACCACAAGTCTCTTGGGCTGGAAGGAGAAACCTCACAAGGTTCCTACTGACATGAAAATTGTGGGAAAATTTTTATACTATGATTAAAGCTACAGCTTCTTCATGTCCTCAAATATAGAGAATGGAAGGGGAAAGCAGACAAAACTTCATGCTGACAATCTAGCAGGAGCCTTCAGTATAGCTCCATGCCTGTAGGAAGTAGTTGGAGAAAATTGTAAAAGTGCTAGTTTGTAAAGGGTGAGCTCTAGGTAGAAGAAAAATTGATCACTCCCCACATAGAGCAGGGTATAAAGTCATATAATGATACCTATATAAGCACTAAAAACAAGAGTCACCAACACAAATTATTGACTAATGGTAAATTAAAAATAAAATTGAATATTTATTTTTAAAAGTTTCTGCTTATCAGAATTCTCTGCCCAGCTCAATAGTCCATTTTAAGTTGCATCTTTGTCTTATGTTCTTTATTGTTTTTTGAGTTCTTCTATATTTAAGAGCATAATCCTTTGTTGGCTATATAGCTGATACTGATTTTCTTCCATTCCGTAGGCTGCCTCTTCACTTGATTGACTTTACTTTAGAGAAGCTTTTTAATTTCAGGAAGTTCTAATTTTCAATTGAAAATTGGCATTATTGTCTTAGATACCAGGGTCCTATTTATAAAGATCTTAACTTCATCCATGTCTTATAGCATTCTTTCTGAGCTAAATAAAGTTCCCTATCCATCAGTTAATTGTCATGAAATCACATATGCTTTTCGTTGTGATTTGGGAATCTTTCTCAGCTCTGAACTCAATAAACCCTAATACAACATGATATGCAAGCTGTGCCTACTTGGGGATTAGTGGTACATTTGACTGGGTAGGAGCCAATTATTTTCTGGTTATAAGACCTATTCTACAAAAGAAATTCATACCTGGCATTTGAAAACCAGTCAGAAGCCCATCACACGGCATCAGTTATTTGGCTAAGATAACAGCCTACTAAACTGCTTTCTAAATATTTATGTTATATCCATCCACAGATGCTGCCTCCAGATATAGTCAGATAATCTCTTTTTCATGGATTATGGTACATGCCAGACTTAGATTTCTAAAGATGCTAAGAATGTGTGATTTTTGAGAGCTCATGCCTAAACAGAACGTCTATACTACTTCAACTAAAGCTCAGGGAGCATCACTGAAGTGGGGGTAGGGAGAATGCATGAAAGAGCCAGAAGATCAAGAGAAAGACTGTGAATTGTTAATTTCTTTTCTGATACTGTCACTGTAAGCATAATCTCTCAGCAACCGTGGTTGTCTGGATGGGGCCTGCACAAGACTGGGTCCTTCAACAGTCAATTACAGACTCGTATCAAATCATGCTGAATACTGACTAGTGGTGAATTCTGGAGATGGTGCAGTTATTTTCTTTATATCTGTGCTATATGTGTTCTATATATGGTGTTCTATTAGACAGTTCAGGAACCATGACCATATACATCTCTGGTTGAATTTAGTGGGTGGCAAGACAGACAAATGAGAGGGATGTAGGAGAGTGAGTTGTAAGAAGAATGGAAGGTTCTGGTGGGTATGTGGAGAAAGACAGGTAAGGGAATCACATGTATTGTACACACACATGACATTGTCAAAGAAGAAAATTAATAAATGTCACATACAATACAGAATTAAACAGTTTGAAACTGAATAAAACTAAATCTGGTAAGGATGATCTACAAGATAACAAATGGAATCTAGGATGAAAACTCCATCCTATGCTCCATAGCAAACAAAATGTTTAGAAATGGCGGAGGGAAAAGAACACAAAGAGTCAGTTACAATTCCTGGAAATCGAATTGAAATGTTTGAAAATGAAGGAAAAGACTCTCCAGGTCCAAAATATAAAGTTTAACTTATGTGAAAAATATCAAACACTGTATTTCTAGGCTTTGGTTCATTATCAGTGTAAACAGCATGGGGGTGGCACTGGGTTAATAAGGTGGGGTCAGAAGAAATACAGGGGGAGGAGGAATGAGATGAGGAACTGTGGGAGGGGGCATTGGGAGGGGAGGCAAAGGCTGGATTGTCAATTAATGATGATAATAATAGTAATAATAGTAATAGCAAAGACGAAGGGTCAAGACCTTCATTCAAGCATAACGAAGTAAGAATAACTAAAAATCTGACCTCTGTTTCTATGCCCCCTCCATCCCTTGTCAGAGGGTGAATAGATTAATGGTGTGCAATAGAGGCACTTGCCACTCAGTGTGGTTAACTGGCAGACCATCAGAACTTCTCTGTAAACACTTTTCTCTGTGTATTTAAAAACACTGGCTCTTTTGAGATCCTGTAGAATAGAATGTTTCAGCATAATAGAAAAGAAGTGATAATAACCCATCGTGCCTGTCTGGATGTTCCCCCCCCACCACCACGTTTTTTTTCTATTTAAAATATTTGCTGGCTTTTGTGAAACAAGAGCCGTAGTCAGAGATTCAGACAATGGCAATGAAAGATAGGAAGGTCTTTTGATAATACTGGAGATTGTAGGGTTTTTTTCCCTCTACTTCTTTCTGAACAGTAAGTGCCTATACAATAGCCCCAATGCACGTGTCAACATGTTTATTGGGACACTTGAAATTACTGCTATTATCTATCCCTGAATCAAATATTTTTCCATTTGCAATATAAAACATTTAATTACAATACAAATTATACGGTACAATCATGTAACAGTAAACAAAGAACTCATTTGTGTCCCTCTGTACTTCTCATTTGCTGACTAATTAGTTTCTCTATGAGACACCAAGTGACTCTTATAAACACAAACCTCCGGAGGATATAAAGGTTAATTTTAAAGTAACTACAAATATTCAGTAACATTATAATTAAGAATTAGTTTTGCAATCCCAACGTCTTCTAACACTCCAGCATGTAGCCTGTATAAATTTGTACTGACATTGGAATCATTAAGGGTGGCTTTGGATTGTTCCTTTCGTTCAGTCAACAGTACTTTGCATAAAACAAGAAGAAGAATAAGAGTTGCTCCAAAACCACATCCTTGGTGGATGTATATGTTTGAATAAGTGCACATGTCACACAGAAGCATACACACATAATATGTGTGCATGCTGATAATCCAGAGCCATAATGTGATTTTGACTTATGCAAATTATGAAGACCATATATATATATATGAATATTTCAACAAGTTACAATGAAGAACTCTATTTATATAAGAGACACCAAAGCTTCCGATAACATGATTTAACCTAGAAGATGACAAGTTATCTTTCGTAAAATAGAGATGGAAGGCCCTGAGAATCAACACTCATTCTGATTCCTACCATACATATGAATTTATAGCTAGGTCTTAGGGAGCACAGAGCCTATGATGTCAAACCTGGAGTAGATTTTTGAGGGCACTAATCATTTCTTTTATAGCTTCAAAGTACCACTGATTAGATTTTATTTATTAGTTCACTTCTAAATTTGTTGTAATTGTTGAAAGGTTCATGTGGTCTCTTTGTAATGATAGATAAAAATGAACTGGAGTTGAGTGCCAATTTAGGTCTTGTATATTAACTGTCTCAAGCCAGTGTCAAGCCACTTAGTTTTGCATATCAGTATATGTTCTTGAATGCAAAAGAAGGAAATACATCATTAATAATTTTCAAAACACATAGCATACTCTGGTTGATCTTTACAAGCCAATAATGATATACAATTTACAGATCCAAGGACTATAACATTACTGTTTCCTGTCACGCTTTTGTTCTAGAGTTACTTCATTTTCCCTTTAAGTTTTACCAGTTGAGTAAATTATTAATCAGGAGGAATGCTAAGATTGATTACAAGCATATGTTTTAATTAAATCTGTACTTAAAATATATGCAAGAATCCTACTGTTTGCCAGGACATACCTGAGCACCCTGTGTGCAGAGGCCTGCATTTTTTTCCTCAGGTGTTGGATGGGCCCGTCCTAGAGTGTACTCATCTGTGTCTTTGCCTTCTGTGTAGCCACACTCAGTCCTGCTCCAGAGTGACCTTTGATGATGCAATTTTATGTTTATTGAATACCCAGTGTCCACAAGTGTCTTTCAAATTCAACTGAGAGTAAAATCTGGAGTCTTTTGTTGTAAGTCAAGGTACCACCTGTTCTCAGTTTGCATTACTTCTTTGAACTTATACTTTCTTCATCTGTCAAATGACTAAAATATTACATAGTGCCAGCTCCTAGGTTATTTATTTTTTCCTCAATGGAAAGAACTCAGCTGAGAGACCCAAACTAAAGCAAAATGAGGTGTACATTGGAGAAAGATTAGAGAGGGGTGGCTGACTGGAAGAAGGAAGGGCTCGTAGGGAGTTACATTCTACTTTCTGAGCTTCACAGGTTTAGTGAAGGTTTCTGAGGTGAGTAGCATATTTCACCCTACTTCAAATCTAGTAAACCAAATCTCTGTTTTAGTGTACTTTGACCCATAAACAACTTGAAAAGCCTACCAAGGTGTGTTTGTGTGTGTGTGTGTGTGTATCAAAACCATGATGCACTTGATATTATAATTTGTATAAGTTGTTGAGGTAGTGTGTACTTTTAGTTAATACACTCACATAAAACTTGGGAGTCTCTTGGTAAGTCCGCCTCTGACTACTTGGGGAGAACCAAACTGTAGCCTCTAAGGTACTTATTGGAAGAGGGCATTGTGAATTAGGAGACACAACTGCCAGGCTATAGCTGCTGTTTCCACCGTTCACCCAGGTCTGCTCCTTGCTTACTTAGTCTCACAGACATATCATTCTTTTGGTTACTGTTAGAAAACACATAGACACACTTAGTTTTAAGTTACATTTTTGATCAAGTGATAACCTCATATGAAATTACATCCCATCTCATCTTAAAACCAGTAAATGGTACTTATATTTTACATATGGTATTTCCCTTTCTGCATCCATTTCAGATAAATTATACACTTTATCTTGTTTATCACTTTGCAGAAAATATATAATCTATGAGAAAAAATATTTAATACTTTTTAAACTTTGAAATTAATATTTTATGCATATTACATGAGACTACACTAAAATTTAGGAGAATTGTAAATTTAAACTATTCAAAAAATGTTTATTTGAAAGGCTAGATTTGTGACTATAGACACACATTTTCTGTGTTTATTTTTCCACCGAGGGACATCTGGGTTGTTTCCAGCTTGTGGCTCTTACAAATAAGGCTGCTATGAACATAGGGGAACTTAGGGCTTTGTGGGGCATCTTTTAGGTATAAGCCCAAGAGTAGTATAGCTGGGTCTTCAGGTAGATCATTTTCCAGTTTTTGGAGGAACCTCCAGATTGATTTTCAGAGTGGTTGTCCCTGTTTGTAATTCCACCAGCGATATATTCTTCTTTCTTCACATCCTCACCAACATGTGCTGTCACCTGAGGTTTTGATCTTAGCCATTCTGACTGGTGTAAGGTGGAATCTCAGGGTCGTTTAGGTTTACATTTCCCTGATGACTAAGGATATTAAACATTTCTTTAAGTGCTTCTTGGCCATTTGAAGTTCCTCAGTTGAGAATTCTCTGTTTATCTCTATATCCCATTTTTTAAATTGGGTTACTTGGTTTTGTGGGGTCTAACTTCTCGAGTTTTTATATATTTGAGATATTATTTCTCTATCAAATGTATAGTTAGTGAAGATCTTTTCCTAATCTGTAGGTGGCTATTTTGTCCTATTGATAGTGTCTTTAGCCTTACAGAAACTGTCTATTTGTCAATTGTTGATCTGAGAGCCTGAGTCATTTGGTCTCCTGTTTAGGAAATTTTCCCCTGTGCTAATGGTTTTGAGGCTATTTCCCAAATAGCCTCTCTTCTATTAGATTCAGTATATCTAGTTTTATGTTGAGGTCTTTAAATCGCATGGACTTGAGCTTTGTAAAATGTGATAAGTATGAATCAATTTGCATTCTTCTACATGCAAACTGCCCGTTAGAAAAGCACCATTTGTTGAAGATGCTTTCATTTTTTTCCTTTGTATGGTTTTGGCTTCTTTGATCAAGTGACCATAGGTATGTGAGTTTATTTCAGGGTCTTCAATTTAATTCCAATATTGATCTGTCTGTCTCTGTACCAATACTATGTGGATATTATTACTATTAGTATGTAGTACATCCTGAGGTCAGGAGTGATTCCTCCCCAAAATTTTTTTATTGCTGAGAATTGTTTTCACTATTCTGGGTTTTTATTTTTTATTTTTATTTATTTTTTTTTTGTATGAAATTGGGAAATGTTCTTTCCATGTCTGTGAGGAATTGTGTTTGAATTTCAAGGGAGATTGCATTGAATCGGTAGATTGCTTATAGTAAGATGGCCATTTACCTATGTTACTCTTACAAATCCATGAACATAAGAGATTTTTCTGTGTTCTGAGGTCTTTGGAATATTAGTCGGCTATTTAAAATGAGGACTTCATGAATTTTGTAGGCAAATGAATGGAACTAGAAAATATCATCCTGAGTGAGGTAACCGGTGGGGCACTGAGCTGAGAGACAATCAGGTGTCTGGTCAAACAAGCTTCTGAACCCCTGAGACACTTTAGGGATGGTAGGATGTTCAGCTCTGTTCCTGGCCCCCTGGCTCTCTCAGCTTCTGCCTTTCACAGCCCCTCCCACAGAGAGGTTGAGAGGTCTAGGAATGGTGCCCCAGGCTCTCCTCACATGCATATGAGGCATCCCCAAAAACCTCAGACTAAGCCAATGAGTTTACCTGCTGCTAAAACCTTCACCCACCCCAAACTGTATATATTGAGCTTAATTGAGAAGTAAAGCGCACACAAGAACCATCCTGTTGTCCGAGAACTTCCCTCTTCACCAGCTAGCTGGCTCCAGAGCTGTTAACACTGGGCAAGGGATCTACCACCTTTCCCTGCTACCTGGCCCACAATCCCTGGCTTAGCAAAGAGCTGTAACCCTTTGGAACCCTCCGGCTCTCCTGGAACCTGCCTGGGATGCCGGGCTGCCTCCTTGTCAGCTAGTCGGCTCCTTATCAGCCTTGCCCGAGCCTGGACTGGTTCAGTGTGGAGAGACAGGGGCAACACCTGAAAGAGACCAGTCAGCTACAGGGCACCAGAGGTAGCGGCAGGGGCAGGCAATCTCCCCTCCCTGCTCGCGCCTTGCCCCCAGCCGGGAGATAGTCATGGGACACCCTCCAGAACAAGGGTCCTACAGTAACCCAGACCCAAAATGACAAGTATGGCATGTATTCACTGATAAGTGGATAAGTGAGACAGAAAAAATATACTTAATACTTATGATATAACACACATACTATATGAAGTTTAACAAGAAGAAAGGCCCAAGTGATGATGCTTCATTCTCAGTTAGAAGGGGGAACAAAATAATCACTGAAGGCATAGGGAGGGAGGAATCAGGGAAGGAGAGGGGAGGGGGAAGCCAAAAAGGGGGCAAGATCAAGTAAGTATACAGGGAGACAGGAGAGAAGCCCAGAGTACCAGGAGAATAGATGGCAATATGCAGCTGCAGGTGTTAGATGGGAGGCAGGAGGAACCTCTAGAAGGCCCAGAGACATGGCATGAGAGAGGCTCTCAGGACTCAGTGGGGATTATCTTAGCCAAAATGGCCAACAATGGTGAGATGGACCCTGAATAGACCACCAAGAGTAGATAGACAGGGTCCCAGGAGAAAAATGAGGCCACCCACCAATGTTCAACATTTTTGATCCAGAATCACTCCTGTCCAAATGAAATGCAGGGACAAAAATAGAGCAGAGACTGAAGGAAAGGCCATCTAGTGTCCAGCCCAACTTGGGATCCATTCCAGGTGCAGGCACCAAACCCTGACACTATTACTGATGCCATGTTGTGCTTGCTGACAAGAGCCTAGCATGGCTGTCCTCTGAGAGGCTCTACCAGCAGCTGACTGAGACAGATGTGGAAAATTCAGACAAATATTGGACTGAGGTCACAACCCCCCCCCCCCCCATGGAAGAGTTAGGAGAAGGACTGCAGGAGCTGAAGGGATGGCAACCCCATAGGAAGAACAACCATATCAACTAACCCGGCCCCTCAGAGTTATCAGAGACTAAGTCACCAACCAAAGAACAGACATGGGCTGATCCATGGGCCCTGGCACATATTAGTAGAAGACTCCCTTGTCTGGCTTCAGTGGGAGAGGATGTGCCTAATCCCATAGACTTGATGCCCCAGGGAAAAGGGATGCTGGGGGTGAGGTGTAGGTGGGTGGAGAAGCAAACTTTCAGAGGCAAAGGTGAGACCTGAAATGGGGCAGCATTTGGAATGTAAATTAATAAAATAATTTAGTAATAATGATAATAGTAATAATAATGACAGCATGATGGGACTTTAAATGGTAGGGAGCATGACAAATCTTGAAGAAAAAGACCTTAAAATCTTTTCCTAAAATGTTGATGTAAATATTTGCAAATAGGTAAAACTACTATTCACAACTAAAGATCAAATGCTAGGTAGTTCTTATGATTACTTTCTTATCACAGAATATGTCTTCAGTGGCCAGTATGTGGACTGGCCCAGGAGATGCAATGAATTTTCCTAAGATTAGCTGTCTGTGACCCATAGATAGCATTATACAGAGAATTCTTCCCATACCAGAAGGACTATAAATCTCATTGTCTTACATATCTCCTGCCTCCATTTTAATTATTTGTCTTTCCTTTTAAATAGAAGCAAATGCCAGGTAGGATGCATGCATCTCTGGTCTGTCAGTTTCACATTTCTTACCAACAAAATAGAACTGTCCTTTTCTCTTTTGTTCTCTTAACTTGTTACATCGGACACTCTGTAGAAATATGTAGTCAGCTAGCTTATTTGCAGAATTTTGTAAATCACAAAATCAAACACGGGGATAATGACCATTTCCAAAAATGGTCTTTAGTGTTTGTCATAAGCAAGGAGATTGTGGGAATAAAGGAGGCATAATCCTCATATTAGGAAGTGGGTTCTTATGTATTGAGATGATGCAGACTCTTATTCGAAAGCATCTTCTTATTATTTCTCCTGAGAAAAGCAATTTCAAGTTGTCAGAATTCATGTGATTCTGACAGTCGCTGCAAAGGGAAGAATTACTTAGTAATTTTTGTTGTTCTGGCTTCAGAGTCCAGAGTAAAAAAGGGGGGCACTCAGCAGTTGTATATATATATATATATATATATATATATATATATATATATATACTTTATTATTATATATTTTATTATTTGTAGCTTTTGTTTCTATTAAAATAACAACTTATGTGTAATTTTTAACTGATAACTTCAATGTTCTGCTTTTACAATGTGCTGGGTTTTGCCTCATATCATTTTGGAAAAAAACACATTTACATATCAGATATTCTAAGAATGTGTGTTTCTAAAGAACATTACCAATAATAAGGTAGGAGAATAGTCACTGGAACACTAAATCATTGCATTTTAGAAGATTATTTTACTTTTCTTTCTAACTTACACATGTGTTGGAAATAATGATTATATCTACTTTAAGCCATATAACAACTCTGAAGAGAGAGTAACCTTAGGACCAAGGAGACACAGAATAACTTAATACAAAATCTGTATGGCTCTAGGCACAAAGACTACTTTTCCTCCAAGATGCTGCTGGGACCGTATTTATTAAACAATTTCCTGTAAGAGATGGACACTTAACTGTAATTCTCAGGCTCTGTGTCACTTAATCATTCTTAGAACACAGACCTGTCCAGATTTCATGGACTTAACTTAAAGATGTAGACAAGAAAATATAAAAATGAAGGTAAATATATATTATCTCTTGTATGTTACAACATGCAAAGCATGACTAGCTTCTCCATCAACCACCTGCAAACTGTTTCTGTTAAATTCCTGTCTTTTCTGAACAGTATTTCACGTGGACTTTATGTTAGGTTCTTTCAGGTTTCCCTTCTTGGCCAGTTTTGAGAACCTAAAGAATGCTAATCCTGTTGGTATTTCCCAGGAAGGTGATGATTTACTGCCATTATTCCTGGGACTCTGCCTCCTGATGTGGGAGATATTTCCTCTTATAGCCAAAGGCATCCAAACTCTTTAATTTGGATCCTGAGTATGCTTCAAAAAGCCCATTCAGCTGAAGCCTTCTTCCTCAGGGAGGCTCCTGGGACGTGGTGGAAACTTTAAGGTGTAGAATCTAGAGATGTTTAAGTTCATTGTGTCTGTGGCCTCAAAGAGACTATGGGGTCCTAATCTCTACTTTTTCTGTATTCTGCTTCCAGATTATGAGTTATTTTTTCTATGACACACTTACTGTTATGACCTTATAGTTCACCACAAACTTCAAACTAGTGAAATTAATTGGTTGTGCCTGGAATTTCCCAAATCATGATATTAAAAACAAACAAAAAAACAACAAAAAACCCCCACCCTTTAATCTTTATAACTTGGTTATCACAGGCTTTTTTTTTTTTTTAAAAAAAGTAACAATGTAAATCTATATAAATCAAGTAATAATTTCATAACTTCTAGGTTTTACACAAGTATCTTTCTCAATATCTTTACAGAGCTATCTTTGAAGTTTCTGTACTAACTTGACTCTTTCTTGCCTCATAGAATTTAACAAATGTCCCATGATTATATTTTTGACAATACATGACCTTCTCCCATAGAATGCTGTCTATGTTAGGGTTACTATTGCTATGATAAAACATCACGACAAAGACAGTGTGGAAAAGAAAGGGTTTAGTTGGCTTACACTTACACAACACTTTTCATCACCAAAGGAAGTCAGGACACAGGAACTCACTCAGAGCAGGAACCTGGAGGCAGATGCTAATGCAGAGGCCATGGAGGATGCTGCTTACTGGTTTGCTCATGATGACTTGCTCAGCCTGCTTTCTCATAGAACCAAGAACCACCAGCCCAGGGATGGCACCAACCACACTAGTCTAAGCACTCCCACATTGATCACTAATTAAAATGTACCCTACAGGCCTGCTTATAGCCAAATCTTATGGAGGCATAGTCTTTGTTGAGGTTTCCTCCCCTCAAATGACTTTAGCTGAACATACATATATATGACCTCTAGAGGATGGACTACTCCTGTGATTACTTATGGGGCAAGGTAAAGGGATATTTGTATCCATGTTTATTTCAAATATTCTGACAGCTTAATGAGAAAAAGAAAGACAAGGCTAGGCAGTCCAGTCTTAATTAGATTAGCTACTCCCGGCATTCTAGGAACCAGAAGGTTTTCTGCTAGAACTGAATAAATAGACACAATGAAATTCACATTTGAAAGGAAATAGACCAGTCCAATAACCATTCTGAGTCATAGTTACCATGATTGCCTGTGTAACTCCAGCCTCTTCCTCTGAATATTTTCCTACCATACTCTATACAAATAAAACATTACAATGATATTTAGAGATAAATAACTCTACTCTGATGCTATCAATAACAATAAAAAATGTGGGACTAGACATATTCCATCTTTAGTGAAAACTGAATTTAATTCTGAGTTGTAGATAAGTACTTCTGTCTGAGACAAGTTGGAAGGATATGCCTGTCTTGATGGCATCCTTGGCCACTCTTCTGTATTTCCCAATAAATTGCACTTTGTGCAATCTTAAATCTATTTTACTTTTACTTGAATTAATGTCACCTTCTGTCTACACCAGTTTCCAGGAACTGTCTCATAAGCTTTAAAAAAAAAGATCCTGAACTTCAAGGAAAGCTCAGTCTGAGGTGACATCTCTATCTCAGTGTTGGGAGATACTACATATGAAATACAGTCACTATGTCCCTGGAGTGCTGCTGGTGGAGAATGTGAGGAAGATAATGGATCCGAAGTTTTTTAGTTCGTGATAATGCATTCTGCCACAATTGATGACCATCTAGTGCACATTCATGAGATACTAAAAGATATCAAAACTATAAACATCAAAATTCCAAATTTCTCACCTCTTCTAGATGTCAATTTAAGGATTCCCTTCCACACTATATTTTTTCCATTTCTTTGCCCTAAATTAAATGTCTTTATTCTCAATGACTGTTGTCTAAAAACCAAATTGAGTTAATAGAACTCAAAATCTTTTCTTGACCTACTTACTCCTCCTCATTCAAATGCATGCATGCATTCACAAATGTGAACACACACTCAATTATAAGTTCGCATCTGGATATCCATATACCCATAAATACATGGAAGTAGAAATTGAGAATGTTGCAAGGTAAGTGAGTGATACTAGTCTAACTGTATTGATATCTATTGATATATAGTAGAGTACTTATCGTTAGTCTGGTATGGGAGAATCAGGAAACAGTGATCTGTAGCCAATCTCGGTAGTTATTGATATCAAGTACATGTTTTACTTGTCTGGAAAGCCAAAAGCTAATAAACAAAAATCCTAAAGTTAGAATGGTATTACTCCTTATGGGTTGTTGATTAGGAAAGCCTCAGAGTTCTCTCAACGAATGCAAACTCTTGCCATTCATGTTGGTTGCTCAGCAGAACTACCTGAAAGAATCTTAGGGCTGAAGATAAAGCATACCTGAGTTGGAAAGTATAATGGATAAAATGATGTAGCATTGAGTTAGGAAGTTACATCATGCTGAACAGCTCTCATAGTGGCAAAAGCTGATATATAGGTTTCTACAGGAGAAAATGGTCTTAGCTGGGTGTAAAGTCTGAACTACAATAGCAACCTGACAGGTAAGATGCATCCATGAGCATATAAATGTCACTATTATGGGGTTAACAAACAGATCTTAATCAATTTAAGAATTGTTTCAAAAGAGAGAATGTATGCCTTGTGCTATAAACTAAATTAAAAAAAAAAAAAAAACCTCTGTTGGAGAAGATCTTAAGCACTAGGGGGAACTTATTATTTAGCTAAATTGACACAGCACCAAACTTCCTTCTAAGTGTTTATATCTTTACCCCTTAGATAAATTCTACCTCCACTCTAACTAGGAATACTCTATAGGAATACAGCTGTAGATGCAAACAAACACTGCTGTTCACCATACTGAGATTAAGCTTTGGTTAAGTACTCAGCCCTAAACAAAAGAATGATAACACACAGTATAAGGGTCAGGGAACACCACAGAAATGGGAGTGGAAAGATTATAAAAAATGGAAGGTACGGAGAAAGGCCACACAATGTTGTCTTCTGGGCATTCCATAGTCATTGTAGTAACAAACGCACAGCAGCTCTGGCTGCCTGGGCTGGACCTGCACACAACTGGTCCTGAAAACAGTCTATCATGAGTAAGGTAGGCATTCAGAGAGCCATGTCCTTCTCTGCTGAACCATTGGCTACTGAGATATTCTTAGGAAATGTCTCCAGTTGTATACATACTGTTAAGTCTACCAGTCTCCAAGGACAGTGGTAAACTCATGTCCAGACAGTCAGCATTTGTTAAAATTAAATGGCATCAAACACAATAAAAAGATATGATTATGAAATGGATCATGGAGAAACATGGGAGGGGTCAAGAGATGTGGAAGTGAGAAAAGAGAGAATAAGGTTGTGAGTAAAACAAATGTCATATATATGTATTCAATTGTCAAGAGAATGACTTCATAAAAGTCACAATTCTCATAAACTACAGTATCCCTTTACTAAAGGTTGTATTGTAGTTTACTATAGATACATTATAATTACAAAAATATTAAAAAAATAAGTTTCTTGACAAAGATGCCTTTCATATTTTGTCTTCAACTATGTCATCTTCAATATTAAATATTTCTCCATAATAGAGAATGTAAGCTATTTCTATTGAAGTGATTTTTTTGTTTTCATGATACAATATTTTTAAAAATTATTTTATTAATTGAAACTAATTATATTTCAATTTCTAATAGATAGTATTAAACAAAATATAATTTTCACCTCAAAAGAAGTAGAAGTAACTTATCATTTAAAAAATAATTTTTGTGGTGGTGGTAGTCATGGTGAAGTGTGTGTGTGTGTGTTTGTGTGTGTGTGTGTGTGAGTCTCTGCACATGCACACACATCTGCATGCCATTGTATATCTGTAGATGTGGCTGGACAACTTTTGAGATGTAGTTCTGCCATTACCAGTTCTTTGGACTCAGAGAGGTTTGAGATTGAGTTTAGGTCATCAGTCTTGTGTTGCATGTACACATACCATGCAAAGAGCTTTTACTCTTTAGTCAACTCTGTATGATCATGCCCAGGAACATGGGTTTAGCTTGTCCCAAATTACATGTCCCAATTTGGAAATGATTTTCATGACATTTTTTAAATTAAAGAATAAATTATAATTATAAATCAAGATAATGTTTTTCTATTGTTGAAAAAATATCAGGTAGGCAGGCTACATATAGGAAAAATCTGTTTTAGGTTTCAGATAAGTTTGATGAGATTTATAGCTTTTGGTTTGGTGAAAACTAGTGTTTTTTTTTTAAGTTACTACATTCCAGAAGGTTTTACCTAATAGTAACAAAGATATTAGGCCACACAAAGGAGAACAATTAACACTATTAATGGGAAAAGTAACTCAAGGTTACCTGGTTGTTTCTGTACCTTCTCAACTCTTCAGAATAAAAAGTACTAGAACTCAATCAGTTTTATAGATTCTTCAACATAGGCAAGGCCTTTCCCCCCTAAATCTAGGAACATCTATTTACAATAGTCATTACAAAACAGTTTCTGAAATGTATTTGGATGAAAAATATTAAAGGGGAAAATAGGAAATTATTACCCTATCAAAAACTTCATCTAAATGTTCTGTTGAATTTCTATTTTAATCTGCCTTAAGCTGTCTTTTAAGATATTTTGAAAGCATTTGTTGAATGCTATTGTCATAGAAGAAATGAATAGTTTAGTGTACAGAAAAGAAGTTCATCTTGCACAAGACCTGTACAAGATCAATCCAGTAAACATTCCAGCATGGGTTGGTGAGGGGTTCACAAATGGCTACTCCTAGCTGAGGAGCTGTTAGCATTTGATGACTCTTGGTGAGAGGATTAGTCAGCTTTTCTTCAGGAATATGGCCTTTAATAGGTTGCCTATGCTCCAGTAGATGGCCCTTGGTGTAGGCCCCTACTGAGGATAAAAAAAAAGGGTACAGAATGCTAGAAGGGAGACTGAGTGGGGCGGCATGTGGAGGAGAAAGGGAGTAGTTAACATGATCAAAATATATCACATACATGTCTAAAGTTCTCAAAGAATAAATAAAATTATTTTAGAAAAGAAGAATGGTTAGTTTGACTTATGCCAAAACAAAATTTAACCTGGGAACCACCAGAAGAATAAAGTCCAGGTAGAATTCTATCTAACTGTCTGTCTATCTATCTATCTATCTATCTATCTATCTATCTATCTATCTATCTAACTATACCTTATTAGAGTGCCTGACCATTTATTTGCAGTTTTCATGGACTAAAACCCTATCCAGAAAACTTGAAGGGGACTCATATACAGAAGCATGCATACATACCCTTAAAAAGTACAACAAATGTCAAGAATGTTTTCCCCTTCCCTTCTCCCTCTCACTCCAGCTCTGCTTGCTCCAGCCCTACTTGCTCAGGAATCAAATTTAACACTCTTTTCTTATCATCTCCTGGGAGTGTGATATAGAATTCAATTATTTATATTTTTTGAGGATGGTGTGGTATGTTTGGCTTATACTTCCATATTGTTGTTCATTATCAAAGGAAGTCAAGACAGAAACTTAAACAGGGAAGGAACTTGAAGTCAGAAACTAAAACACGGGCAATGGAGGGGTGCTGCTCACTGACTTGCTCCTCACAGGTTGCTCAGCTTTTTTTTTTTTTCTACTTTTTTTATTGGATATTTTATTTACAATTCAGATGCTATCCCCTTATCCCATCCCCCCCCAAGAATCCCCTATCCCATCACCCCTCCTCCTGCTTCAGTGATGATGTGCCCACCCCTCCCCTCCCATTCCTACCTCCCCACCCTCGAATTCCCACACACATGGCGTCCAGCCTTCATGGGACCAAGGATCTCCTCTCCCACCTATGTTTGACAAGGCCATTCTCCCCTACATATACAGCTGGAGACATGAACATTTCTTTACATGCTTCTCGGCCATTCAAGTTTCCTCAGTTGAGAATTCTTTGTTTAGTTCTATACCTCATTTTTTAAATAGGGTTATTTGGTTGTCTGGAGTCTATTTTTTTGAGTTCTTTGTATATATTGGATATTAGCCTTCTATCAGATGTGGGATTGGTAAAGATCTTTTCCCAATCTGTTGGTTGCTGTTAGCTAAAACTGTCCAGTGGAAAAAGGACAACATTTTCAACAAATGGTGCTGGTTCAACTGGAGGACAACATTTAGAAGAATGCAAATCAATCCATTCTTATCTCCTTGTACAAAGCTCTCAAGTCCAGTGGATAAAGGACCTCCACATAAAACCAGATATACTGAAACTAATAGAAGAGAAGGTGGGGAAGAACCTCGAATAATTGGGCACAGAGGAAAAGTTCCTGAACAGAACACCAGTGGCTTATGCCCTAAGATCAAGAATTGACAAATGGGACTTCATAAAATTTCAAAGTTTCTGTAAGGCAAAGGACACTGTCAATAAGACAAAACAGCTTTTTAATAGAGCCAAGTACCACCATCGAAGGAATGGAGTTACACACAATGATATTGGTCCTCTCTCATTAATCTGTAACTAAGAAAATGCCTTACATCTGGATCTTATGGAGGCATTTTCTCATCTCTGATGACTAAATCTTTGTTAAGTTGGCACAAAACTACCCAGTACAACTGAACCCTTGTCAGTTTGATCACAAATTCATCACTCTTAAGCCAAAACTTATTACTTATTCATCCCCAAGATCTTACATTAAAATCATAAATTAGTTTAAAAGTCCCATAGTCATTACAAATTCAAACATACTTAATTTTTAGTCCATTTGAAATAGCCAATCTCTTTTAAAATCCAAAGTCCTTTAAAATTCATGGCCTCTCAATTGCAAGCTCCAGTAAATAAAAAATAAAGCAAATGCTTCCTTAATTCAATTATCAATTTAAAAAATGTGAAAATTACATTTGTAAGTACAACACACAGGACTTAAAAGGTAATGTTTGCCAGTGTTTGTTGGTCAAGATTCCCTGGAAGTTGGTCCCACATAGTCCTTTCCATGGTTTGTTAATTACCATTACATTGGTTACAACAATAAAACTTGTTGAGGTTGGGTCTTTTGCTTTGTATTGTGATGCTAAATACTGGCCCCTAAGATATGGTTGTTTCCAGAGACAAGTAAAGGCTCACATGCACCAAATTATGCTATGTAGCCTTGCTCCTTAATTTAACATTATTGGTTAAATAAAGATTCCTACAGCCTATAGCTGGGCAGAAGATAAGTAGATGAAGCATTGGTTCCCAGAGCTTGGGGTTTGAGGAGAGGACCACAAGGGAGGAAAGAGAAGAGATGAATGGAGACATAGGAAAATGCCATGGGGTAGGTGAATCATGAAAACATGGCCATGAAGGCTGGCCCATAGGAGTAAGAGCTGCCCAAGTAGAACATGGCAAGTCATAGCTTAAGGATATTGACAGGGAAGTGACACAATAGCATAGAGGATAGATATTTGCTCAGCTCTAGTGTCTAAGGCTTATTACAAATATAGAAGTTTTGTGTCTTTTATCTAGGAACTGAAAGGTCAAACCCTCAATTGATGACAAATATTTACTATAACAAAAAGTAAGGGAAATTCTTAGCAATAAATTAGCTTAGAGAGTTACTTTATAAATAGAGTAGTTTGAAGAGTTACTTTATCCAAACAAAGGAAATATAAATAAAATGAACCTACACAAGTACTATTAGAATTTTTGGTTATAGATACTGTTTCTATATGTTGCAAATTTACGAAAATTTTCATCACCTCTGTCACAGGAGGCCAGATGATTAGGATATGTCTTCATACTCTGGATCAGAAGTTGGTCTGACATTCATGAGAGAGATAAAAAATATCTCAAAATGTTCTGTCTAGTAGTCCTATTCATGACAACTTTTGGGGGATAATTTAACATAATAACCACAGGCGAGATATGGCTGATGAACATCTGAAGTAAGGAAGGATATTTGAGGAGCTGTATTTTGTTTGACATGGCATTATGAATTGAAAGTGAAGTAGTCACCTGTGAAAAGTAGCATCCTCTGTAGACGACTTTAATACACATTACCAGTCAAATTTAGGCAAAAGATGATGGCACTGTTTTATAATGTTTACATCATCACCTGGGAAAATCTAAGCATATTGAATTGCTGTCAACTGAGACTACTATGCAGATACTTATCACTCTTGGTATGGAGAGGTAAGAAAGGAAGCCTGACTGCAAAGTTGTATGGTAGTCTCTTCCAAATACTCAAAATTTATGTAAAAATATTAAGATTCCTCAAACAACAAGCATATAGAAACTTATAAAAAAAATCTTATTCTAAAAGGCAATATCTGGGGATCTTAATGACTTACTTAAGTACCACAGCTCCTAAAAAATGGCATGGTTATTTCAGTCTACATGGTTTTATTGTTCATTCTTCTTTCTCCTTGGCTCAAAAGACTTACTGATTGAAACAGCTAAACTTACTACAATGTAAATATCTGTACATATACACACTGATGAGTGTAGTCTTCACTCAAGTCAGCAAGGAGACTCTTCTATGCAGCAGAAGTATGCAGAAAATCACAAACAATCAATATCTAGAGTCATGGAGCCTAGTCCTAGTGGATACCTCTACAAAACAATCCCACGTCTAAGGCTCGGGGAACATGGAAGAAGAGAAGCAGATAGATTACAGGAACAAAGAATTCAGGAGTTGGTTGTAAGATTGTCTCTCCTAGCACTGTCACAAGCTACATAGTTAAAGTGTCACCAACATGACTGTTTAAACACGAGCAGGACTAGGGCAGCAATAATAGGCATATTTACATAGACAAAACAAAGTCCATAAGATTTTAAACCAAGAACTACAGGCAACTGGGAATGGTAAGATCAGAAGAAATAGAGACTGAGTAGCCTATATCTAAGTCTATACATACACATTCATATGCATATACGCATGTAACAGCAGTGGATGAAAAGAAGAGGCCATGAATTTCCAAAACGTATAGGAGGCTTGGTGGGAGGATTTTGAGGGAGGAAAGGGAAGGTAGACATGGTGTAATTATATTAGAATCATCCCACCCCTACCACTCCCAAAAAACAGTTGCTGGACAAAAGGTCTGTTATGATGTGGCTGTTTCCACACATCACTTTCTACTATTCTTTATTCTATGATAAGCTTGATAACACTGTACTTGCAAAGAAGATTGCAAAGTAGCTGCTGAAACACTAACTTAGTCTTTTGATTTTTCTATTCCTAGATCCTATACACATAATACAATCGTTCATACATACATATATACATACATTCATGCATACACACATACATACATGTGTACATAAATATATACAGACATATTTCAGTGATTCTTTATTTTCTTCCTCTATTTCTGGTGCCCCTGTTGTTCCAGTGTGCATGCTACTATGCTAGAATTTTAAATGGACCCTGAGCATCTCCACATAAGTCCTTATGCATTTGTGTAAAAGACTTTACTGACTGAATCATCTCCTCACCACGTATTTCTCTTTGTATTTAATATTTTATTTCAGCAACATAAGAAGCATGCTGACAAATGTGGAAAATATCCTAATGGAAAGTTGATGTCTCAAATGTGAGTATCGAGGGTAAATTTACTGTATCTCCTTGCGTTTTTGAAGGACAACTGATGTTTTTATACTCTAGAACATTGAATATTTTTGCTACAAAATTCAAAATTGTTCCACCCCGGTAAGTATCAGATCCAGGTGTTTTATTTGTTCCTAACTTGCTCTGTAAAGCCTGTAATCATGGAAGAAACATCAATGATACTATATTTTTTAAAAGAAGAAAAATTAATACACTTAGAATATGACCCAGAATTTTGTAGAGCTACGATGGTAAATCTACAGACATCATAAAATCAAAGTAAATGTAAACTAAATAGAAATGGAGTAGGGGCACTGATAATAATAATAATGTAAAAATATTGAAAATATGAAGCAAAGTCTAGAAAGATCAATATCAATCAAGAGAAGAGAAGACATAATTGAACAATGCCTATATTGAAAAAAAAACAAAACAAAACAGTTCAACAGGAATATATTAAGAGTAACAAAAAGGAAGGACTGTGAGTGACTTTGATTTAATACACTTGAGATTGTGAACAAAATGCATATTTTTGTGACAAGATATCATTTTAATAGCAAACACAAAACCAACAGCTAAGAAATAAAAATCTGCCCACAAAGAAACACAAGAGTACTGTTGGAAAATGAAGACACAACCTCATGGATTTCTATATCTTTGCAGATGTGTACTCATCACCAAAATGAATGTCATAGTTTTCTCTTAACTTGAACCCATTTTGTTGATCATGAGTCACATGGTCTCTGTATATCCTACGCTGTCTCTGCAGGGATGACATTCATGATCAGGATGTGTAACAACTGGAGTGGGGGTGTGCTAATAAAGCTTTATTCACAAACCATGAGGCAAGCAGGAGTTGGTCCACAGCCCTTACTTTAGCTTTCATTTTAAGATTCTTCCATTACTGTATCCTTTCTGCCTTCCTGTGATTTATCTTGAGACTTTGTTTATGGGTATAATGTGACTCTGTGGTTCCTTTACTGTGTTTCCTTATGCACACCAAAAATACCCTTTTTAGGCTCATGAAGTATTTTGAGATTTTCTTTTTTTTTTTTTTTTACATTCAAATTACTGTCTTGGTATTATTATACCTTGGTTGACCTTCACCTATTCTTTCTTTTATGCCTCTTCAGTTTTAATTCTATGATCAAATGTTAGGTGTCTTTTGAAAATAGTATACATTAATATTATTTTTCCATTGTCTGAGACTCATTAAGTTTTAATAGCTAAGCTTCTGCTCCATTCACTTTCCCCGTATATTCTTTTACTTCTGAATCTGTTTTCATCAAGGAGATTAAACTTTGTTCTGTTGGTGTTATGAGGGAGTGTTCAATTTTTATTAAAGTTAACTTTTGTTTAGAAATCAATGTTTATTGATAACTAGTTTATGTCATAACTTCTGAGAGTATTTCCTTTTTATATAACATTTAAATGGTCTCAATTTAAATTTTTATGAAGCCAATGTTCTGAGGCTACACATAGACAGGACTATTTGTATATCCCTATTTAAGCAAAATAATAAAGCTAAACATAAACATAAGCTAGGATTTCATCTTATTCTTTAAAAGAGGCTTATTCGGTGATCATCGTGTATCCACAGTGCTTGTGGAAAACATGGCTCCCACTGTGTATTATATATTTCCTTATTTTTCTCAAAACTTGTAATTGAGTAGTTTTAAAATTATCAATCCATGTGTCTTTAATAATCCCACCATGTAGGTTATGGTGTTTTCATGCAGTTATTTCTCCTATTTTTGTTTTATAGAGAATTTTCAAGATAGTACTTTTGAACTCATTTATCATGGTTGTCTCTGTGCATTTGATTATTCTCTGCCTGTATACTTAAATTCACCTGGTGCCCTCATGTTCCACTTGAACCCCTATACTCTTACCCATGTTTATTACATGTAGTTATTTTCAGGATGTAACATATTTATAGCTGTACAAAATATAAATAGTTAACCAAATCCAGGTATAGTGCTTGTCTATGGTTACACTTTGACGCTTTTTATTTTTCTTTCTATTTTAATGTTGTTTTATTGGTTTATGGTGTTTTAATGTATTATGTTTTTGTTTGTTTTTTTGAGAAAGGACTTAAAGTTGTGTAGTAGGAAAGGAGAGGAGCCTGGGAGGAATTGTAAGAGAGGAAGAACATGATCAAAATGTATTTAAATTTTTAAAGTTTTTAAATAATAAAAATATAAATATATGAAAATTATAAAAGTTATCACACAAATGTGAGTGCTGGTCTTATGGTCCCATCTGCATTGTTTTATTGGCCATTTACCCACCTGGTTTCTATGCTGTACCTTGCAGGGAGTTGATAGCAGCTATTTCTGTTTTGTCATGTCTGTGGATCTATTTGCCTTAGCAGGTGCATGCACATATTACTGTCTTATTTATGCCATCAAACTATTTTCTTTTTGTATTCTTGATGGAATATATAGACATTGTGAATAATTCCATGTCAATTCAGAAATCATCCTCCTGTCTTATACACACACATACTATGTATTATTCAAGAATTCTCCCATTCATTTGGGCTCAGCATATTATAATTCTATACAATATACTTGTGCAATTTGCAACAGTGAATAGAAGCCTGGAAGGAGTGTGTTGTGATTTTGGTTTCATTTCACAGAATCATACTTTCCAAGATCAATGCTGGCATGTATTCTGAGCAGCAAGGGATTAGAGAGCTGTTTTTCCCTTAAAGCCTCATCAACATTTTCCATTCAGCAGTAGAAAGACAAACTATGATATTGTGATTTTTTTCCATCCCATGAAGTTAATGTTTACCTCTTAGGGATTTGTGTTTTTACTATATCTTTGTTCTTGTTTCTCCATTCTGATTTTGCTTTTTTGCTACAAGTAGAGTTGCCAGATGTTGCAATCCATCAGAAGGAAAATGAAGAAAGGAAAAAAGAAAGACAGAAAATGGAGAGCAGAACAGAAGGGGAAGGAAGAGAAGCAGGAGAAGCCATCAGTGTGTGGCAAATTTGAGAACAACCACTGTCCATAGACTGATTATTTTCCTATTATAATTGATGAATTTGCATTTCTGTTTTTATTTATTTTTTTAAGGTTATCCTTTGTATATTTGTTCAAGGTTGACTATATAGCACATGGTGGCTTCGGACTACTGATCTTTTCTCTGCCTCTCTAAATACCACCGAACCTGAACAACATCAAACCTGTCTTGCAGCTATTACTAATCAAGGTTGTCTCAATGTTTCTAGCATTATGGTTCTCTGGTTGCAGCACAGGTTCTGATAACCACCTTCCTCTATTTCATGATATTATTGCTTTCTTTCTTATTTTATAAAACAGTAATTTCTATCTTCATTTTAGTTTTCTTATACCTTTTCTTTCTGATAATATTTTATGGAAATATCTTTTGATTTTCTGTATTGCTCCACAATTCTTTTTCAAAAAACGTGGCTTTTTAGAAATTCCTTTATTTTTTGCTATGAATACTGTGAGTGCCCATGTGTTCCTCTGAGTGTTCAGATAGGGATTTGCTTTGCCCTGAAGTTCTGATCACTGTTATCGGTTGTTATTTTTTCCTAGTTATAAATCCTGAATTATGAGCCACACTTTAGGATAGAAAAACTTATCAGCATTTTGAATACTTTTGCTACTTGTAACTGTCTGTCCTGGCAAACACGAATTCATTTGCTCAGGTCAATATTTATAGGACAAGTCCCTCTGTATTTAACCTCTAAATTAATCATTTAGTGCATATAAAATAAAGAGGCATTTCTAATCCTGTGACCTTGAGAATTCATTTGTAACCCTGCTGAATATAATCTGTAGTGCTTTCATATATGGTGACTTAGATTTCCACAACTTACATTCATCTTAATGATACTCCTGAACCATCACTAAATTGATGAAATTAACAGTTTATTAGTGTTGGTGAAAGTGACATATACCTGTTGTCCAGCACTCTGGAGTCTGAGGCCAAAGAGTCAAAAGCAGTATTGGTTGCAGAACAGCTTAGGCTATAGTTTAAGATTCTATTAAAAACAAACCATCCAAAAAAATAAAATGGAAGGAAATATGAAGTATATTATAGGATAATTATACTACGATTCATTTTTCTTTCCAAGGTAGTACTGGAATCTTGGAGTTGTGATATTCAAAAGGACAACAAGAAAATTGAATTAAGAAGCAATAGAACATGACAATAGTTCAGAAAATCATTTCTGATTTAACAAAGCACGTTGGTTTATTTTCCTCTGTACTTTTATATTTGTTTCATTACCTTTTTTATTTTTATAAGTTGTTCTTCAAGGGCTATGGTATTGTGCTTGCAAGTATTTTAAATATGTATCTATTTGTTTAAGAGATAAGCTTTGGATAATTAATAGAATATTTACCAACTTTCTGAAAGATATGTCACAGTATCTTTTATATAGTACTTTGAATTATTAATTATTGTATTATTTAACAATTTCTGAAAACTACAGTTTTTATTACTGACAGTAAATACTATTAGTGTTCTCTAAAATATTATTTGCTTCAATGAGTACAGAAGCTCTGTCTCTGCATTTTAAGATTTCTAATAATCTTTGGAAAAAGCTTATGAATTGTTTTTGTAAATATTATAAACATAAATATAAATTTCTAATTTTAGCACACTTTAATTATAAAAACTTTATCATTACAATTCTAATAATCATAAAATGCAACAAAAATGGTTTGACTGATTTGTAATGACAGGAATTTTACTCAACCCGTGCACAAATCAAACATACTTTTTTCTTTTAAAGTATTCTTTATAGGATTGGAAAGATATCTATACAGTCAACTCACAACTACCTATAACTCCAACTCCAGGGTTCCCTGATTCTCTATGGCCTCTGCTTGCAACTGTATATTCTTGGCATATACACAGTCACTTGTACAGAGACACCTACCTATAATTTAAGAAATAAATATATTCAAAAGATTTCATGGTTTGTTGGAATATTTAGAAGTAGCCACTAGGAATCTGTGGAATTATTTTCATAATACTTAGAAGTATGAAATGGGAGGCAATAAAGGTGAAGTGTTCTGATATGAGAAAATGAATCACCGAACTTCATTTGTCTGTGTTTTGTGTCATAGCAATTACACTATTTACATCAGGGCTCCATACTATATAGCTATAGCCTTAGTCTCCTGCATTAATTACAGACAGGCTTTTTGTTGAATAAGAGATTTCAATGATTTTGACAAGATCCTTAAAAAGAATGTCTCACATTTTTGAATTTTTCCAATAATAAACACATTTCTCTTGCAATTACTTTCTTAAAGAAATAAAAAAAAATCTACATTGAATTTATAATGTTATGCAGACCATCAAAGTCTTGACTTCTTATAATATTACATTTCATTTTTCCTGTATAGTCATTGGGAGAGGTTATTATGTAAATATAAGCCTTTTTCTTTATTAAAACACTTATTTTAGAGACAATCTTTTCTTCCTGGGACATCTTACTTTTACTTTGAATTGGCAGGAGCATTTTGCATCACATCTTTACTGCACAGATATGGTCTCTTGTGGTGAAGGGCCTCTTGACTTCTGTGCATCTATCACTAAGAAAACTTTTTTCTTAACCTTGGCGGGACTCCTGGTTGCTCACTCCCATCTTCTGAATAAATAGTATTCATATGGTTTTGCTTCGTTAAAATATTGTTATAAATTTGCTATGATTGAATAAGACTAAAATTGTTATGGAATATATTTGAGAAGTAATTAAAATGCATTGTCATCCTTACCTAAAGTTCTTATTCAGAATTTTAAGTGTAGAATCAAGAAATTTTTGTAAGTATCCCAGCTAATTTGAGACCATAAAATATCTAACACCAATCTCAGATCTTCAGGGACTAATTTTCTAAAAACAAAAAATAATTTATAAGAAGAAAAATGTATAAGCCTTCTATCTCTTATAAAGTAATCACAGATTGGGAACAAGTTTTCTATTTAAATTCAGTATGAGTCATTTTCCAAAGTTAAATCATGTTTGACATATGCTATTTACATAAGAAAATTATGTGTTTTCCCAAAGTTTTTAATCAGATTCTATAAAAAAGAAAATACAACAACTGGATAATTCTGTTATCCAAAACAGTGTCTTCAGTTGTATCACACAAAGTAAAGGTTTTGATTAGATCTTCTGTTTGAGCTATGAACAGCAGTGCTTAGGAATACCAATTACAGCATTTAGTAAGGACCTCAGCAAACCCATGTGAAATAGCACATAGTTCTTGAGTTGAATTGCAGTGGTCTTTCTAGTTTGTACTGCAAATTGACTTCAGCTATGATTAACTCATCAATGGTGAAAAAAATGACAATATATCCCAACTGAAATATTTTTGTACTCGGATTAGGAATTGACTATGGCCCTGACATTTTACTTTATTATCCTCAGAAGATTTAAGGGTATGCCTTTGTGTAGCCGTTTGTTAAATATAGAGGGATTTGATGCATTTCTTTATCATTAGGTCTTCATCTTTGTTCTGGTAGCAGGAGTCCAATGCAATTTGACAATGACAACATCTTGCAGATCACGGCTTACATGTACTTCTGTACAGTAGTACCAGTTATGAGCGTACTTCTGCAGTTAGATGCACAAAGCATAATTTAGCTTTGGGTTGTGACCTAAAATAAATTGCTTTTGGAAGACTTCGTAATAGTTTTTCATTGTTCAGTGGCGGTTTTAGGGATATAACAAATGGAGATCAGTTAGTAAATGCTACAGTGGGCTATTCTATGTCACACATATAGTAGAAATGATATAGAAAGACTGTTTAAGTATAAATGTATTTTTAAATGTAGCCTTAGCACACAAGCATTCTCTTTTATTAGTGTTGGCAAGTGAATTAGCTCTCAATTATCTGTAATGGAAGGGAGTGGTTGACTTACACCAGGTTATTACAATAGTTACTTAGGTTTTATAGCATTTTTAATAGCTACCACTTCTTTGACGATGTGATTAGAGCAGTGTGGAATGATTGCATGCATTAAGAAAACAAATAGACAAGGCCCCCATAATGAGGAGTGACCATAATAGTTTAAACATAGAATTGCTTACCCATAACCAAAATGCAGGAACTCCCTTGTGAACTCAGAAACTTGTGTATTGGAAACTGTAATAAACATGGGATAGTTTGATTTGGGTGCCAATTAATTTAAACTGTCCTCTGGAGAAAGGGCTAAATACACAAGAGGAGGCCAATAAGTTAAAATGAGCAAGACAAAAGAGTATCAAGCCACCTAGGTCATTTATAAAATATAGAAGCTGAGAGACAGAGGTAACAGAGTGTTTAAAAAGTTTGTTTCAAGATGGATCAGGGAGAAAATAATTTCTGTTACAAGCAAATATTTGCAAGGAAGAGATTCTCAAAAATATAAAGAAATATAAAAGTTTGGTTATTGCTTGAAGGTAATTTAAGAAATAATAATAGTAGAGAATTAAAAATAATAAATTTTACAGGTTGTAATTTGTTACAGAATATATTCAATGTTATCATAATTACTGTACTATTTAAAGTACAAGGATCTTTGGAAATATTTATCAAGAAAGAAATTGACTTAGCCATAGCAGCAAGTTATGGAAATACCTGAAAAATTCCTGGCACTGAGTTCATTAGTAGAAAAACCTGCATTTTTGTGGGAAGCATGTTCTTTAAAACATACAGAGGAAGTCCTAATTTCTCACTGGGATCCGTATACCATCTATGTGAATGTCTTGAATTCACACAAAGGCTTTGATTTAATGTAGCCCGTAAGCTTAAAAAGTTCTGACACCTGCTTTTCCACATATTTTAGGTACAGAGGATCTCAAATTAGGTATATACTGACCTATAGAGGCTTCCCAAAAGTATCATCTGTACATCGTCTATGAGACCGAAATGAATGGGGAGATGACCAATTGTAGGCCATTCTTCATTTTTGTTAAACAAGAAAAGTCAAGATAATTCATGTAGCATAAAACCAGATCACAAGCCAGAATTTTTTAGAGTTCTCCCCAACCCCTCCTATACGCGATGTCTCATCTCAAGCTTTTTGATCTCCCCAAAATAATCATTATATTTGGCATGATTTCCGATCATGTCAATTGACTTATTAGTGGTCTTACCTCCCAGAACTATATGTAGGATGCTGTGAATTAGGCTCATCCATCAAAAGTCTTGCTACTTTTATGCTTTCAATGTTTTATACCTTTTTGATTTATCTGGAGAATGTCCAACTCTGCTGGAGATAGAATGACTTTGATATGCTAAATTAAAAATTATATTTTGTTGGGTTATTTGATAATAAAAGTAGTTTAAGAAAGGAAAGTCAAATCTTTGATTAGTTTCCTTTATCAACACGGTGACTTACTTCAGGTAGTATTCTGTCCTTTCTAACTTAATATTACAGCCCCCGTGTTCAACATTATCTGGTATGATTCTATTTTTATTTATTCCATTATATTTCCACCAAACTCATGCATGATTCAACAGCAATTACTATTAAAAGTATTTTATTTCACCGTATGTTTTTGAAATCTATACATGTTACAGGACACACAGTCACACTTCTGTACATAAATGCAGAGGGCAAAAATTCCACCATCTGTCTGTTCTCCACACTTGAAAACTTTCCCTTATGGGAATGTTTCTCAGTCCTGTGTAGTTACTACTCTGTCACAGAGACAATTTCTTTACATTGTTATTGTTTTTCTTTCTAGACATGAGAGCACGTTCTGTATTTCCCCTTTGTGTTTGGCTTATAGAGTTTCACCTGATTTACAATGACATTCTATAGTTCCACTCATTTCACTATGAATATAAGAACTTCACTTTTTACAGCTGAGGAACACTATATGTATATACTATATTTTCTTTATAACTATATTTGTTCATGGTGTATACCAAGGCTGACTTCACACTTTGTTGTGATATTGCTACAAGGAGGCATTTATCTCTCTTGGGAGCTGTCTTCATTTTTTGAGATATGTACGCAGAACTGGATGAGAACATGATAAGTACCATGTGGTACTTACTCCCTATTTAGATGTTTAAGAACCTTTGTTCGGGTTTTTTGACATTTGTACTAATTTATATTCCCTTGAACATTATATATCATTTCTTTTTTTGCATACTCTTCTTGTCAGAAGCTGTCTTCATTACTATTGTATATTAGTCATCCTGACCAGAATAAAATACTATTTCATTGTAGTGCTGATTTATAATTTTTAACTCTCCTAATGATACTCAACATTTTATCAATGTGTATTTCAATTTATATTTCAGTTTTAACAGGGTTGTATTTATATATACATACATATATATGCATATACATATATAAATTCATAGTATTGGTTTGTAGAATGAGCTTGTTTCTCAGGTGTGGTGATTACAGGTATATGTTTCTTTGTTCACTTTGAGCTATTAATGTATTCTGGATATTAACCATTTGTGAGATATCTTCCTGGTGGATTGCTGGCTTTGATGTAAAGTGCAGTTGGTTTGATGTAACTTGTCAGATTTTGCCCTCTGTCCCTTCTGTTTTCCAAAGAGAAAACAACTTTCTGTTGAGAACACTGTTGCTTTATATCAGTATCTTCACATTTCAACTCTGCTTTAACCCAGTGATTTCAGGTTCTCTTTTTATGTTCTGCTCATTGATCTGATCCCAGGTGAATTAGGGCTGAGTGCACAATAGTGGCTACTGCATCCAGAGATCCAGAGTTCCCAAAATAATCTTTTTTTTTGAGAATGGTATACTTTCTCCCAAATATATTCCACACCTCTTTTGAGAATCAGTTGGTTGTAGATGGAAGAATTAGAACGTTTTATTTCTACCTTTTCTATTCTGTTCATCCAATCCGTGTCTATTTTCTGTTTTAGTAATGAAGTTCACTCAGTGCTGTACTGTAAAAGCAGATATTGCTTCAGTTTTGTGGTTCTTTTCCTCTCTCCCTCTGTCCCCTCTCTCCTTCTCTCCCTCCTTTCCTCCCTTGCCCCTTTTCTCCTGTCTACCAGTCTGCCTCCCTCCCTTTCTTTCTTTCTTTCTTTCTTTCTTTCTTTCTTTTCTTTAAGACTGATCTGATATTATGGGTCAATTTTTAGGTCCATTTAAATTTAGGGCCTGTTTTTCTCTTCCAGTTCCATGAAGAATGTCTTTGGTACTTTGGTGTGTATTGCATTGAATCTGTTCACTTTGGTTGGGTAGGCATTCTTTTTTCATTAATTCACTTATTCACTTTATATCCCTATCACAGCCCCCTTCCTTCCTCTCCTCACAATTCCAACCTCCCACCCCTTTTCCCACAAAGCCTCCTTCCCTACTCAGGGTATAAAACTTCCCTGGTCATATCAATTCACATCCACACTAAGTACACCCTTTCCCACTGAGGCCAAAATGTGAGCCCAGAAAGGGGGAAAGAGATAGAAAGGCAGGCAACAAAGGCAGGCAATAGAGTCTGATTCAGAGATAGCCCCTCTTCACCATGATGCACATCTACTACATATGTGTAGTGAGCCTAGGTTCAGACCATGCGTGCTCTTTGGTTGGTGGTTCAGTCTCTGTGAGTCCTGTTTAATTTGTTCTGTAGGTCTTCTTGTGGTATCCTTGACTCAACCAGCTCCTTCCATCTTTCCCTCAATTCTTCTGCAAGGTACCTTAATACATGCATACAAGGTACCTTTGCATGTAGACAGAAGCCTAGCATAACTGTCTTCTGAAAGGCTTCTTCCAGCAGTTGATGGAAACAGATTCAGAGATCCAGAGGTGAAACATCTTTTGGGTACATCCCCAGGAGTGGTACAGCTTGATCTTAGGGTGAAACCCTTCCCAATTTTCTAAGAAACCACCAACAAATTGATTTCCAAACTGACTGTACAAATTTACACTACCACCAGCAATGAAGAAGTGTTCCCCTTGCTCCACATCATTGTCAGCACATGCTGCCTCTTAAGTTTTTGATCTTGGCCATTCTGATTGGTTTAAGATGGTATCTTGGGGTCAACTTATTTGCATCTCCCAGCTTACTAAGTATTTTCTTTATCATTTCTTATCATTATCTTATTATTTCATTAACATTTCTTTAGGTGCTTGTCAGCTATTAGAGATTTCTCTGTTAAGAATTTTGTTTATCTCTAATAAACAGAGATAATTTCTGTTTAATTGGTTTATTTGGCTTGTTGGTGTTTAATTTCTTGAGTGCTCTATGTATTTTGGCTAATACCCCTCTGTTGATATAGGGTTGGTAAAGAACTTTTCCCATTTTGTAAGCTGCCGTTTTGTCCTATTTATGGTTTGTGTTCCCTTATAGATAACTTTCAACTTCATGAAGTTCCATTTATTAATTATTGATCTTAGTGTCTGAGCTGTTGGTGTTCTTTTCAGGAAGCTGTCGCCTATACCAATGCATTCAAAGATGTTTGCTATATTTACTTCTATTAGACTTCTGTATCTGGTTTCATATTGAGGGTTTTATATTACATGGACTTGAGTTTTGGGCAGGATGATGATATGGGTCTATTTACAATCTTCTACATGCAGACAGCCAGTTAGACCAGCACCGTTTGTTGAAGGTGCTTTCTTTTTTCCATTGTATGGTTTTATTTTTTTGTTAAAAATCAGTTGTCCAGCGGTGTATGAACTTATTTCTATGTCTTAGATTCAATGTCAGTGATCAACCTGTCTGTTTTTATGTCAATACCATGCAGGTTGTTTTTTATTATTATTGCTCTGTAATAGAGTTCAAAATCAGAGATGATTATACCTCCAGAAGTTCTTTCACTGTACAGGATTGTTTTAACTATCCTGTTTTTTTCTTTGTTTCTTTTATTTTGTTGTTGTTGTTTGCTTGTTTTTTGTTGTTTTGTTTTTTTGTATAAAATAGAGACTTTGAGAATTGCTCTTTCAAGGTCTCTAAAGATTGTGTTGGAATTTTCATAGGAATTGCATTGAATCTGTAAATTGCTTTTGGTAAGATGGCCATTTTTTACTGTGTTAATCCTACAGATCTATGAGCTTAAGAGATCTTTCTATCTTCTGATATCTTCTATAATTTCTTTCATCAGAGATTTGAAATTCTTGTCCTTCAGGTATTTCACTTGCTTGGTTAGGCTTATACAAAGATATTTTATATTTTTGTAGCTAATATTAAAGATGTTTTTCCCTTGCAATTTCCTTCTCAGCCCAATTTTCATTTGAATAATGAAGGGCTACTGATTTCTTTAAGTTAATTTGGTATCCAGTCATTTTGCTGAAGATGTTTCTCAGCTGTAGGAGTTTTCTGGTAGAAATTTTGGGGACACACATATACATATAATCATATCATCTGCAAATAACAATACTTTTACATCTTCTGTTCCAATTTGTATCCCCTTGATCTCCTTTAGTTGTCTTATTGCTCTAGCAAGGAATTAAAA
This sequence comes from Arvicanthis niloticus, assembly GCF_011762505.2. Classification (NCBI taxonomy): domain Eukaryota; kingdom Metazoa; phylum Chordata; class Mammalia; order Rodentia; family Muridae; genus Arvicanthis; species Arvicanthis niloticus. The sequence goes on from NC_133429.1 coordinate 45,575,027, forward strand.
TACTGTATTGAATAGATAGGGAGAGAGTGAGCAGCCTTGTCTTCTCCCCAATTTTAGTGAAATTGTTTTACATTTTTTCCATTTAAGTTGATGTTTGCAATTGGCTTGGTGTATTGGCTTTATTGTGTTTATGTATAGGCCTTGTATCCCTGGTCTTTCCAAAACTTTTTTTTATGAAGGAGTGTGGAATTGTTTATCTTATAATGAGATGATCAATTGGTCTTTTCTTTCAGTTTATGTTATGGATTACATCAATAGATTTTTGATTGTTGAATCACTCTTGCATCCCTGGGATTAAGCCTACTTAATTATGGTGGATGATGTTATTAATGTGTTCTTGGAGATTTAATTTGTGAGTATTTTATTCAATATTTTTTGTATCAGTGTTCATAAGGAAAGTTAGTCTGAAATACTCTTATTGTTGAGTCTTTTTGTGGTTTAAGTATCAGGGTAACTGTGGGCTCAAAGAATGAGTTTGGATATTTTCTTTCATTTTTTATATTTCATTTCTTAGTTTGAGGAGTATTGGTATTAGCTGTTCTTTGAAAGGCAGAGAGTCAGTGTCTAAATTAACAAAATTAGAAATAAAAAGGGGGCCATAACAACAGACATTGAGGACATCCAAATAGTCATTAGTCCTTCGTTCACATACCTATACTTCACGAAATTGCCAAATCTAAATAAACTGAATAATTTTATTGATAGAATCTACTTATCAAAGTTAAATCAAGATCAGGCATACAATTTAAATAGTCCTATAACCACCAAGGAAATAGATTCAGCCATCAAAAATCTCTTAATAAAACATTCCAGGATCAGGTGGTTAGCATTTTAATAATCTTATTTCTTTGTCTTCCATGAACTCAGGGATTTCTTAAGTTGTTTCTTTGATTTCTTTCTTTATTGTTTTATAAATTTTATTATAGAATTTCTTTTGTTTCTTCATTAATTTCGGTTAGCTTATTTTGTATCCTGTGTTTTCATAGATTTATTTAGAAGTTATAAGAGCCTTTTATGTAATCATTGTATCTAGATGCAGAATCATATAATTTGCTAAAAGTGCTGATTTGATTCCTTTCCCATTTGCATCTCTCTCATTTCCTTCTCTTTGATAATTGCATTGGCTGAGTAACTTTATTTTTCCTGGAACATTTCTGGACTCCTTTCCAACCTCATGTATTGTCTAGAGCAGAGAAAGTCCTATAGACTTACTAAGAGAATGTGTATTCTTGATCTGTTGGATGCAATATTCTGTTATTCTCCATTGGCCTACAGTATAGTTTAACTCTTACATGGTTTCTTCATAAATTGTATTGGTCTTGGTACTTTATGCACTAAAGATAACACATTATTGAAATGTACTGCTATTTTCTCTTTCCAATTCTATAGTTGGAAGAATGCGTGCAAACATTATCCTTACATCTTCCTTTAATGAATTGATATCATAAGATCATAAGATTTCACAGATATGACACTAAGACAAAATGTTTAAAGCCCTCATATACTTATACATATGAGTATACATCTAATATATAGATGATATATTAACCTCATATAAATTATACATTCTCCATTTAATGCTAATAGATTTCTGAGGTTAAATTCAGTGTTTTGAAATTAGAATATATTTCAGCTATCAAGAATATATAGTGTATATCTATAGTATATACTATATATATGAAATATATATTATATATATATACATACATATATATATATACACTATTTATATATTTGATGACTTGATCATTTGATCATGTTTACCTCCTTTGTCTCTACTAGCAGTGTATAAAGTATGATATTTCAATTATGTGTATGCTTTTTTCCTGATTCAGGGTTTCATTGGCTTGGAATACTAATTCTTATCTTTTAAGTTTTGCTCTCTGGCTTCTATATTGGCTAACAATACAGGTATATGAGGGATTTAAACTTGTTCTTTTAGTGTTCTAGCCCTATAATCTTACAATGGCTGTGATGTCAAGTCATTAAACAAGGATTTGAGGCTCATGTTTGCACATATTCTTCCAACTGCAGAATTTTCACCAAACATTTCTCTACTAAAAATGAAACCCAGATTTATCCACCAGGCTGTGTTCGCTACCCTGGCAGCAGTGTGATATCTTGTTCTGCTTTACTTGGACAAGGCCCACTTTAGGCCTGTTATTTGTTAGTAATTATTAATGGAGGACCCTTGATATTTCAAAGTGTTGCTTCGGTAGATAAATTATGTGTATGGGTACACATCTTGATCATCCAGTCTCAGATTCAAGCTGAAACTCCATCTACTGATTATATTTTACTGACAGTATTTTAGTATCTGCTATGCATGTTTTACTAAAGGCTTTTATCAATGTCTCTATTCCAAACAAAAACAAAACATTTTTCTTTGATTTTACATATATTGAATATATATATATATATATATATATATATATATATATATATATATTCCTCTGTCTTTGTTTGAAGAAATTACTTTGTGCAGAATATAAATCATGAAGTTTAGTGTGATAAAAGCAAGTGAAGAAAAATCCTTCTTGCTTGGATAGTAAATACTTTATCATTTGTGTCCTCCTGTGGGCACTAAATTCTACTGATAAGAATGACAGAGCATGGTATGGGTTGAAAGTCTGACGACATGTGGTCAATCAATTTAAGTTACAAACGAAGAGTCGGGAAGTCTATCACCATCCTCCAGGGAAGCAAGCAGAGGTCTCCATTAATGTACAGTACCAGGAAGAGCGGGAAGAAAATGCCACCTGAGCTCCCACTCACTGCAAGCTAAGAGCAATTTCAGAACCTTAGACTACGCTGTGGTTTTGTAAAATTGCTACATCAAGTAACAAGAAGAAAAGCCCTGAGGAGCTCTTTGTAAGACTGATACCATCAGAGTTTGTTGTCAGGGGAAATTCTGTCACAATTGTTAAGTGGGGTGAAAATAGATACCAGATACAACTTTCTATTTTCTGAATATAAGCACTCTGCAGGAGATGGATGGCTTTGATTTGGGTCCCCCTCACAGAAGAAACACTCATCTTTAGTGAGTCGTGTGTACTGGTCTTTGTAGTTATTGCTTTAATATTTATAAAACAGGAGTAAGTTACAGGCCCCCACTTTATATTATTTTAATCTCTAAAATGATCATGCACAGTTGTTAAAGAAGTTTAGGAGGGTAGCACCTATTTAAATCTTCAAAATTGACTCAATTGTGTCTTTGTACAGCACCCTGATTTCATTTTCTGTTCTGACCTTTCTTAGCATTTCACAGTTCTAGAGGTTTTCTATGTAATTTTAATATATTAACATATATCATTATTATATACATCTAAATTATATATGTGCAGCATATTCCTGTACTTGTATCAGTGACCAGTTTCTGTGGCAGCCAAGGTGGTACCTGCTATGCTACATTTTCCACACAGCACATTATTTTTCTCTATGATATGAAATCATTGCTATAAACAGAACCCTTCCCTTTTAGATTTAGGCAATTTCACAATTTTCAGTCTTACAGTCTTCTGTGTTGAACTTTCTGTCATGTATCTCCCTGCCCAGTATGACAGTATACCTTATAGATGACGCCATATTGCACTGCAGCCTACCATCACAGTCACAGTGTATGGTTTGCATCTTCATCAATCTTTGTAACTTAAGTAGGTGGAATTAAGTGTGGTACAAATTCTTGTCTAAATTGAACAGTTTTCTTTTAGCATGGTCATTTTTTTGTGTGTGTGTTTGATGTTAGATAAATGTGGGATAATATAACAGAAGGATCGGGCTTTTTAAACAGATAATTCAGCATAAACTAATATAAGTAACTTCTGTGTGTCCTTGTTTAACTGAAAGCCATGTGACTTAATCATATTTAAGGATCTTCTGGGTTTGTTTTCTCATCTTTGTTTCACATCTACAATGACATAGCCTGCAAATTGGGCTTCTGACAATTACATATTAAATAGATGGGAATCATTGATAATAGTCCTAAATTATCAAGGTCCTTATATACTATATGCAGTGAATTGTTGGACATTAAGAATAATAGTGTGTATTCTTCCATATGACTTTATATTTTTAATTTTCTTTAACAAAGAGCATATCTATTTGGATATTGATCAACTAGAATAGTGAAATATTTAAATAAAATTTACATGTATTTAACGACTAAAAATTTATCACCAAAATTACCATCTTTGGAATTCTGTGATAATCCCAAAACTTGAAAGAGTGAAAAAATATTACTTTCCTGAAGGTATATTTAGGGATAGATATACATTGTTACTACCATACAGTGAATGCTGTAAAAAGTTAACGAGCAGTTGATGTTTGAATAGTGTGGTGATCTTGACTTTTGAAAGATTTCCAGCCAATTAGCAAAACACATGTTTTGTTTGACTGTCAGTGTGTTTTCAGAGTTCATTAATCATGAGAACCTTGACCTAACCAACATTAATCTATGGTTGGGTTCAAAATCTGAATCTACTATTGAGAAGTAGTGGAAACAGACTTTTATAGGGAAGAAAGATAACTAGAACATGGCCATGAGGGCATGTCTTATTCTGGCCTCATTCCTGTCTACACTCTGTTTCTTGTTTATCATGGATTGAACAAATTTGCTCACCTCTGTTCTCCCAGATATGAGAGACAAAATCATCTAATTCTGTGAACTAAATGTATCTTTTGCCATCAATATTTTTCCTATGTATTATATCACAGTCACAAGAAAGCCCCAGTGATACAAGTGGGTTAACATAAGAATTCCTGATGATGCAAGCCAATCCTGGACATAGGTAGTATTCTTGTCAGAGGGCAAATTATTGTATTGACCTGCTGGAATAAACCATTTTACTATAACTCAGTACAGAATTACTGTCAGATTCAAGTTTCTATGAATGAAAATTCATGAAGCACAAAGACACTGGTACAATTATTTAATGAGACATGAGTAAAGAAATAAAAAAAATTACCTCAGGAAAATTTAATTTTATGACTTCTACCTGTCAATATGTTTAGATGTTATGTAAATGTGTTCATTTTATAAGGTTAAATTTGGGCAGCATTGAATTACTGTTTTCTCATAGACTATACTCTCTCCTCAGTCTATCCCATAGCTTCCGAGAGACTTTAGTTCCATCAAGAAAAAGATTTCAAATTTGTGTTTATAAATTTGTGAAGTTATATATCTTCATTAGTAAGTTTTTTTTTCTGTGCCTGAAATGTCAGGTTCAAATATGCTTGATTTCTTCAATCTTTGACTTTAACAGTTTTATTTAATATGTACATACACATATGCACACACACATACATAAAATGCATATACATATACAACTACAGTCTGAATGAGAAAGTATTTTATACAGTCTTAGAAATAGATATCTATAGGTCTCTCTACCTCTCTCTTCTCTATTCCTTCCTCCCTCTCTCCCTCCCTCCCTCTCTCTCCCGCCCATCTCCCTCTCTATCACCCTCTCTCTACAGCTTGGTCTTTTGTTTGCTTGCTTGTTTGTTTTTGTAAGAACTGATGTACCTCAAGCTAACATCCTCAAACAATGTATATCAATTGGGTATCCTTGAATGCTGGATACAACCAACGGCCTTCCATCTGCTAAGATTAGAACTATGTATGCCAAGTCTGATCAGAAACTGATTTCTTTCTTCTTTTTTAAATTATTGTTGAAAAATATCTAACAGCATCCTGGATATATGACTTTGACAATGAAATATTTGTTTGGTTATATAAAAAGGCCATTTCCTCCCTAATTCCACATTTTAATTCTGAATGGCCTATAATAAAAATACTTTGCTAACATATCTGTTTACACATGTGAGATAGACAACAATGGTCAAATGCTAACTTAATGTTTTGATTTAAATATGTAGGAAATACTATATAAACATAAAAGTTTAGATATATATTAGATTAAATATACACATATAAAATTTATTAATGTATAGTGGTATGTTTAAATGTGTTCATATATAAAAACATAATATGTCTATATAGTTTCAGTTCAGATTACCTTTTACTATTAAAAGTACTGTGTTCTTTTAGATACAAACATTGGCTTAACATTCAGATTGCTAAATATCAAAAATGCCTCTAGTATTACTTAAATTTTGTCTCATTTCAAGGGGTATAATATATTTGTAGTCCTTCAAAATATATTTTCATATTAATATTTGTAATCATTTGAAAATGGCACTTTTCATGATATGCCCCCGCAAAATCATCTTTTTCAGAATGTCATTTACATGTTTCCTAAGAAGAGTGAAAAAAATATTTTCCCCCATTAACTTGTTGCCAATCTTTAAATGAATGAAGACTTTTCACTTTTATATTTTCTGTGATGGTTTTGGAAATTTACTAACTTTATCCTTTCAGAATTTCATACATGTATTGTAATATATTCACCCTTTCTTCTAACTCTTCTCATGTCCCCCTCTCCCTCAATACACACCCATCCTTGTGTCCTTATTTTTTAAAAATATATCTAGTATATATATGCTGGCTGTTTGGGGTATGTGACCATCTACTCCAGAATGTTCCACTTTGAAAGGCCAAACTTTGAAAGAAAATGAACTCTCACTTCACAGCACCTATCAGGTGCCAGTAGCTCCATGGTTATTGATAGGAGTTCATGACCAGCTCCTTCTGTATGGTGGGAGTTTGTCTAGCTTGAGCTCAAGTTGCTGTTGTGTATTTAAGGCTCACTCAAAAGACAGGGAAGTTTGTTTTGCAGCAGTTGCCAATAAACACAGTGACCTACTTGTCAACATGCAACTGCTGCAAAACAAAGCTTCCCTGATAAGGTTTGAGAGATTTACTAATCTATTGGCATAATGGTAAGCATTAAGTGTTGGTTTAATACTATTGTCCTCTTAGTAGAATACTAGTCAGTTGTTCCCTGGTCCTATGTCTAGGCACAGGTTCCTGGCTCTGATACTGCTAACAGTTGTGGGTGACAACTTGTTGAGTGAGCTTTAAATACAATCAGATATGGTTGGTTACATATGACATTTGTGCCATTATTAAAGGAAGAGGCATATTTTACAAAGCCAGTTTTGTAGCTCACAGGAAGTCACAACTGGGTGAGATTCATGGTTGTTTTTCCCCTTAGGTAGGGTAAACAGCACATTGCAGCATTATGAAAACTATTATCTGTAGGGCTGACTTTGTAACGTTTTCCTTAAAAATGTCTTCTGTTTTTAATGGGGTACAATGTAGTAGTAATCGTGTGTGTGTGTGTAGCTTAAAAATTTATAATTTCTTTATATTGGGAAACTCTGAGTTTATCTTCCTTTCAGTTCTTTACAAAGAATGTAAGAAGCTGCTAAAACATCTGTCATCATATATATTGTTGATATAAAACAACAATTTATACTTCCAAGTTTTGCGTTAGTGCCAATGTCCAATATCCCTCTGAGCCTTCTTTCTTCTACAGTCCAAGCTTTTTAATAAGCACACAACTTCTTAAATATTAGAAGATACATTACTAATCATTGACATAACATTATTACTCATAACTTTGCCACTGTAGAATTGTCAAATAGAATGTAACATGTTGATAAATATTGTTAACTTTGCCTAGAACACCGAGAACACTAAAAGACACATGCACATATACATGCACTTACACACACATATGTTATAGGAACAAAAGTACTCCTGATTGTGACTGCCTTTATTATTTCATTTCTTGAGATTATAAAAGAATTGTGTCATTTCCCTCTTTCCTTTCTTCCCTCAAAACCCTGTCATACACCCTCCTTGCTCTTGATAAAAAGGCTACAGTTGCTTTTTAAAAGTATGCTAAATATTAAATAATTTAAGGATCTTGTTAATGGAGCACTCATAAATAGTAAATGAGTTACTTAAGAGATATTTGGAACAATTCAGATTTAAAGAGCATGTTGACTTGCTTCTATTGCCGTGCATTTATGGAGCCTATGTCATGTATTTCTGTTATTCTAAGCAAACATACATAGAAGAAAGAAACAGGAGAACAAGTTAGCATTCCAAAGAAAGAAATCTACCAATTAATTTGAATTTTATAAAACTGATTGTTTAGAAGATCAATTAAATTGATTACCTGCAGTGAAGCTAGCTGATAGTCACAAGCTATCTAACTTTAGTGTATGACAACTGGGAAGAGATGATGCTTTGACACAAATTAACTTCATCAGAGCTGATTAAAAGAAATATAAGTTGTTTACCAATACCCCAACATTGTAGTATAGTGTAACTAAAGTATTTTTGTTTTGTTTTGAGTGTTGTCTATTAATTTTACTGTTGTTGAACAACTGTACCTTTTTACTGATGGTATTTCCTGGGCCAAATCATAGCATATAAATCAATTAAATTGTATGACATTGAATGTAAAAGTCCAAAGAAATAAGGATGGTATCATTGCTAATTGTAAATTGTAATTGTAAAACATAGAGAATTGTGGGATTTTTACACTTAAACTAAAATTATTCCAAAAAGAAACATGGAGATAGCTAGTATGATCCTGGGTCATAATCATCTTTAAATATTTTAAAATCTTTAAATATTTAAAAATAACTTTTGGGGTTGTGTGTGTGTGTGTGTGTGTGTGAGAGAGAGAGAGAGAGAGAGAGAGAGAGAGAGAGAGAGAGAGAGAGAGAGAGAAATAGGAGGAAGGGGAACATGCCACACTAGTGCCTCCAGAGGTTGCAAGAAGACATCAAATTTTCTAGAGCTGGAGTTATAAGTTGCCATGAGCCAGCTGGCATGGGTACTGGCACTAAATGCAGGATCCCTGGAAGCATAAAAATCACTCTGCACCACTGAGTCATGTTGTCAGCACAACTGTGAACCTTTGATTCACTTAGAATTTCATGCACTTTCTCACAATATGGTTTTCTCCTTGTTCTTGTTAGAAGAACCACATTAAAAATTATTCCTTCCTATGAAAATACAGCCCAAATAATTTCACAGAGTTGACAGCTTTTTCACTAAGTTTACGTAAATGTTCTCAGTCCTTTATGGAAATGCCAGTCAGACTGTGAGATCCCTGGTCACTCTTAAACCAAATGAATTAGCTGTGAACCCCTAATTTTTCTAGAGGCAGTTTTCAAAACATCATGTTTTATGCTTTGTTCTGCAGTTGACGTTCAAAAGTACTCAACTGCCTCATAAATACACGTTTTCTGTACTTCATAAAGGACTTTTATGTGAACTCTGAACATATTTCAAAACAAAGCTGTGCTAGGCCTGTGCAGTGCCATCATCTTTGGGAGACAGAGAAGCCCTGCTTTCTTCATGAACAGGTAGAAACCCTTGCTCAGAGGGATCTCATGAATCTGTGAATGGTGAGATTACTGGCTCAGACCAAAAATTCCAGCTGCGTAACAAAATGAGAATTGTTCAAGGGAGAAAAGAGCTCCAGGGAATTAAGCCATTCTATTCAAAACAATGAAAGGAAGACAAAACATAGTGAAGAAAGGCACAATTGAACCCAACTTCTACTCACAGTACCCATTACAGTTTTGTGCCCTTTAAACTACCAATTGGTGGGTTTTTCATTCTATTTAACTTAAAGTTTAAATGCCCTACTTTTTATCCATCTGCCAGAATGGCCAAAATATGACATCGAAACTATGCTAACTGCTACCACTTAGGGGAAACAATAGGAACTCCCTTGATCATTAAAAATGAAAACTGTTAAAAAAATTTCAGAAGACATTTTAGCAGCTGCCCATAAAACTGAACAATTCTTGCTGTACCATCCGGTAATCAATTTCCTTTTTACCCCAAGGAGCAGAAAATGTCTGCTTACACAAAACACAAGCTTTATTTGTGCTTGACAAATTGTTGAGCCAACCAAGCTGTCCTTAGACAGGCAAATAATAATTGTACTGCAAGAGGTCTATTTAATGGAACATTATTCACAGGTAGAAAGCCCTGTGATATTAAAGTATGGAAAGACATGGGGGAACCATAACAGTGTATTATCAAGTGGAAGACAAGTCTGAAAACATTTTTTATTTTGTCTTTCAACTTTATGGCACTTTGGAAAGTGAAACCCTGCAGAGGCTGCAGGGGTCAATGGTAGAAGGTATGACTGATTGGAGTGCAGCCATTTTGGAAGCAAGTAAAACTATGCAGTGTGATGCTATAACAATGAATACATGTCATTATACCCACTGAATGCAGCAAGAAGAAATTCTGGACTTTGGAAGATTACAATCTGGCCTTGTGAGTGCATCAGTTATTGCTATGTTTCAATGCATTTTGATGTGTTCATAATGAAGCAGGTCGTACTGTGTAAGGGTTGTAGGCATGTGAGCAAGCACTGTACCTTCCTTTTAATTTACTATGTTTTAGAATAATTTAATTTTTATAATTAATTTTTATTAAAACATGTTTTCATTTTCTACTTTTGAGACATCATCTTTCTACATACTCCTGACTGTCCTGGAACTCACTATGTAGACCAGGCTGGTCTCAAATTCACAATAATCTGCCTGCTACTGTGTCCCAAGTGCTGGGACTAAAGTCTTGCACCACCATGTTAGTTTTATTGAAGAAGTCTTTACGAATAAGAGACAGTGAATTAATGTTTTAAAAATCAAATAACATGGCCAGTATAGTATTAAAATTGAACTCTGATCAGATTATAATGTTTTAGATATTTTTTTATAAATGCTTTAATTTTACCCCATGAAATAAGTCATACAAATATTTAGAAGGAATAGTCAAGGTGATGAGAAAGGAACTATAAAGTTATTTACCACTGACTTAGATATTTTGTCCTCGTCTTAGAAGATCTTTTTCTTTTGATCGTTCTGATTATAAGAGTATAATTATTAGAGAAGTAGTTAATTGAGAATCACATTTTTATTGAGATTCTTATCCAAAAAAATCAACACTTTTAGAAATGGAACTTTGAGAAGAATTTTTACTCCAAATTATGTAGCTGAACCTGTTTTATATTTTACATTATATATAGATGAACAATATCTTTGGCAAAAAGTATACAGTTCTAAAATTTTCATGCCATGAATCAAAGAACATTGGCATATCACAGCATATAGCTATATTCAGCTGCCTAAAATAATTCCAGTTGTTTTAGAAGTATCCCCCATTTTACCCAATTCTCTGGACTCTATTAATGGGCTCAATTCCTCAATAAAGAGACACAAGCTAATAGTGTGGATGTGAAAACAGGATCCATTATTCTGCTGCATACAAGAAACATATTCAACATCAAAGATAAATATTTCCTTAATGTAAAGGGTTTGAAAAAGATTTTCCAAGCAAAGAGACCCAGGAAGCAAACTGGTATAGCCATTCTCATATCTAACAAATTAGACCTCCAACCAAAATGAATAAAAAAACTATGGAAAGTACACTTCATCATAATCAAAAGAAAAATTCACCAAGATGGTATCTCAATTCTGAGCTGCTTCAATGTAAAAGCATATTTTTTTGATTAGATACTGCCACATGTATTTTGTGAAAGGTCCATATTTTTTGTTTTTAGAAATTCTTCTTCTCTCATATGTTCTATACCAACTGTAGTTTCCCCACTTCACTTCTCCCAGCCCCCTCCCCCACATCTCCCCTTTCCCACACATCTACTTCTCTTCCTTTCCCTTCAGAAAAGTGTAGACCCAGGGATATCAACCAAATATGGCATAACAAGTTACAGTAAGAGCACAAACCATCATATCAAGCCTGGAAGAGACAACTCAGTAAGAGGAAAAGGTTCTTAAGAGCAAGCTAAAGAGTCAGAGATACCCCCTACCGCTACTGTTAGGATTTCCGCAAGAGCACCAAGCTACACAACCCTTTCTTAGTTACCATTATCGTCATTATCTATAATGTCTACAGGTTCTATTTTGTTTAACCTAATTTATTCACAGAGATACATTTTTATTACAGATTTCATAGAATATGACTTGATTAAGAGAATAGAAGATTAGTAGTTAAATGAAATTTCCTAGAAAAATGTGATGAACAGCTATCAAACACCATGAAGAGACCTCAGAAATGATTCCATCTAAGTCTAGCTTTGCCAATGAAGGAGCTTATGGAACTTACTTAAATAAATTGAGTGACAGATTACATAAAGGAGTGTGCTTGCTGGTGGTTATACCACCTAAGAAGAATCCCCTTTCTTCCAACCAGAAGAGATAGCAATCCAACATCTTCATTTCATTTGTCTTTTTTTTAAACCAAATTTCCTGACAATTTAGAGGCCAGTGATGAGGACATCATGAACAAGCTTTGTTCTTGTATTAATTTCTTATCAGGAATCTTTCAACCTCCTTCTTCTGTGCAGGCAAGTAATCCTCATTTTCATCCCACAATACCCAAAGCCAAGCTCATGTATCTGTAGTGACATCCTGCTTACAACCCCATCTTACACATGCTACTTTCATCAACTTGATTTTTGTTTCCTAGTCTGTAGAATATTTTAAGCTATCCTACTATTCACATGACTTGTCCCACTAATCAAAGTGTTATACCACTCAATGTCACATAACAGAATATGGACTTTCTGGGATTTATCACTATCATTCTACCTTCAGATGAAGCACCACAATTTTATGTCTTATCACTTATATCAGGGACCATGTAAACTCTATCATATCAAAAGTGGTAAGGTTAGATACATTGTGGTTGTTCTCCCAGATGTTCCACACTCTGATGACTTAGCTTTGGTTGTCTGCATCATTACCCAGAGAATGAACCATGCTTATCCTTTCAAATGCATCTTTGTTTTTGTTGTTTTCCTCTTTGGACACCAAGTTCTGTGTTCTGGGACAATGTGAAGAAATCTCTATTTATGCCAGGTAGAACAAAAACAGGCAATTACAGAAATGATTCTACCTATTATATTTAGGGTTCTATTGTTGTGGTGACATATTAACCAAAAGCAACTTGCAAAGGAGAGGGTTTATTTCAGCTTAAATATCTACATTTCAGTCCATCATCAAAGGAAGTCAAAGCAGCAACTCAAGGCAGTAACTGAAATAGAAGTCGTGGAGGAATGCTGCTTCCTAGCTATCTCATCCTGCATTTTTCTATCACACAGAACCAGCAGCCTAGGGGTGACACTGCCACAGTGAGCTGGGCCTTCCTCTGTCAGTTACCATCCAATATAATGTAGCACAGTCATGCTCACAGGTCAATCTGGTAGGGATATTTTCTCAGTTGAATTTTCCTCATTCAAAGTGACTCTAGCTTGTGTCAAGGTGACATAAAACTGGCCAACACAGCACTGAAGACTGGTTTTGTGAACTGGAGAGTTTAATTAGAGTCATTTATAGATGCATAGGTGAGGGCTTACTTACAGCATCATGAATAAACCATGGATGGCTTTTCCTGAGAAGAATCTTCTTGACTCCAGTTACTGCTGAACACTTAGATATCCTCAGGAATTAGAGGCGCATGTTATACCTACTTCCTGGAGCATTTGTGATCTGCCTTGTGTGCTGCCTTATGATTCTACAAATGCCCCCAAGATTCTATTAGGATATTCTAATAGGCCCTATGTCTTTGGGTCTCATGTAACTAGTCGTAGCTGCTCTGAGTTCAGTTCTAACAACAGCCATCCCCTAACCAGAGGACATAGTTCTATAGTAGAAGTTAACTTTATCTTGTTGTTTTCAGATGTGTCATTGCTGGCTTGAAATTTTCAAAAGATGTAAGTCATAAAACAGAGAATTAAACAAGATCCCTTGACCTTGTAAGTCCTTGTTCCTTTCACTAAGTACTAACTGATGGTTATTTCTTATATTTGACTGTCTCACAGTCTCAGAATGTATGTATGGTAATTCTTTAAAATGTTTCTCTATTTTATACATTATAGTTTATGTGTTCTTGCCTGTAATTAATCAGAGCAATTTGACCAGTGAAAATTCAATGGTTGTTGTACAGAGTAGGCACTGAAGAAACCAAGCTATTGCAAGCCTTCGTATACTCTTGCCTTAGGAAAATACGACTTAGATAATCTGGTAATTTTTGTAAAACAATTACATTAAATAAAAAAAAAACAAATCATCTGTGAAATAAATAAATAAATATTAGATATATAAAAGATGATATATTATTATTATTACTATTGGCAATAATATCATCATCACCATGACCACAATGACTCCATGAACTATATCTAAAAAAAATCATTCTTTTTAAATACTTGTTACATTTTAGTAATCAGTAGACAAAGGTCACCAAAGAATACCGCTGTAGGCTATTTCTGTCAAACCAAACAGTTCTGTTTGATAACATTGACAGAATCAATCTAGTCATGTGGTATAGCAAGTATCTAGCTTAATAAGTAGGCTAGATTCTCTGCCATTGTTATTTATCCTCACTTCAATGGGAAAATAAAATAAAATCCTCTGATTGTTAATATATAGCTTGAAATATTACAAAAATACATTCTGAATTTATGTTGATGATGGTATTACTACTAATGCTAATAACATACTATCTTTTATGTATCTAATTTTTCACTATTTATTTCACAGATGATTTGTTTTTTTCTTTTCTTAATATAATTGTTTTGCAAGAATAGTTTTCATTGCTAAGCAGTATAATATTTGTTGTAGTATTTTTGGACTGGCAAGTTGTATCCAGATTGAGATTTTCATAAATAATACTGTGAAGAACACATGATTTCCTGTAATTAATCAGAGCAATTTGTCCAATGAAAGTTCAATGGTTAATGGCTGTGGTGTGTGAACACTTAGGTGTCACCACCTGGGTTTTCTGGACCACTTATCTCTTGCCTCTGGCTTATGATGTGTGTTTACTTTCTCCTCTGCCTTGAATGCTCTTCTGTTACATATTTTCATGGTTGAGTCTTTTTTTATATAAAAATATTTTTATTAATCATTTTATTTGTTTACATTTCAAGTGATATCTCCCTTCCCAGTTACCCCTCCACCAACCCCCAATTCCATCCCCCCTCTCTTCCCTCTCCTTTGCCTCTAAGAGGCTGCTCCTCCACCCATTCAAATTTTATGAGAATTTAATATGTGTACATAATGTATTTTGATCAAATACATCTCCATTTTCTCTATTTTAATTCTTTCTTCACCATCCACTGTTTTTCCATTACAACTTGCTAAATTCATTCTCTGTCTCTTTGACTCTCTGTGTCTCTGTCTCTGTGTCTCCGTCTCTCTGTCTCTGTCTCTCTCTGTCTCTGTCTCTCTCTCTCTCTCTCTCTCTCTCTCTCTGTGTGTGTGTGTGTGTGTGTGTGTGTGTGTGTGTGTGTGTGTATTGTAGAATCACTGGAGCATGGGTGGTCTCTTAAGGGCCATATCCCTGAAAAAAAAAAAAAAAAAAAAACAACGTATATCAGCTACTATTCCCAATATCTTCTATGCTAGGGTAGAATTTTGTAAGTATTTTTCTTATGAATTCTGGGATTTGGGCTAGTATGAGCTTGTGTAGATTTTGTGTATGCAGTTGTAGCCACTAGGAGTTCATTTGTACAACAGCCCTGACATACCCAGGAAATAATATTTCACTCCAGAAATCCACTATCCTAGTTTTCTTCTCTTCCCAGTGATCCTTGAACCTTGTGGAGAAGGACATGGAACAGATAATCTCAGTGTTGAGTAGGCCTCACAGACTCATTATTTATATATTCACTAGTTGAGGGTCTCTCTGTTAATTTTAATCTACCTTGAAACAAAACTTACCTGACAAAGATTGGGAGATTCTATATTCTAAAAGTATAAAGATAATACCTGGAGGGTGATTTATTACTCGGTCCATTTAGCAGAATAATGGGAGTGGGTTTCCTTCTAATGCTTATGATGCAACCAGCCACAGGTTATAGCTCAACTAAAAATATGAGGCATGAGTTGGACTATGAGGGGCTTTTAAGTGTGGGCTTCAAATCAGGCCAGGAAGTTATTTGCATAATATTTGTAGCACTGTTGTAACAGTGGGCATACTTTGTAAGGCCAGCCATTGTTATGGTTTTGGGGGTTAACAGATTTTTACAAAAACATTGTTGAATACTTTTCTCCCCACGGCCATAAATCCAGCCTTCCAGTACTACTAACTCTAGCCAGTAGGAAATTAAGGTTCAAGGTGGGCACCAGCTTAATTTTTCCATATCCTTTGACTCAAGTATATGGGATCTTCAAAAATTGTGTTTTTCATATATTAATAACTTAGATAAATATAAATGTTTGTTATGTCATTAGCCACCAATTAAAATATCATTAAATCTTTCTAAACCCTCTTATGGTATTACAACTCTTGCCTTCCTAGAATTCTTATTATATGAACGTGTAAAGTCTGTTTTATTTTACAGTGTTATTTTATATTATACTGAAACCCAAGCTTGCTGAGATTGTCCTGTCTGCTTCAAAGTCAGATATCTTTACACTGAAAATATTTTGCTATCATTCACAAAAATTTCCTTTGTTTATGTTTCAGAACCAGAGCCTTATTTTTAAAAATCACTTTTGCATCACATATACTTCTTATCATTTCAGTTTCTGTATGTTTACTTCATAATATTACTGCATAATACTGTTTTGCTGTGAAAACACATACATGCATCTCACCAAAACCAACTAATGCAAAGGCATCAGATCATCCTAGAGTAAGCTGCAGGGTCAACAAGATCACTTTTTAAAATAATTTCTCTGAATTGGGGAAAGCATTAATGCTTTTAAAATGCTGATTTTACTTTAAATATAACTCATACCTCATCAGTTCAGTCCTTTAAAGGGTTCAAACCAACAAAATGCCAGTTTCACACATTTTTGTTGAACTTGTTGCTTAGCTATTGAAGAAAGGTATATAAGCATGTGTACACCATCCAGACACATATGCACACAAAATTTTAAAGAAAGTGAAAGAAATTCTACAATCAATACACAGAAAATCCCAAGGACTTACCAAAGTGAATATCATGACCAATAGGCTTGGATAAATATGTAGATACATATGGTGCTGCCAGAGCGTCTCCCTCTCTTCCCTCTCAGCTGCAGACTGGTCTAGCCCGTATGCCCATTCTGTCTCAGTTCTTCCACGGCTTCCAGCAGCATCTGGAATCCCAAGGACAGAGACCACCGGTCTCCTGGTCAGCTCCTTCAGCCCAGAAAACCCCCACTCAGGAGCTCTGCCCCTGTTGGACTTCAGGCTGAGACCTCTCCATGCGTGGGCAGAGCCCCGCAGCTTCTCATAGCCCCGGGTCCACCCTGTGCCATGCGGAGGGAACTCAGTCAAATTCCCACACTTCTGCCTTCCTGAGCCATGACAGACACGTGAGAACCACAACACAACCCAACAGGACCCACGCCCACATGCAAGCTACAGCCCGGCGAGAGTGTACATGGATACCTTTTATTACATTCTTTTTTTTTCATATTTGATTTTTTTTTCTGAAGGAAGTGCTGGAACAAGGCAATGCATTTTTGTGTAAATGTTGAGATTGATATTCCTGAACTTAGTCATCTGGATATATAAAGATCTGATATACTGTTGTGTGCGTTAAAACAGAGGTGTTGCTAGGGAGCAGTCATACCTCTCTGTATGACTCCTTGTAGGGGACATGAGAAGACAGCACAGCCATCTGAGAGATGTTCCAAGGCTATGAAAAGCCTCATTTGGAGACAACATTTAATGACCAGCATCAACTCAGTGTTTCATTTTCTGAAAAATATATTCATATTTTTTCCTATTCATGTAAAACATCTGAAAGTCAAGGCTTTTATACTTCTTTGTGGGCATCTCAGGAAGCAAATGTATTCACTTTCAGGGAAAATAAACAGTACTTAATGCACATAGATGAGTACTTTTTCATGGATGTGGAGATAATCTTGAAATCTGCAAAGCATCACACACAGTATCTGTAGTAGCTTTGCTTAAGCTGGGATCACATGGCCTTCTCTAGTCAGCCCACCCACTTATCCACTCCTGCTTCACGCATCCCCCCCTCGCTGGGGCATCAAGCCTCCACAGGACCAAGTGTATCTCCTCCCAGTGATGCCAGATAAGACTGTCCTCTACTACCTATGTAGCTGGAACGATGGCCCATCCATGTGTACTCTTTGGCTTATGGTTTAGTCTTTGGGAGCGCTGGTGGTCCAGTTAGTTGATGTTGTTGATGGTAAAATTAGTCTGGTGGCCAGGAAGCCCCAGCGATCTCTCAGTGCCCCCATTTTTCCCAGCTCTGGGGCTATAGGTGAAAAGCGACATCCATCCCTGAATTTGTCTATGGGTGCCAGTGATTTATTCTCAGGATCTCATGGTTACACATCATAAGCTAGTATCCTCTGAACCATCCTCCCTAGCCACAGATGTGGTTTTTAATGGTGAATCTTCTTTGAGGAATATAGAATATAACTGTCAGTATTTTGGAAGAATAACAAGGTCCTCACCATAATATCTTGGATATTTCATTTTCTGTGGTCAAGTGGTTTCATATTACTTTTCTGAAATTGTCTTATTAATGCCCTTGACAGATAGTATTTTACACTTTTATGTTCCAACTTCCTTATCTTTAAAATGGGGATAAGAGCTAACTCAGTAGTGATAATCAATTTTTAATAAGGTAGTAAAAATAAACTTTTTCCATCTCATTTTTCTTGATTTAAGTCATTAATGGCATTAGTTGGAAACATATAAGTTCCAAATAATTATTAGATTTTTTCACCTCATTGGCTAAATATGAAATTAATTTTAAATTAATTTTACTGTAAGTGAAAGAAACTTGCTATAATGTTAATTTTCAGCTATTGGGCAAGTATTCAGGGGCTAAAGATTGAAGTTTTAAAATAATTACAGTTGCTTGAAGTAGTATTTATGACATAGTTGAATTGTGAGGACTTTTGTGCGTATGAAACATATATTCAGCATATATTCCATAGATCTGTGATTTGAAGAAGTGAAATCCAATGTGCATCGGTATCAAGGTCATGCTCAATATCAGTTAATAAGCCAATGTATGTATGAGTTTAAAAATTTAGCTTGTTAATTATATACATTTGTCTAGTAACATATTTGTATCTATTTATTTAATCATAGTATTTTGGGGGCTAACATAGCATAATTTTCTTTGGTTCTATTCTTTTTTCCTATTTTGACAATTTCTAAATGTCTGATGTATATCCTAATACCTGAAGCAATATATTATCATTAAATATTTTATCACCTTAAAATATCAAAATGACATAACATAGTTATTCAGAATCTCTATTCTCTTCCTGAGAAACCTTAATTTGTTTTATTCAGTGAAAATTTTACTTGTGCTTAAAAGCAATTTGGTTTTTATTATTTACAACTTATGTAAGTATATGTATTTTGTAATGATAATAGTTAATTAGTTGACTTCAAATAATTTAAAAATTATTACTGTTTCAAAAGTTGACTTTTCTCTTGATGAAGTACATCATTGAGTTTTTTTATTTTTTACATTTTTATTATTTAAAACATTTAAAATGTAAATATATTTTTGATCATATTCTTCCCCTCATTGAGATTTTTTTATCTCAATAAGTATATGTTAGTAAAGTCTCAGTTGTTTTATTTACTACCTTGTCTATTCTTTTACTCAAATAATAGTATCACAAATTAATGATTTCTATTTAAATAAGAGAGCTGACTGATACATCTATAAAACTACTTTCTCCCCTAAGATTCAGGGGTCATAAGAGAAGAGGGGATAGAAATATTATAAATAAAAGGAGTGGAATGTTGGGTTTGAGAGTCAATCTCCAAGAAATATCAGAGAAGCTACATCCATGTCATATCACCTATATGACAACATAAACAAGCCTTAAACAATGTTGACACTTGTAGGGAATGTAATAAGGGAGAAGGGAATCTTATGAGGCCTCAATTTTAGACAGAGAACTACAGGCAACCAGGCAATACTGAGAGTGGTAGAAATACTTTTTCCAAGGAAGAGCCTCCAATTTGGTTATTTAATACCAAGTGGTATGTTCTGGAATCATATACATAGAAGTAACACTACACAGATTGTGCATGTTATATTAATATATTTAGAAATACATACAACTATTTTCACAACAGTTGATGAAACAAAGGCCATGAATTTGAGAGAGAACAAAGGAGTGCATGATGGGAGGAGAGAACAAGGAACAGGAGAAATGATGAAATTGTATTTTGATTAAAAATGCTTAAAACTAAAAAGAACAAAGTTTATATAAAGATATCTATCTGAGCCAGAAATTCCTTCCATTATCAGTTTATGATCAGTTCTTTTAATCACAATCATAATATTAGATCTTTCCAAACATGGAAAGCAAAAATAATATGTTGTGCATCAATCTTTTAAAATATTTGAAAAAAATTCTTTAAGTTATAAATATATCAACCCCTTTCTTTTTTTCTTTATCTTTTTTGCTTCCAATCCATCCCATACACCTCCTTGCTTTCTGTCAAATTCATGACATTTCTTTTGAGTTTTTTTTTTATCTTTTTAAAAATGTTTTTTTAATCAAAGTAGGATTACATCACTGAGTCCCTCCTTGATATTCTTCAAGTCTGTCCTATACACCTTCACTTTTAAATAGCCTCTGTTTATTATTGTTACAGAACACACACACACACACACACACATGCAGAGAGAGAGAGAGAGAGAGAGAGAGAGAGAGAGAGAGAGAGAGAGAGAGAGCCAGCCAGCCTATCTTTGTTCTTTTTGTAGAGTTTCAGGACAACCCAGAAGGTTTCTTCGCTGAAAGAGGCTCTTTCCCCTTCTTTCAGCAGCCATCAATTCTTTCTTAGAGGTGCCTCCCCTCCATGAGACTGACTTCTTCCACCCTACAATGGCCATTGATACCCTCTTTCACTTTGGTTTATGCAGCCATTTTCAGGAAAGACTCTTTCAGAAAGGGCTTCCTGATATCCTGGCATTTACAATCTTTTCATCTGAAGATTGTAATTTTAAATATATTTGGTTTTTTAGTCCAGGAATCAGGCAATGAACTTTATCACTGAGAACTTCTAAATTATGAGTAACAAATAAAACCATTTTTCTCTGCATTGGAATCTGCCTGTCTTTTCCTTCTCCGTGTCTTATTGTCTTCTGCTTCATAAAACATTCATCTCAGAGTTAAGCTTTTATTTGTGACTACGTGTATGTGCCTGCTTGAAATTATGTGCACTTGTGTGTGCAGAAGCCTAGGAAAGACAGGAAAAGGACCAGTTTCTCCTGAATTGGATTTACAGGTGATGGTAACTAGCATCTGGATGCTGGAAACATCATGTAAGTCTTCTGCACTCCATTTTTGAGATTTAAATTAGCTAATTTCCCCTTCCCCTTTCTCCTTTCAAACTCTCCTATGTATCCCTCCTCATGGCATTTCAAATTCATGCCCTCCTTTTTTTTTATTTATTGTTGTTGCATGCATGGATGGATTTGCTTATTCATATATTTTCCTAATTATAACCTGCTCAGTTTTTATATAATTACTTGCATGCATATTTTCAGGGCTTACCATTTCATTTCCAAGAGAAAGATTACGTCTCCCATTCTGAGCATTGCTGAGTTGCCAGCAGTTCCTTGTGTAGGGTTGACTGCTGAGCCATTTTTCTAAATTTGACAAGGGGCTTTCTTTTCAAATTTGTTTTTTATGTGTAAATAAGTATATGTGTACCATGTGGCTCTCTTGTTCCAAATGCAGAAATAGGAGAGATTTAGATCCTCTAGACCTGGAGTTACACATAATTGTGAGAGCAGCAACTGTTCCTAACAACTGAGCTACTTACTTTTCCAGCTCAAAGGGATTAAAAGCAAAACAAAATCGAAAACATAACTCAATCTATATAATGAAAAATATAGAAGATTAATAATTAAAAAATTAAATCTTTATTAATGTGATATAACTATGGAGAAATGAATAAATTGTGTAATTCTAGAAACATTGAATTTGATTCCTAATCTTGATTATTTCCATCAAGGTCTTCTATTTGCTTGGGAGAAAACAATTTCCATTACATATAATTGAAAAGCTATAAACTATTCTTAAGAAATGAATTGGAATTGAGCAACATTCAAATGATTTAAATTAGGACTCAACTTTGATAATGATTTCAAATTACCTTTGTTGCTGGCAGGTTCAACTAGTCTAATCTGACCAGTTCCTGTCTTCTACCATCACTTTTAGATGTAAGTGCCAGGATTAGAGGAACCTTACATTGTTATTATCTAAACTGTCTTCTTAATGATGCTCTAAAAAGGGTAAAGCAGATAGTATGACTAGATTTTGTATAGGTGCCATAATAAATGAACATGTATCAGCATTACTTACAGAACAAGGGGATACTAAAGCATACTTGGATGAATAGGACTTTCCTGCATTTGATTTGAACTGATAGAATTCAGTTCAAAAACTGATAGAATTTATTTAATCATGGATAGATAGATTTACTCTATCTGAACTTGAAAAAAAAAAAAACAATATTTCTGCCTGTTCCTCTGTATCTTATTTTTTTATTGTATATTTTATTTATTTACATTTTATCCCCTTTCCCCATTTCCCCTCTCTAGAAACTCCCTATCCCATCCCCCCTCTATCTTTTTGCTTTTATACCATTTAAATTACATGCAAATATTAAGGTCAGTTTTGGTTGAGGAACTAGCAATACAATAGATGCAAATAGTCAAAGAACAAGCAAGTCAATAAAAAAAATTTCCTGAATATTCCCATGATCACTGTTTCTAAGGGCTCATCAGGTCTTGTTTATGAAATACAAAAGGGAGAGAGGTGGAGAGCTTTTGGAGCTGCTTGGCAAGAATCTTTTGTGGGACAAGGACAAGGAGGTGGGCTTCAGGCAGGAATCTGACATTAGGCTAGAACAAAGAAGTAATTTTAGGCAGGAATCTAAATCTTAGGCTAGAACAAGGATGTAGGCTTCAGACATGAAAATGACTTTGGGCTAGGGCAGGGAAGTAGGCTCAGATATTTTGTTCATCCTCCAGATCTTATGTTTCATTGTCCAAAGGTGCTATAGCCTCAAGGAGAACCTTATATGTATCTCATTATCTAAATTGTTCTTTGTGCATGTGCTTCCTTTTTCAAGCATTTTATTTTATCATTAATTTATCAATGACTTAATTACAAGTAAGAATGGAGAAAAGGTTGAGAATACTATTATAGTTTATGTTTTTATAAAGACCCTAAGAGTACAAAAATAAAATACACATTTCTCAATGTTTAGAAAGTAGACAGTCTATATCATAGTATGAATCTGAGTGCTCCTACTGTAGTTTTAAGCTCTATAGCATATTGTTCTGTAAGCATTCTGTGTTCAAGTGTTTGTCGGTGGCATTACTCTATAGAAAAAAGTCAATTTATACCAGGCTTGGAGTTTATTAAATTAAAGCCTAAGGTGTGAGCACAAGGAACACATGGTTCAGTGTTTCCACACACAGGATGTTCTTGTTTTCAGTCTTTGTTTTTGTATTTCTAAGCTGCAACCATGTGCATCTTCACCAGAAACAATGAACATTTGAAAACATTGGCTGATATCAGAGCAATTACAAGGGAAGAGGAAAAGCTTGTCCTAAGTACATGAATCCATATACAATCTATCTCTTCTTTAAAAAATTACTTATGTATTTATTTTATAATCCAATATCAGCCCTTCCTCTCATCTCAGTACTTCTCCCATTACACCTTCCTGTTCTCTTCTGTTCCCCCTTCACACATGTCAAGTCACTGCAGGACTAGGTGCATCATCTCCCACTGAGATCAGACAAGGAAATCCACAGGCAGACAAAAGGCTTAGACAGCCCCTGTTCCAGCTGGGGAGCTGCATGAAGACCAAGCTGCCCATTTGCTAGGTATGTGCAAGGGACCCAAGGTCCATTCTGGGCTAAATCTTTGGTTTGTGATTCAATCTCTAAAAACCTTCAAGGATCCAGGTTAGTTGACTTTGTTGGTCTTTCTATGAAGTCCCTGTCCTCATAGGGTTCTTTAATTCTTCTCCCAACTCTTCTGAAAGACTCTCCGAGCTCCATCTAATATTTGGGTGTGAGTATCTGCATCTCTTTCCATTGGCTGCTGCTGAAGTTTCTCAGAGGACAGCCATGCTAGGTTCTTGGCTGCAAGCATAACATAATATCATTAATAATGGCTCTTGCTCTTAGGATGGGTCTTAATTTGGGGGCAGCCATTGATTGGCCATTCTCTCAGTCTCTGCTCTATATCTGTCCTACACATTTTATAGGCAGGAAACATTTTGGGTGTAAGATTTTATGAGTAGGTTACTGTTCTTACTTCTCTACTGGGAATCCTGCCTGGTTGCCAAAAGTGGGCACTTCAGAATCCATATTCCCCACTGCTAGGTGTCTCAGCTGGAGTTGCCCCAATAGACCCTCTGTGGGACCTCTCCCCATCCCAGTTTTCTGGCATGTCACAGAAATTTACATACCCCCTCACCCCACCAATCTCCCTTCTCTGTCCCCTGCTCTCCCCATACATATGATCTCTCCCTACCCCACCCCTTTTCCCTCTGCACTTCTATTCTACATGGTTCCCTCCTTCCATCAACCTCTGACAATTATTTTGTTTCCTCTTCTAAGAAAGATTCAACCATCCTCCCTTGGACTCTTCTTGTTACTTGACTCATTTTGGATTATTGATTTTAGCATGGATTTTCTGTACTTTATTTCTAATATTCACTTATAAGGGATTATAAACCATACATGTACTTTTGGATCTATGTTGCCTCACTCAGGATATTTTCCAATCCCATCCATTTGCCTGAAAAATATAATGTCCTTATTTTTAATGGCTGAGTAGTATTACATTGTGTAGGTATACCACATTTTCTGTATCCATTCTTCAGTTGAGAGACATCTAGGTTGTTTCCAGTTTCTAGTTATTATGAAGAAAGCTGCTATAAACATAATTGAGCAAGTGCCCTTGTGGAATGATGGAGCTTCTTTTAGGCATATGCTCAGAAGTGGCAGAGCTGAATATTGAGGCAGAACTATTCCAAATCTTCTGAAAAGCCACCAAATTGATTTCCAGAGAAGCCAACATTATAAAATAGAAAAGGGTGAGCATCTTCAACTAATGGTGCTGGCTTAACTGAATGCTGGCATGTAGAAGAACTCAAATAGATCCTTATTTATGACCCTGCACAAAACTCAAGTCCAAATGGATCAAAAACATCAATGTAAAATCAGGTACACTATGTCTAATAGAACAGAAAGTGGGGAACAGCCGTGAACATGTTGATTTAGGAAACAAATTTATGAACAGATCACTAATGACTCAAGTATTAAGATCAACAATTGATAAATGGGACTTCATGAAACTAAAAAGCTTCTGCAAGTCAAAAGGAACAGTCATTAGGATAAAATGGCAGCTTAAAAATTTGGAAAATTACACCAACCCTATATCTGACATAGGTTTAATATCCAAAATATATACTCAAGAAATTAGATACCAACTATCCAAATAACAGAATTAGAAAATGGGGTACAGAGCAAAATAGAGAATTCTCAACAGAGGAAATCTCAGATGGCCTAGAAGCACCTAACTTAAAGAAGTGTTCAATATCATTAGTCATCATGGAAATGCAAATCAAAACAACTCTGAGATTCCACCTTACACCCATCAGAATGGCTAAGATAAAAGTATTCAAAGGACAGCACATGGAGGCGAGGTTGTGGAGTAAGGGAACACTCCTGCACTGCTGATGGGAGTACAAACTTGTACAACTAATTCTTGAAATGAATCCATCTCTTAAGTAAAATACTCCTGATTGCTTTTCTGTTGCTGAGTTGTTTCTTCATGAGGAACCAAAAGTGATATAAAAATATAAATGAAATTATTGTGGCAGGGTTATACAAACATTATGATTCATAAAACATATCAACTTTGTTGTCTATTTTATTCTGAAACACTCAACAGTATATAGAGTTATTAAATGTATGCTCATTATTAATTATGTAAATTGAAATTTGAGAATGCTAGATTTTAGGATATTTGACTGCAAGACACCATAGCCTGGATGAGATCTTTCAGGTATCAGGCCAAAGTTCTTTTAATTCTTTTAGTTCTTTGGAGAAAATTAAAGCTAATTATTTCAATACATTAATATCAAATATTTCATTGGAAAATATGAGTTGCCCGAGGTAAAGACATATATATTTATTTAAATATTTCTCATTTCCTAATAGAAACTCAGCTGAGGTAACATTGATTCTAGCCCTTGGTCACAGCTAGATTCCAATTTTGAATTGGCATTTTAAATTGAATTAACTTTAAAGATAGCCTTCTATAGTTTGGTTAATGATTCATGGGAAAAGTTTGAGGTTGGTGAAAAGTATCTTGGAAATAGTCTGGTTGAATCTAAAATTTCAGGTTGATGGGACCGGAAAGGTGCAACATAAAGACATTTTATTTATCCATTCTCTCCATGCATCTAATGACACAAGAATTATTAAAGTTTATTCTTTGATACTATCATTATCAGTTAAATTCCATGTTCCCAGGTAAAAATTTAAAGTCTGCCATTTATAGATGTTATCTTCAATGTTGTTAGTCGATAACAACATTGAAATTTATTCAAATTTATAGCTCTTAAAAGCTTTTAGGGGCATCATGATGCCTATGTTTTATCGGAAGCAGACTTTAAAATTTATACACAGAAAATTATATCTAGTCATAAAATATATATTTCTATGTAACCAATTTAATAGAACACAATAAGGTTATGATGTTTTTGTATCTGACTTTCTTAGGGACACATGAAGAATTTGTTTTTCTTTTAGCCCAACATAAGACACTAAAACAGACCAAAGAAACAACCCCTTCATAGCTTGGTAAAGCAATGGGTTTATTTAATTCTAGAACATGAGTAAAGGGTTGCTTAAAGTAAGATGACTGAGGTTTATGTGTAGGAACATGAGCAACCCAAAGAGCTGCTTCTCTGGACATCAATCCACACTAGGGGTGATGAGTCATGAAGGTGGCCTCTCTGCAGCTCTTGCACAACCTTAGGCACCTCCTTGATCACA
This sequence comes from Arvicanthis niloticus, assembly GCF_011762505.2. Lineage (NCBI taxonomy): Eukaryota > Metazoa > Chordata > Mammalia > Rodentia > Muridae > Arvicanthis > Arvicanthis niloticus. The sequence continues at coordinate 45,602,029 of NC_133429.1, forward strand.
ATAATTTACCTTTCTGTACCCTCAGAAAGTTGCCACACAAATCCTGTAGATTTCTGCTGAGTTCTAACTTCTGGTGTTGACAGGTATTGTTCCACCCTCCAGAAGGGAATATTTCAATTTAAAGGACATTGCTACACAACAGGCCACTCCTTTGTCCTCTGGTTCTTATATTCTAACTGTCCATTTAGCCTTGGAGAAGTAACATTGGTGTCTGATTATATTTTCTTCTACTTATGGCTAAGTCTTAGACCACTGTGTCACAGCAATAGTTATATATTCTTAGTGTATAAACCATTTATGAATTCCACAGTATTCAATACCAATTAGGTGAAAACAATTTTTCCTTCTGTGTCTGAAATCGACAGTACAAGTAATCTTCAGGTTTAAACTCAAATTTAGTAGACAACTTGACAGGTATGCTCATCTAACAAGGAAACAGAAGTATTTCTCCAAGTATTCTTGGACAGTAGAAAAACATACACAGCATACTCTAAGAATGTAATGGCTATTCATGGTTGTCAACCTGACTACATCTGGAATTAACTTAAATACAAGCTGCTGGGCACACCAGTGAGAATGTTTTTGATTGGATAATTTGAGGTGCAAAGACACACCTTACAACTGGGACACAGCTTTGCATGAGACTATGTAAAGAACATGGAAGAAATAAATTGTTGTTCTCAGCCAGTTTGCCTTTGCCCTTGCTGGCAAGCTTATTCTTCTGCTGGTATTACAGTCTACTTTTTAAGGATTCCACTGTATATTGAAGACCAAATGATAGATCCAGCCTTGTAGACTGAACAACTACTGTACCCTTGAATTTTCTGTGGGGAGATAGCTATCATTAGGAATATTCAGACCACAGCCTATAAGACAATGTTAAATCCTGTTTTGATACAGATATGTATAGATATAGAGAGATAGAGATACAGATAGAGACAGAGATGGAGACAGACATAGAAATAGAGATGGAGAAGTGTGTGGGAGGGTAGGTGGGGTGGGTATGATATAGATACAGATAGGTTCATTCTACCAGTTCTGCTTCTCTTGATGACCCTGACTAATATAGAGGAGATAACTTTATTTTACTGGCATAGAATTGCCATTTATCCCCATTTATCCCATTTAGTAAACTATTACTTAGCTTTTAAGGCCTTTTAGAAGCACAGCAACTATGAATTTTGCTTACTGTCATATTTTCCTGCTTATTAACATGAGCTCTACAAAATTCTAGCTGTTTGTTTGGTATGATCTGGAGCATTCTCTTTATCTGCTCTTCCTTTTCCTCATCCTCTCTTTATAGTTGAAGCACTTTACAAAACTGATTAATACTCAAATCTACCACATTACAGCTCAGGCATCCCAATAGCAAACAGCAATGTCTAAACGCCGGTGTCAGTTCCAAGGTCCTGCCTTAGTCATCTTCTTCCTTCTCTGTAAACACAGTCCTATTAGGCTCAGTGACCTGGGCTTTAGATTCTGCCTTTCTCTTGCCCATTTTCATCATTAATTTCTGTCCTTCCTTCATTGTTGCTCATTCCCTAATATTTATGGAGACTTAGATGCAAATACACACATATTTCCAATGACTCACACAATCAGGACCCAATTTACCCATTTTACACTAAATTTTGCAGCTATTGTCACAGAAGGGTAATTAAATAATTCAAGATCTTTGTTCTCGCAGCCTTACACTAATGCCTTCCATCTTTATGTCCCATATGAATAAATTCAAAAGAAAAATTAAAACACACCCCTCTTTTTATCTTTTTATGAAGTCTTGCATGATTTAAGAGCTTCTGATGGGAAGTGTTTTCTGATTACCATGGCTTCCTATACTGGGTCTTTACTTTTGCCCACTCCTTGTAGACTTGCATGCTGAATCACGAATTTTCACTCTTTGGATCAATGGATGTATCTGAGGAAAATCTTTTATCCTACTAGCTTTCTTCCTCTCTCTATCTGATTCTTTTCATCTTTCTCAAATGCTTGAATATCTGGAAATACTCCTTATTCCAAATCTTTGCACTCTCCTTCTCACATATCCTTTCAAATATAGGAAACATCAAGCCAACACCTCGATATCATCATCTGTTTTTCTCCTTATTTTCCTGCCAAATCAAAAGTTACCATAAAAGATAGCATCTGTGTGTCCTTTTCTCTTTGTAGTTCTTCTCTCATATAAGCAAGTTATTTCTGGGAAATATGGCTGAGCTTCTGTTGCAGGTTTTATTGCTCATAATATCACAGGATCCTATCCTATATGTGCTACAAATGGGGATTGAAAATAACATCTAGTTAAACAGCTATTTGGAATGCATACCCACACTCATGTGGTAGACAACATTTATCAAGAAGACACAACTCCTTACCATACACAGAGGGAGACAGTCACTCTGGGATAATATACAGAAGTAGTTACACCATCTATATCAGTTGTGGAAAGTCAACTGTATGAACATCCTTTGATGATCAATCCAACCCTAGCTAGATCAGTCTTTGTTGGAAGTCTTAACATGTAATGAAGGAACTATGTGATATTTTTTCCTCCTCAATTTTCTTCGGCTTTATTATTCTCTTCTTGAAGCCCAACTGTGTTAAGTGACTTTCCTTGAGACACTGTAAATAAACATTTATTTATGCCAGACTGGGAACTTATTTATTAAAGGCAAATAAACAACATTTATTTTTAGTTGCCTACAAGAATGTATGTGAGGAGTTATAGAAGCATGGTTGAATCAAAGGTAACCATGTCACTATAAGTACACTCCAGTGTGAATGATTACCTATCAAAGCTCCTTGCCATACGTATATAGTATATACAGTTAACATAAAAGAGGCTCCTCCCAGTAATTGTTTATTCTTTGTATATCCCTGGGGAGGAAATTGTTCCATTTTGTAGCAGACTTCTGATGTTCTGGTGACTTGTAAATTTCTTGTGGTTTTTAATGATTTCTCTGTCTCTTCTCCTAACAAAAATGTTTCAATCATTAGAAAATAGGTATATAATACCAGCCATATCTATTCTAGTATATAAATTTTCAACCTTCAATTTTATCAGATAAATTAAAATTTTTGCTAGCATTTATTATTTATTAATGCTTATTATCATTTCAATAGAATTGTTCTGACTTTATTACAGTATTATTGGTGTGATGACACACCATGACCAGAATCAGCTTGGGGAGGAAAGGGTTTATTTTCTTATGCTTCTATATCACAGTTCATCATCCTAGGAAGTTTGAGGATGAGCATAAGGCAGGAATCTGTGAACAGGAATTGATGCAGTGGCCATGGAGGAGTGCTTCTTACTGGGTTTCTCCTTATAGATTGCTTAGTCTACTTTATTATAGAACCCATGACTAGTAACCCAGGGGTGACACCACCATCAAGGGGTTAAGCCCTCCCACATCAATCACTAATTTAAAAAAATACCATATAGATTTGCCAGAAGTCTCATCTAGTGGAGAAAATTTCTCAATTGGGGTTTTTTCTTCTCAGATGGCTCTAGTTTGTGTCAAGTTCCATAAAAACTACCTAGCTCACTCCATGAAGTTTATTCATCAAGTAGCCAAGAGTTAGGACAGCCATCTTTGTAAGAATATTGGATAAATAAAGAGAACATATGTGTGTGTGTGTACACATATACATAATCTCTTTGTGACAGAAGTCATTGCTCAGGAATGTTAACTCTTGCCTACAAACGAGAGATGGTGGACTGTCCTCTTAATTAGACTATCACAGACATGGCTTGCGGATCTATGAGAAAAAAAAAAATTCTCCTAAGTTCGAAAGCAAACAAAAGGCTTTCCAGTAGGCTTATCCAACAATGGAAAATGATGAATAAATACTCACTGTGACTTTTCCAAGTTAAGGCTCTCAGTAAAAGAAGAAAATGGAAAATTCCTCTATACTTTCAATAATAATTATGAAGGCTCTTAATTTATACATGTCTAAACAGTATTCACTTACGTATCCATGATTTACATATCACTGCAAATAAAAATAATTTAAGTCCAAACCATATAAAGTGTAAGTAAAATTTTAAGCTTGCAAAGTTATTTATTGCTGAACATTCTTCTATACTCAGAGTATAAATTGTTGTGTATTTTATATAATGTTGAGAGACCAACCTTAACTAAAAATAAATGCAAATATGCTAATATAGTATTGGCATTTCTGACAGTGTTCCCATTTTCATCAAGTAAGTAAATCTGGCTGAACTAAAACAAAATATGGAGGTAACAAGAAGTACATTCTTTGCTTAAGTTTTGAAAAGTGATGTAATACAAAGAAAATAGATACCAGTGATTTGTAATACTGGAATGAGGCTCTGTTGGGAAAAAAAATAAAAAATCATATAAACAAATACTAAATTATCAAGCTCAAAAGTAGCAATTTCTGCAGTTTCGTGAAGTGAAGCAAGCAATGGCAAGCAGAATGTAGCTGTCTAATTAACACAACATCAGCAGGTACACTGATTTAACTATGCAATTACATTTTGGTGAATACACTGAAACTGAAGACTGAGAGGCATCTGTGTGGATCGAGTCATCTTGAAATCTATTACTATATTACATGCATTATGTCTTGTACTTTAGTAACTGTAAAGTTAAATTTAATTTCTCAGTAAGGAGTTCAATATAACATTTATAAAATATTGGCATACAAGGCCTATTGTAAGCACTTATGATAAAAACCTATATTACCTGTACCATATATAGTTAGCTGATATATCTGTTGTTTACTTGTTCAAAATCCTTTAGCAGTAACATTAAAACATGCAGTAATAGGTAATTTCTTTAACATGCTGAATTTGTTCTTTGATGCAAATCTTAAAATATACTAAATAGTTTGTAGACTCAACCATCTTATGGTGTCAATATTTACTAAACATTTAAATGTCCTACTGGACAGAATAATACATGTTTAGCTAACTGTACTATCTTTACTGCTACCATTTTTCAAAAAATAGTGAACAAAACTAGTACAAAAATTCCACAACAGTATCAATTACTGTAAAGGTAAATAAAAAATATTATTTTGTTGAAAAATGTTACCATAAATGATTTATTAGTAAGACTTTTCTAAGGGGGAAATATGGCTATGAAAATAAGACAACTCACTAAAAAGCAATGTGAATATTTAATTTAAGATGATATTATATCATCATCAAATATCAAATGATATTATAAAGACATTATTTTCTTTGCAGTATTTATAATGGCAGTCAAATATTTTATTTTTTGACTACGATTAAATCAAGTTATTTCTCAGAGAATAATTATGATATTGAATCTATGAGCTATAGAGATTGGTGGCAATGTAGGAAATCATATAGAATAGAGTCTGTAATTGCAAAGACTTGAGTACCTAAGAGTTCAATGAATGAAATTTTTGAATTCTGAAATCTGTGATATTTTTAATGTAATGCATTGAGCATATACCTGTAAAGACACAATAAATATACTCTTAAGAGTATGGTGACTTGCATGAGAAATGGCTGCTATAGGGTCATGTCTATGGTTGTTTGGTTCCTAATTGATGTTGTTTTATAGGAAAGTTATAGAGGATTACTGGAGAAAGTACATCATTGAAGTAGACCCTGAGAATTTATAGCTGTGCTACCACTTCCTGTTAGCCCCCTCTGTTTATTGTTTGCAGTGGAACATATGGCCATCTTGCTCATCTTACTACTCAAGCTGCTTGCTGACATTGCAAATTTTATCTCTGGAACTCTAGGCCAAATAAATTATTCTACAATTACATTTTGCTCATGATATTTTATCACAGCAACAAAAGATGAACAAATACACTAAATGACTAAAAATGTCAATAGGCTGATGATTAATTCAACACTTGGGCGATGTCTTAGTTAGCATTTCTATTGCTCAGAGGAGATACCATGACCATGGCAAGTCATAAATAAGAATGTATAATTGGGGCTATCTTACAGATAAGAGGTTTAGTCCATTGACCTCATGGTGGCATGTAGGGAGACATGATGCTCAAGAACTCTGTTAGCAGAGAGTTCTACCTTCGGATATGTAGGCGGCAGAAATAGATAGTGATATTTGGTCCTGGATTGAGTTTCTGAAACCTCTAAGCTCACCCATAGTGACATACTTCCTCCTACATGGCCAGACCTCCTAAGAGTGTTATTGAAACCATCACAGGAAATTTCAAGTAACAAGAAAATCAGGGCCTTCCTGTCTGGGCCAGAGCACTGAACAGATCTTGGGTGGTAGCTCTGCCCCCAACATCCAAGAACCCAGAGGAAGCAGAGATCCCAGGTGCTGGAACTCAGGCAGTATCTTAGGTAAGCAGACAGCAGGGCCTGCCCTAAACAGGGAGTAACTGGGAACCAAAAGAACCCAGGAAGTCACTCCCGGCCTGGAACACTGGTTCCTTCCTGTCTGGGCCAGAGCACTGAGAAGATCTTGGGTGGAAACTCTGCCCCCAACATCCAAGAACCCAGAGGAAGCAGGGATCCCAGGCACTCGAACTCAGGCAGTATCCTAGGTAAGCAGACAGCAGGGCCTGCCCTAAACAGGGAGTAACTGGGAACCAAAAGGACCCAGGAAGTTACTCCTGGCCCGGAACACTGGTTCCTTCCGGTCTGGGCCAGAGCACTGAGCAGATCTTGGGTGGCAGCTCTGTCCCCAACCTCCAAGAACCCAGAGGAAGCAGGGATCCCAGGCGCTCTAACTTGGACAGTGTCTTAGAAACTAGTTCTCAGATCTGAGGCCTAGATCAGACCTCTGCCAGGTCTGCTGTTGTGTGGACCCCGGATTCCACCTGAGACATACTGGAAGGTCCACCCAATCCAGATCCACAGAGGAACAAATGAACTCAGAGCTTCAGACAACATATCCTGAGATATTCTAGAGGAGACACTGCACCCAGAACAGCAGACACCTAGCTGAACTACTACCTTGGAGGCACCATATCCTGAGGCATCCTAGAGGTACCACTGTAATCAGTGCAGCTGGAAAAGATCACAGAGACATCTGGACCCCTAGGAGATCAGACACAAGCTAGATAACTAGAAAGACAGGCTTCAGTCAGAGACAGCAAGTACAGGCAGCACTAGAGTTAACCAGATGGCAAAAGGCAAGAGCAAGAACTTGAGCAACAGAAACCAAAGTTACATGGCATCATCAGAACCCAGCTCCCCCATCAGAGCAAGCCCTGACACCCCATCACACCAGAAAAGCAGGAATCAGAATTAAAATCACTTCTCATGATGATGATAGAGGGCTTTAAGAAAGACATAAATAACACTCTCAAAGAACTTAAGGAGAGCACTGGTAGACAGATAGAAACCCTTAAAGAGGAAACACAAAAATCCCTTAAGGAATTACAAGAAAATGCAACCAAACGGGAAAAGGAATTAAACAGAACCATGCAGGATCTAAAAATGGAAGTAAAAACAATAAAGAAATCACAAAGGGACAATACCCTGGAGATAGAAAACCTAAAAAAAAAGATCAGGAGTCATAGACACAAGTATCACCAACAGAATACAAGAGATGGAAGAGAGAATCTCATGTACAGAAGATACCATGGAAAACATTGACACAACTGTCAAAGAAAATGCAAAATACAAAAAGCTACTAACCCAAAATATACAAGAAATCCAAGACAAAATGAGAAGGCCAAACCTAAGGATAATAGGTATAGATGAGGGGGAAGACTCCCAACTAAAAGGACCAGTAAATATCCTCAACAAAATTATAGAGGAAAACTTCCCTAACCTAAAGAAAGAGATGTCCATAAATATACAAGAAGCTTACAGAACTCCAAATAGTTTAGACCAGAAAAGAAATACTTCCCACCATATAATAGTCAAAACATCAAATGTACAAAACAAAGAAAAAATACTAAAAGCAGCAAGGGAAAAAGGCAAAGTAACATATAAAGGCAGACCTATAAGAATTACACCAGACTTCTCACCAGAGACCATAAAAGCCAGAAGATCCTGGACCGATATCATACAGACCCCAAGAGAACACAAATGCCAGCCCAGACTACTATACCCAGCAAAACTGTCAATCATTATTTATGGAGAAACCAAAATATTCCATGACAAATCCAAATTTACACAGTATTTCAACACAAATCCAGCACTTCAAAGAATAATTGGTGGAAAACTCGAACACAAGGAGGGAAACTACAACCTAGAAAAAGCAAGAAAGTAAACTTCCAAAAACCCCAAAAGAAGATAGTTACACAAACATATCTCCACCGATGTTAGCCCAAAAGCTTGGATTAGCGAAGACTCAACCCACAGACCACATGAAGCTCTTGAAGAAGGAAGACCAAGAGGGAATACCTCAGTTCTACTTAGAACGAGAAATAAAAATGCTCAAGGGAGCAAATAGGGAAACAAAACATGGAACAGAAACTGAAGGAGGGGCCATCAGGAGACCTTTCTACCTGGGTATTCACCCCATGTACAGCCACCTAATCTAAACACTGCTGTGGATGGCTGGAAGTGCATAATGTGAGGAACATGATATAGCTGTCTCCTTAGCGGTCAGCCAAAGACTAAAACACTCAGAGGACAATGTTCACAATTAACCACTGATATGATCAGGGGTTTCCCAATGGAGAACTTAGTGAGAGGACTGAAGGAGCAGAAAGGGTTATTGACCCCAGGTGGAAAGCAACAATACCAAACAACCAGAGCCCCCCAGGGTCTAAACCACCAGCCTGGGAACACATAGGGAGGGACCCAAGACTCCAGAGGTATATGTAGGGGAGGATGGCCCTGTCAGACATAGGTGGGAGAGGAGTTTCTTGGTCCCATAAAAAAAAAATGAATGAAAAATGAATGAATGAACACACAGTGGGGGGGGGGGATGTGAGGGCGGGGAGGGGATAGTGAGGGGGGTAGGTGTGGTCACTGCCTCATAGAAGCATGAGGAGGGGGATGGGATAGGTTTCTGGGTGGTGGGAGGAAGTAGGCTAAGGGGATAAAATCTGAAACGTAAATACTACAACCAATTTTAAGAAGCAGGGAAAAAAAAAAGTCTTCAAAACCAACATCTTTAAAAAAAAAAGTCAGCCCCCTGGGGGTGGGAATTTTTTTTTTTTCTTGATACTAAAACTTGTTCTGAGAATTGTATATTGCAGAATACACAGCCTTGGTGTATCTACTCATCAAGCATACTGAGCAGCCCTGCCCAAACCTCTGATGTCCTGGAATTCCATCTGGATTCAGTGAAGACACAGCATCAGAGGCTTATCAACTTACTCTCCCCCCCACCCCTCTTCTAAAATCTCAACGCCCGTAATCAGCTTGAAGAAGTTAAAGAAGAGTCAGCGCCCCTATTCCCTGAGCTTGGGGACTAATGTGGTTAATAATGGTCTGTCTTTCTAGGGACAAGTAGTGGTTTTGTTGGAACAGGGGGGATTAGCTAGGACTTACTGCATAGCCATAACCTACTGGTAGAAATCTGTATAATTATTATCAAGATGAAGTTATAAATTCTTAAATGGCACAAAATTTACTTTGATCTCAAATTTAAGGTTTTCATTGGTACGAGCCTCTTATTAATATAAAAATGAGATGAATATTGATACACTCATGGGCATTGTGCCTGTATAACACATTTAGGAATACAATGCCTAGACCCAGCCCTTTTTTAACTTTTTTAACTTATTTGGGACGGTTAACCTATGAGTTAAGGGACTATAGCAAATTCGTATTTTTGAGTTTATTGTTAGGGTGCTTTCCATATTTTACTTAGAAATAGCTGAGAGGAGTTAACAGAAAACAGTCCAGGTTACCTTACATGGATAGTTGGTTTTCAAAACATCAGAAGTCCATAGAACTGACGCTACAAATATTTATATATTAATGTTCATATTGATTAGAGACCTGTCTGCTCCTGACAGCTTCCTGTCGTGGATTCTAAGAAGAAATTGAGCATCCTTGGAGTTACTCCAGTTTTGTGGTAACAGCCACTTGGCAAGAATTGCCTCTCTCCATCTACAGACAAATTACTGTCCAAAAAAGGACACACATGCAGAATAGTAGACTGATTATATCTGCCTAGACAGAGTAATCAGTCCTTAATAATCCTGCATCACCAAGGTCTGTCAGATGATTCTGGGCCAGAAGGCTGAAGATTTGATGCTCCAACGTTCGGTAGTATAGGGGCTTTTCAGGTGTTCAGAGGTCTCTATAAATTGGCTAAGTTTTAGAAGCTATGCTTTGTGCTTCCCACAATTATAGTTAACTCAGTCATTCTGGATTTCTGACAGGGTTGAAAACTTATAGCTATTTACCGTAAGAGAAAAGATTTGAGTGGATGGTCGTCAGCTGACATTCATCCTAAAGCCAGGTTCAGAAGTAAATGTTTTAGTTAGGATAGATGACAGAGGTGCTGGTTAGTCAACAAAATGATGGACTGGGTATTAGGACTATCTTGTACCTCACTGGTACAAATTGGCAAAATTATGCTCTAATTGTATTTTGAGAGAAAAGTTTCATTTTAACAGGAAGGGTGATGTGTAGGAGGAGCTAAGGTAGGAGGAGTACTGAGAGGAAGAAAAGGAGTAAGAAGAGGAGGAGAAGAAGGATAGGAGAAGCTAGGTGATGAAAGAGAGAAAGAGGGGGGAAACAGGGAGGCAGATATTCATGTATCTCCACCAGTCAAAAATAGTTGTTATATCTAGGTCGGTCAGTGGGTTACACCTCTGATTGAACAATTCCAAACTTATAACGCTTATGATTAACATTATTTAAAAAAAAATGTATAAATGCAAAAAGGAACAGGGGGCATGGGATAGGGGTTTTCTAAGGGGGGGAATGGGGAAAGGGGATGGCATCTGAAGTGTAAATAAAATATCTAATAAAAAAAAAAAGGAAAAAAAAAGAAAAGAAAATCAGGAAATTGGCTTAAAGTGCAAATATTTATCAGTTATCAAGTGATTGATCCACCAAAACCCCTAATGCTTAAGTATCAACTCATCTTTGGTTCTTTTGGTACCTGGCTAGACAATAATTTTGTTATGTGATTTTTGCTGGGCAAACTAAACAAATATCTCTTCATCCCAGAGAAGGTACTGACAATAAGCAAAGTTATAATTCCACTTAAGCCAGCTTAGTGAACCAGAGAATTCTGGTTTCTTATAAGAATATATGAGGGCTCAGGTACAAATACAGGGATATCTCAACGGTAGGTATGTCACTGAAAGGCAAAACCCCTGTGAGGACTCAAGAAAGCTGCAAGCCTGGAGATATCCAGGCACCTATCATTCAGCAAGTTTTCTTTTTATCATACTTTATATCACCACACAATAATAAGTGGTTCTATCAATGAAGATACTGTGGAGAATCTTTTCTGAAGCTATTTATCTGTCATTATGATCTGTCACCTAATGTCTGCTTAAGAAGGTCTATTAATTCTATTTGTTACAAACTCTCCTCCTTTTTCTCGTAATGACCAAAGTTTCCAGAATCAATTAGATCTGCTATTTGATAGATGCCAGACCTGTCCCCAGTACCACAGATGTAATTACTCAAAGTAGAACTAGTCAATTACATAAGGTCTAACAGAGATGCAGTTCAGATGTGATAGAGCCACTGTTGCCCACATGGGTCTCAAATCTTCATGCCCAAAAGCAATCTTGATGCCACTTCTAAAGCTTCATCAGAAGATAGTAGCCACAGTTTTAGCACTGTTTATGAAAGTAATAGCCTTTCCTCTACCCACAGGTATCATTATTATCCCTGACATCATGAGGGCCTTAGCTGTATTAACAGCCTCAGACATGCAAGGAAAACTCCAGTCTAGCTGGTGAGAGTACATAAGTCTAGCTACAAAAACAAACAAACAAACAAACAAACAAACAAACAAAAAAACCCTGCCATAGCCAGCCATGGTTAGTACTGATACATTGTCCATCAGTCTAACACTTGTGGTTATACAAGGCTATGTCCAGTCATCACAAACACCTTGGGTATTCTGCAACACATGCACATGCACAAACACACATATAAAACACACATGGACACTCACACAAACACTGATACACAAACACACACACAGGATGGAGTGATGAAAAAGAAAACAGAGGTTGACTGAACAGAGAGCTCAGGATCACAGCCTATGTGTCTTCATGAGTTTGCTGAAGCCCATTGTAGAATTGATCATTAATGGGACATCTTTTAGTTTGGGCTATTTCAAGGCACTAGGTTCTTTGATAAATTCCACTAATTCATCTTTATCAAGGAAAAATTTGCTGGTTTGTTTTTGGTTTTGATTGATTAATATCTTTCTGGTTTATGTATTTGGCAGTATTTACCTTAAATTAAATTTTAGACTGATGATAGAAACTCTACAGATGTCTTTCTTATTTCCTAATGGCTTTTGTTTATTAGGTTTTTTCTTGTTTGCTGTTTTGGCACAAATTTGTCTTTCCAATAAAAGCTTAGAATATTTTGTTTTCGATCACCTTGAGGTAGGGTCTTTAAGTCTTCTCAGATATTTCTGAGTCTATATATTGCCAACTGTATAGAAGTGATTTCGAAAAATTCTCTAGTATTTGGATTTATTAACTCACACAATGTCTGGATCCAAAGAGGGGGAAGAAGAAATAAACAAAAGAGGGAGGAAAGATGCTGGTCCTTTGAATGCACTGAAAGATGTTTTAGTCATAAGAGAAATACTTGAGAGATGGCTTTGTGCCTTCACCTCTTCATTCAGAAATGCCAACAACCATCATGGATCCTGACAAAGTTCTTCCTGCTCATTCATTTTACCATACATTTTACCATGTTATTTCCCCAATTTATGTGCACCCACTACAGGAATGTATAGAGGCCTACCTGCCATGAGACTGTAGACTGGAGATTGGGTAACTGACAAAAAAAATCCTTGAATCAAAGTAAAATGAAGCAATATTGCAACTACGTGAACTTTATCTCTATTCTTACAAAATCATGTAAACAAAAATAAGGTGCTAAAAAAAACTCTACTGCCCCTTTAGACTATTGCAAATATTGCACTTTTCCATACTCCTATACACAGGAATTCTTAGACAGAAAGTAGTAAGTAATGAATAGTGTCTCAACTAGGATATACTTGTATATGTGTTTACTGTATATATTTGTGTGTGTGTGTGTGTGTGTGTTATTCAGAGCACAACTTCCATGATGTCAAAGGTCAAAGCTGTGCTGTACACTCCAGATTGGCTGGCTAACCTACATGAATGCTGGAATTACAAATGTAAGCCGCAGCATGCATTCCTGACACCACTTGTTTTATGGGAGTCAAACTTAAGTTGCTAGGCTTTTGAGGCAAGGACATTTACCTAATAAGCCAATGTTGGTTGTATTGAGATAATCTGAAAAATAATACGGAATTGCCTTTAATAAAATTCTTAATGTATCTCTTTATACTAGCTCCGAAGTCCTCAGCCCACTCCAGGAATCAGTCTACAAACCTTCACAACTCTGAGAATCCACTGATTTCTGTTGCACAGAAATGGGGATATATATCAAGAGCTGATTCTCTGAAGCTTAGAGATTATTCCTGGAATTCAAATAATTCAAATGCTAACATGCTCAGTGCCTGGAATAATGAGTCAGAAGTAGGGGCTTCAATATATTCTTGGTGTCTCTGATACTCTGATAAAAGGCTTTTAAAGGCTGAAAGCCATGTGTTACCACATTGCTTCTTGTAAATGCTACATCTCAATATTTTCATTTCAAGGAAGGTTTGTTACATTCACTTTTACTAGGGCATTTTAATAGCAGAATGACTGAGAGACTATAAATTTCTCATTATCACGATGATCCTGGGTTCCTTCTATTACCCTTGCCTAATTATTAATTATCCTCTGGTCATTGTCCAAAGTGTTGTAGTTATTAAAATATGTTATATCAAGGTTACATAAGCAAACTGAGGCTGCCAATAGTTGAGTTATTCAATCATACCTGCAACACGAATGTATGAGTTTTACTTAATCTCAAATTATCTTTTTCCTCTGCTTTTGTTAAAAATACATTCTTTATTTATACAATATATCCTGATTATAGTTTCTCCTCCTTATACTCCTCCAAGTTCCTGTCCACTTGACCTTCCCTCAGGATTCACTCTCTTTCTGTCTCTCATTAGAAAAAAAACAGGCCTCTAAGATAAAAGAACAAGACATAACAAAATATAATAAGATAAAATAAAAACCATCACATCAAAGTTGAGCAAGGCAACCTTACAGGAGAGAAAGATCCCAAGAGAAGGCAGAAGAATCAGATACTCTCTCATTAAGACAATCAGGAGTCCCATAAAAATACTAAACTTAAAACTATGGTATATACTCAGAGGACTCAGTGTAGGCCTGTGCTGGCACCATGCTTCCTGCTTTAGTCTTTGTGAATTCTTATGAGCTCTGCTCATTTGACTTACAGGGCTGTATCCTAATTGTGTCCTTTATCTGCTCTGGCTCTTACACTCTTTCTGCCTCCTTTTCAGGGTTTCCTTGGTAATGATATGAAGGATTTGATGAAAACATTCCATTTAGGGCTGTGCCTTCCAGCAGCCTTTGTGTAACATGTGGCCACGGGTCTCTATTTGCTCTATCTGCTCCAGGAGTAACTTTTCTGATACAGCCACAACACTTTTAATTCACAATGCTGTTCTGCCTACAAACTATGCTAAGGCAACAGTGGCACAAAGCTGGTAATAGTAACCAACCTACCTCTGACTTGACTTATGGCCCACTCTCTGAGATGAAACCCATACATGCCACTACTTGAGTGATTGAAAATGAGAGACAAGATAACCCAGAGACCCAGAGTAAACTACTGTTTCTAAAAAACAAGGTAGTAATAAAATTATTTATAAAAATACTCTGGTATACTCATAGATCTGTGGCTTATTCAGCTGTTTCAGAAAATGTTCCTCCTGTGGTAGCTAGAACAAATAGAGACCCCACAGACAAATATTATACAGAGGGAGGGCTGTTGGAAGGCACAGCCCTAAATGGGATGTGCTCGTCAAATCAGTCATATCAGAGCCCAGTAAACCTTGAGAAAGAGGAGGCAGACAGACAGACACACAGCCACACACACACACAACCACACACACACACACACACACACACACACCTCTATCTCTCTATCTCTTTATCCTTCTAACCCTCTAGCCAACTATCTGACTGTCTATCCATCTATCTATCCATCTATCTATCTATCCATCTATCTATCCATCCATCTATCTATCGATCGATCGATCGATCTATCTATCTATCTATCCATCCATCCACCCATCTATCCACATATACACATACATATGTGTATAATATGATGGTGATGTGTGTCTGCATGTGCATGTGTGTATGTGTGTAGCCTGAAGAATTCTTTCTTGTTTCAAAGACACTAGAACATAGGGGTGAAGTTTCCACATCAGATCCAGTTGGACCTCCCTATATTCAATGAATTATGTGGCTGTTGTTTTCAGCAATGAGGTCTTATAGTCAATATGTGAAGAGCATATTTCCTTAGTTATTTTCTGGCCAGTTGAGAATTTGTCTCCTTGATTATTTGAAGACCTCCAAATGATTGCCTTCATGTATTTTAGAAAGTTTCCATTACACCAGGTTTCCATGTTACTCCCCAAATGCCCATCAATTCCAGCTGTTTCTCCTATATTCCCTCCCTCAACACTTATCTCCTCTTCCTCCCCACTGATGCCACCATTCCACCCCACCTTCCCCAGTCCAGCTGTAAATTCTATTTTGTTCCTCACTCACAGGGAGAACTGTATGTTCCTTTTATTTCCTTCCTCTATATCTAACCTCTCTGGGTCTATGAATTTTGTTTTGTTTATCATTTGTTTAATGGCTAATATCTACATATAAGTGAATACATACCATCTTTATCTTACTGGCTCTTGATTACTTCACTCAGGATGATTTTTTTTTCCAGGTCTATCCATTTGTCTGAAACTTTCATGATGCCATTGTCTTTTAGCAGGTGAGTAGTTCTCCATTGTGTAAATATACTACATTCTCTTTTCCATTCTTTTGTTGAGAAACATCTAGGTTGTTTCCAGTTTCTGTTATGAATAGACCAGCAATGAACATGGTTGAGCAACTGTCTTCATGGTAGAAGCATTCTTTGGAGTCTGTGTATGAGAGTGGTATAACTTGATCTTGAGGTGGAGGCATTCCCAATGTTCTGAGGAGCTACTATATTGATTTCCATAGCAACTATACAAGTTTGCACTCACAGGCAGAATAGAGGAGTGTTCTCTTTATTCTATATCTGCTGTTGTGTGGACCCCAGATTCTGCCCGAGACATTCTGGAAGATCCACTCAACCCAGAGTCACAGAGGAACAACTGAACTCAGAGTGTCAGACAACATATCTTGAGATATCCTAGAGGAGACACTGCACCCAGAACAGCAGGCACCTTGGTGGCACCATATCCTGAGGCATCCTAGAGGTACCACTGTACTCAGTGCAGCTGGAAAAGATCACAGAGACATCTGGACCCGAGGAGATCAGACACAAGCAAGATAACTGGAAAGGCAGGCTTCAGTCAGAGACAGCAAGTACAGGAAGCACTAGAGTTAGCCAGATGGTGAAAAGCAAGCGCAAAAATGTAAGCAACGAAAACCAAAGTTACATGGCATCATCACGACCCAGTTCCCCCATCACATGAACAAGCCATGAACACCCCATCATACCAGAAAAGCAGGATTCAGAATTAAAATCACTTCTCATGACAATGATAGAAGACTTTAAGAAAGACATAAATAACACTCTCAAAGAACTTAAGGAGAACACTGGTAGACAGATAGAAACCCTTAAAAAGGAAACACAAAAATCCCTTAAGGAATTACAAGAAAACACAACCAAATAGGAGAAGGAATTAAACAAAACCTTCCAGGATCTAAAAATTGAAGTAGAAACAATAAAGAAATCTCAAAGGGAGACTACCCTGGAGATGGAAAACCTAAAAAAAAAGATCAAGAGTCATAGACACAAGTATCACCAACAGAATACAAGAGATAAAAGAGAGAATCTCATGTGCAGAAGATACCATGGAAAACATTGACACAACTGTCAAAGAAAATGCAAAATACAAAAAGCTACTAACCCAAAATATACAAGAAATCCAAGACAAAATGAGAAGGCCAAACCTAAGGATAATAGGTATAGATGAGGGGGAAGACTCCCAACTAAAAGGACCAGTAAATATCCTCAACAAAATTATAGAGGAAAACTTCCCTAACCTAAAGAAAGAGATGTCCATAAATATACAAGAAGCTTACAGAACTCCAAATAGTTTAGACCAGAAAAGAAATACTTCCCACCACATAATAGTCAAAACATCAAATGTACAAAGAAAAAATACTAAAAGCAGCAAGGGAAAAAGGCAAAGTAACATACAAAGGCAGACCTATAAGAATTACACCAGACTTCTCACCAGAGACCATAAAAGCCAGAAGATCCTGGACCGATATCATACAGACCCTAAGAGAACACAAATGCCAGCCCAGACTACTATACCCAGCAAAACTCTCAATTATTATTGATGGAGAAACCAAAATATTCCATGACAAATCCAAATTTACACAGTATCTCATCACAAATCCAGCACTTGAAAGGATAATTGGTGGAAAACTCGAACACAAGGAGGGAAACTACAACCTAGAAAAAGCAAGAAAGTAATCTTCCAACATTCCTAAAAGAAGGTAGCTATACAAACATAACTCCACTGCCAATAACAAAAGTGACAGGAAACAACATTCATTTTTCCTTAATATCTCTTAATATCAATGGACTCAATTCTCCAATAAAAAGACATAGACTAACAGACTGGATACATAATCAGGACCCAACATTTTACTGCATTCAGAAAACGCACCTTTGTGAAAAAGACAGACACTACCTCAGAGTAAAAGGTTGGAAAATAATCTTCCAAGCAAATGGTCCCAAGAAACAAGCAGGAGTAGCAATTCTAATATCAAATAAAATTGTTTTTCAACCAGAAGTAATCAAAAAAGATAAAGAAGGACACTTCATAATCATCAAAAGAAAAATGTACCAAGAGGAACTCACAATTCTCAACATCTATGCCCCAAATGCAAGGGCACCCACATACATAAAAGAAACTTTACTAAAGCTTAAAGCATACATTGCACCCTACACAATAATAGTGGGAGATTTCAACACCCCACTCTCAGCTATGGACAGATCATGGAAACAGAAACTAAACTGAGACACAATGAAACTAACAGAAGTTATGAACCAATTGGACTTAACTGACATCTATAGAACATTTCATCCTAAAACAAAAGAATATACCTTCTTCTCAGCACTTCATGGTACCTTCTCCAAAATAGACCATATAATTGGTCACAAAACCAGGCCTCAACAGATACAAAAAGATTGAAATAATCCCTTGTACCTTATCAGAGCACCATGGATTAAGACTCGTCTTTGACATGGACAAAAACAATGGAAAGCCCATAGACACGTGGAAACTGAACAATGCTCTACTCAATGATAACTTCGTCAAGGAAGAAATAAAGAAAGAAATTAAAGACTTTTTAGAATTAAATGAAAATGAGGACACATCATATCAAAACTTGTGGGACTCACTGAAAGCAGTACTAAGAGGAAAAATCATAGCTCTAAGTGCCCACAAAAAGAAAATGGAAAGAGCATACATTAACAACTTGACAGCAAGCCTGAAAGTGTTAGAACAAAAAGAAGCTAATATACCCAAGAGGAGTAGATGGCAGGAAATAAACTCAGGGCTGAAATCAACCAAGTTGAAACAAAAAGAACTATACAAAATATCAACAAAAACAGGAGCTAGTTCTTTGAGAAAATCAACAAGATAGACAAACCCTTAGCCAGATTAACCAAAGGGCACAGAGACGATACTCAAATTAATAAAATCAGAACTGAAAAGGGAGACATAACAACAGAAACAGAGGAAATTTAAAAAATCATAAGATCCTACTATAAAGGCCTCAACAAAATTGGAAAATCTGGATGAAATGAACAATTTTCTAGACAGATACCAGGTACCAAAGTTAAACGAGGAGCAGATAAACCATCTAAACAGTTGCATAACTCCTAAGGAAATAGAAACAGTCATTAAAAATCTTCCCACCAAAAAATGTCCGGGGACAGATGATTTCAGTGCAGAATTCTTTCAGACCTTCAAGGAAGACCTAACACCAATTCTCTTCAAGCTATTCCATCGAATAGAAACAGAAGGAACACTACACAATTCGTTCTATGAAGCTACCATTATGCTCATACCTAAACCACAGAAAGACCCAACAAAGAAAGGGAACTACAGACCAATCTCTCTTATGAATATTGATGCAAAAATACTTAATAAAATCCTTGCAAACTGAATCCAACAACACATCGAAACAATTATCCATCAAGATCAAGTAGGCTTTATCCCAGGAATGCAGGGATGGTTCAATATTCGGAAATCCATCAATGTAATGCACTACATAAATAAACTCGAAGGAAAAAAACCACCTGGTCATCTCACTGGATGCCGAGAAAGCATTTGACGAAATTCAACATCTCTTCATGTTAAAAGTCTTGGAAAGATCAGGAATTCAAGGCCCATACCTAAACCTAGTAAAAGCAATATACAGCAAGCCAGTAGCCAACATCAAACTATAGAGAGAAACTTGAAGCAATCCCACTAAAATCAGGGACTAGACAAGGCTGCCCACTCTCACCTTACCTATTTAATATAGTACTGGAAGTCCTAGCTAGAGCAATTAGACAGCAAAAGGAAGTCAAAGGGATACAGATAGGAAAGGAAGAAGTCAAAATTTCACTATTTGCAGATGATATGATAGTATACTTAAGTGACTCTAAAACTTCCACCAGAGAACTTCTAAACCTGATAAACAACTTTAGCAACGTGGCTGGATATAAAATCAACTCAAACAAATCAGTAGCCTTCCTCTATTCAAAGGATAAAGAGGCTGAGAAAGAAATTAGGGAAATGACAACCTTCACAATAGCCACAAATAAAATAAAATAGGAGTGAATCTAACTAAGCAAGTGAAAGATCTGTATGACAAGAACTCAGGTCTCTGAAGAAAGAAACTGAAGATCTCAGAAGATGGAAAGATCTCCCATGCTCCTGGATTGGCAGGATTAACTTAGTAAAAATGGCCATCCCGCCAAAAGCAATCTATGAATTCAATGCAATACCCATCAAAATTCCAAATCAATTCATCATAGAAATAGAAAGAGCAATTTACAAATTCATTTGGAATAACAAAAAACCTAGGATAGTGAGAACTATTCTCAACAATAAAAGAACTTCTGGGGGAATCACCATGCCTGACCTCAAACTGTACTACAGAGCAGTAGTGATAAAAACTGCATGGTATTGGTACAGACACAGACAGGAAGATCAATGGAATAAAATTGAAGATCCAGAAATGAACCTGCACACCTATGGTCACTTGATCTTTGACAAGGGAGCTAAAACCATCCAGTGGAAAAAGGTCAGCATTTTCAACAAGTGGTGCTGGCTCAACTGGAGGTCAACATGTAGAAGAATGCAAATTAATTCATTCTTATCCCCTTGTACAAAGTTCAAATACAAATGGATAAAGGACCTTCACATAAAGCCATATACACTGAAACTATTAGAAGAGAAGTTGGGGAAGACCCTTGAATACCTAAGCACAGGGGAAAAGTTCCTGAACAGAACACCAATGGCTTATGCTCTAAGATCCAGAATCGACAAATGGGACCTCATCAAATTGCAAAGCTGCTGTAAGGCAAAGGACACTGTCAACAAGACAAAACGTCAACCAACAGATTGGGAAAAGATCATTACCAATCCTACATCCGATAGAGGGCTAATATCGAATATATACAAAGAACTTAAGAAATTAGATGCCAGACAACAAAATAACCCCATTAAAAATGGGGTACAAAGCTAAACAAAGAATTCTCAACTGAGGAAACATGAATGGCGGAGAAGCACCTTAAGAAATGCTCAACATCCTTAGTCATCAGGGAAATGCAAATCAAAACAACACTGAGAAAACCACCTGACACCAGTCAGAATAGCTAAGATCAAAAATTCAGGTGATAGTAGATGCTGGCAAGGATGTGAAGAAAGAGGAACACTCCTCCATTGTTGGTGGGGTTGCAAGCTGGTACAACCACTCTGGAAGTCAGTCTGGCAGTTCCTCAGAAAATTGGACATAGCACTACCTGAGGATCCAGCAATACCACTCCTGGGCATATACCCAGAAAATGCCCCAACATATAACAAAGACATATGCTGCACTATGTTCATAGCAGCCTTATTTATAATAGCCAGAAGCTGGAAAGAACCCAGATGCCCTTCTACAGAGGAATGGATATAAAAATTGTGGTACATTTACACAATGGAGTATTACTCAGCTATTAAAAATAATGAATTCGAGAAATTCTTAGGTAAATGGATGGAACTAGAAAATATCATCCTGAGTGAGGTAACCCAATCACAAAAGAACACACATGGTATTTACTCACTGATAAGCGGAGATTAGTCCAAAAGTTTGAAACAACAAAGATTCAACTACCAGAAGACATGAAATTCACGAAGAAGAAAGAACAAGTGAAGATGCCTAGGTCTTTCTTAGAAGGAGTAACTAAATACCCAAGGGAGCAAATATGGAGACAAAGTGTGGGACAGAATCTGAAGGAGAGGTTGTATGGAGACCATTCCACTTGGGTATTCATTCCATGTGCAGTCACCAAAAATAGACGCTGATATGGCTAACAGGAAGGGAAAGCTGAGAGCAGCCTGATAAGGCTGTCTCCTTAGAGGTCCCCCAGAGTCTGACATACCCAGAGGCAGATACTCACAGCTAACCATTAATCTGATCAAAGGTTCCCAATGGAGAAGTTAGAGAGTAAACTGAAAGAGCCAAAAGGGTTGGTGACCCCATGAGGAGAGCAACAATACCAACCAGCCAGAGCTCTCCAGGATCTAAACCACCAGCCTAGGAGCACATATGGAGAGACACATGACTCCAGCTGTATATGTAAGGGAGGATGGCCTTGTTGGGCATAGGTGGGAGAGGAGATCTTTGGTACCATGAAGGCTGAACACTGAGTGTGTGTGGGGGGAATCTTAGGGTGGGGAGGGGGAGGGGAGAGTAGGTGGGTAAACACCCTCATAGAAGCAGGAGGAGGGGGGATGGGATAAGGAGTTCCTGGGTGGTGGGGATAAGGGGATAAAATTTGAAATGTAAATATATCCAATAAAAGAGGAGGAAAAAAGAAAAGCAGTTAGAACCAACATCCTTAATAAAATATCAGCCCTCTTTAAAAAAAAAACTATCTTGATACTAAAATTTGTTTTGAGAATTGTATATTGCAGAATGATCAGCCTTGGTGTATATACTCATCAAGCAAGCTGGGCAGACCTGCTCAAACCTCTGAGGACCGGGAATTCCAACTGGATGCAGTGAAGACACAACATCAGAGGCTTATCAATTTGCTCTTCCCCCCACTCCTCTTCTAATATCTCAACGCCCATAATCAGCTTGAAGAAGCTAATGAAGAGTCAGGACCCTATTCCCTGGGCTTGGGGACTAAGGTGGTAAATGTTGGGCTGTCTTTCTAGGGAAAAGTAGTGGTTTTGTGGAAATAGAGAGGATTAGCTAGGATTTATTGCATAGCCATAACCTATTAGTAGACATCTCTACAATTATTATCAAGATGAAGATATAAATTCTTAAATGGCACCAATTTACTTTGATTACAAATTTCAAAGTTTTCATTGGTACGAGCTTCTTAACGATATAAAAGTGAGATGAATATTGTTACTCTCATAGGCATTGTATATTGTAACAATATAATTGTAACAGTATAACACATTTAGGAATACAAGGCTTAGACCCAGTCCTTCTTTAACTTTTTTAACTGATTTGAGATGGACAGACTGTGAGTGAAGGGACTATAGCAAATTCATGGCTTGGAGTTTATTGTTAGGGTGTTTCTTATGTTTTATTTAGAGATAGCTGAGTGGAGTTAACAGACAACAGTCCAGATTACCTTACACGGATAGTTGGTTTTCAAAACATCAGAAATCCGCAGAATTGATGTGACAAACATTTCTGTATTAATGTTCATTTTGATTAGAGACCTGTCTGCTCCTGACAGCGTCCTGTCTTGGATTCTAAGAAGAAATTGAGCATCTTTGGAGTTATTCCGATTGTGATGAGTCAGCCACTAGGCAAGAATTGCCTCTTTCCATCTACAGGCAAATCACTGTCCAGAAAAGGACACACTTACAGAATAGTTGACTGATTATATCTGCCTAGACAGAGTAATCAGCCCTTAATAATTCTGCAGCACTAAGGTCTGTCAGATGATCCTGGGCCAGAAGGCAGAAGAACAGATGCTCCAACGTTTTGTAGTAGAGGGAGTGTCCAGGTGTTCAGAGGTCTTTATAAATTGGCTAAGTTTTAGAAGCTATGCTTTGTGCTTCCCACAATTATAGTTAACTCAGTTATTCTGGATTTCTGACAGGGTTGAAAACTTATAGTCTCATAGCCAATCCTGGCTCTTAACCTTGAGAGAAAAGATTTGAGTGGATGTTTTTCAGCTGACATTCATCCTAAAGCCAAGGAAAAAGCCAGGTTCAGAACTAAGTGTTTTAGTTAGAATAGATGACAGAGGTTCTGGTTAGTCAACACAATGATGGACTGGGTATTAGGAGTATCTTGTACCTCACTGGTACAAATTGGCATAATTATGCTCTAATTGTATTTTGAGAGAAAAGTTTCATTTTAACAGGAAGGGTTATATGTAGGAAGAACTAAGGTGGAAGGAGTACTGAGAGGAAGAGAAGGAGTAAGAAGAGGAGGAGAAGAGGGAGAGGAGAAGCTAGGTGATGAGAGAGAGAAAGAGGGGGGAGACAGGGAGGCAGATGTTCATGTATCTCCACCAGTCAAAGATAGTTGATATATCTAGGTTGTGTAGTGGGTTACACCTCTGATTGAGAAATACCAAACTTATAAAGCTTTTGATTAACATTTTGTAAAAAAATGTATAAGTGCAAAAAGGAAAAGGGGGCATGGAATAGGGGTCTTCTAAGGGGGGGATGGGGAAAGGGGATGGCATCTGAAGTGTAAATAAAATATCCAATAAAAAAAAGAAAAAGAAAAAAAAGAGTTGAGCAAATTACTTAAGCTATTTGAAATAATTATGTGATGCAAGTTTTATGTTACTTTTCTATGGTTTCTAGGTCCCTTGGTATAAGATGTCAAAATGAACATTGTATCATATACAAAATCTTTTCTCATTAAAATCATATTAAAATAATATTTGCTTAATAAAGATAAATAACTAAACAACGGTTGTTAAAAATGTATTATCTGACTATTAATGTGACCCCTAAAAGTGTACTCTTAAGATATTAAGTATCACTACATCTTGACTTCTATGACTGACTGTGGGTTAGTGACACTGGAAAATATTTTAATAATTTGATTGATTCTTTGACATGTGATATTTGTTGAACATGTAAATATAATAAGAGAACTTATTTTCATATTCAACTTCTTTCATAGATTAACATGAGAACAATGAAGAAAATATTATATAAAATTTTTAATCTTTCATCAGTTTTTACGGACAGTTGTTTTCACCTCAAAGTAGCAGTAGCTGAGCACACTAAACCTGTTATTCCATTATGATTAGTTTGTTGCTATAAATACATTTCTCCTTTGTTCCAGGTCCATAGTACAAAATTTGGCAGAGTTTCCACCTAGATACATGAGTTCCTGGTCATTAATATAGAATGGCAGACTTGAAGAGACATACCTGTCCTAACAGCATCAATCCTAAGGCCATGTATTACTGTTTATAGAACATTCTATAGGATGAAAAAGGAAAGGAATCTCATGACCCTTTTGTAACTTCAAAAGAGTCTGGGAAATACACAGATGGCACAGGGACAATTGCAATATGACTGTTTTGCTGTAACGAAAACTGAGATTTCCTTTTTGATAAAGGTGAACAGTTGTTGACAGTAGAGAGTGGTATCTATCAGAAACCTTTTCCTTTTCTCAAGTATGTTTTCCCTTGAATCAATAATGCTTGCCTTTAAAATGAATACAAAATCCACATTATCTCTCCTACATAACCATCTATAGAGGTGAGTTTCACCTTGTACATAGAGGGCCATTGTAGCATTAATGAAAAAAATATTTTTTGTAAGGAAGTAACATTTTAAAAATAAAAATAAAAAAAGAAAGAAGAAAAAAGAAAAAATTCAGTTGATTCTACAAATCTTTATGTCAAGGTAAGAAACTATGACCCACTGTAGTTTGATTCCTCATTTATTTATTTATTTTAGTGTAGAATAGAGTCTATACAGGGCATGGGGAGGGGAGTTAAGAGGGTAGTAGAGGGAGGGAAAGGCAGAGAGAGAGAGGAACAAGAGAGAGAGAGAGAGAGAGAGAGAGAGAGAGAGAGAGAGAGAGAGAGGCTGGCCATGAGCACGTGGAAAGAGAGGGGGAAGGGAATGGAGAGAGAGTGGGGAAGGGAAGAGCAAGGGAGCAAGAGAGGAGCAACAGGGCAAGAACAATCCCTCAATTTTTAGTAACTGATTTAAACTTGGAGTGGGATGTAAATGTGTAAATGTGAGTTAATTCAGAGATACAAGTTGCCATGACAGAAAGCTAATCATCACAAAGATGTCACCAGATATCAGAATCAAGCGATGCAATGAGAGACAACTCTGCTTGGAGCATTCTAATTCCATTTGGTGAGCTATGTTTGAATAAGAAATTAGGAGTGCTTGTCATTTATCTTCTATCTATCATCTATCTATCTATCTATCTATCTATCTATCTATCTATCATCTATCATCTATCTATCTATCTATCTATCTATCTATCATCTATCTATTTTTAATGTTAAGAAGCAACCATCAGAGTAAACCTGGGGACCCCAATGGAAGAGCTAGGGGAAGGACTGAAAGAGCTGAAGGGGATTGCAACCCCATAAAAAGAACAGTATCAACTAACTGGACCACCCAGAGCTCTCGGGGACTAATCCACCAGCCAAAGAGTACACATGGAGGGAGCCAGAATTTTAAATACATATGTAGCAGAGGATAGTCTTATCTGACATCAATGGGAAGGGAGAGAGGCTTGATGCCCCACCAGAAGGGAATGCTAGAGGGGTGATGCAAGAGTGGGTGGAGGAGCTTCCTCGTTGAGCAAAGTGGAGGGGGTGAGGGGGATGGAATGTGGGGGGTTGGGGAAGGGTAACTAGGAGGGGGGGATAGCATTTGAAATGTAAATGAATAAAATGATTAATAGAAAAGAAATAATAAAAACCAATAAAAGAATATTTGGGAACACGGGGCTTAGTTATAAGAGCCCAAACATGATATGGAACTTGAGCACCAAGCTGACGTTTCAAAGAGAGATCACTTAGACATTGCAAAACCTAGACCTTACAAAGTAGAAGAAGCCAGCCTCTCCAGAAGGAATCATCTTTCTGTTCTTAGCTGTCTCAGTAGATAAATGCACTTAAACTATTTGTTTTCTCCTCAATTTTCCCGAAGATAAAGTTCATACATAAGCAACATGACCATGTTTATGTGTGTATGTTCATTTAATATATTTAACCTATCATGAACATTTAATTTGTTTTAAACAGCTTCTGTGGAGGACTGTCATTATCTGGTTCACTTTCCTTAGTGAAGTCGCTTTTATGAACACATTAGAGAAGTGAAAGGCATTCAGATCCCAGTATCTAAATTTTTGTATAGAGCTATGCTACCATATGCCCAGTATGCTTCTGGAGTTTTCAAATTCCCAGGCTGTCATTCATACATTAGACCAAAACCAGCACTATATAGAGAGCCTGTGGCTTTTAAAGCTACGGCTCCCCATTAATAGCACCTATAGTCCTGTCAAGTGCTTTATATATGTTATTAATTTTAATACTCCGATTTCTGTATGATATTCTGTTGCTCAGTTTACTAGTACAAGACATACTAGAGATTATCACGTATACAAATTGAAGATCAGGAATTTAGCATCAAAACTATGTTCCTAACTATTGTTATGGATACGGAAGAAGGATTAGGCAAACTAATCCTAGCTGTTGGAGAATTGGTTATATAATCTTTATTGGAGATCCTGGGAGTTCTTTATTGGAGATCCTGGGAGTTTCTGGTGGCCAGTATTGCAGAATGTAATCAAGGCAGCTCCTCCAATGGAAGAAACAAGTTTCAATAGCAGAATCAGATACATAAAATGGTGAGGCTGGTGCTCAAGCCTGTGTCATTGAAGTCCCTTCAATCAGCTTTCCAGTTAACTATTTTCACTGCCTGTTTTATTATCTTGAGCAACATAAGCATAAGCACCACCTAAATAATTCAGTAATAAATAAATAATAAAGAAGCAGAGGCAGCAGGATCACTGAAAGTCTAGGCCAACCTGGTCTACATGAGTCCCAGCCCACTGGGGTTACATAGTGAGACTGTCAAAAGCAAAACAATAACAATAACCACATACACAAAAATGGAAAGGCTGTTACAACTGGGAGAAGATAAATTATGAAGACCTTTCAGACCACATTGTTAGACTGCCATTTATTCTTTTTGCTGTGCCCTTTACTATTCTTGTTGATTTGTGCCTGAAACTAGATGTTCTGCCCAAGTCTCCGGTCCATTTCAACAATGTCCCCAGTATGTGCAAGAGAATTGCTTAATATTCTGGTTTCCTCTTTTTACCTTACTAATTGCTTACAATGTAGAGCACTTGGAAAGACAGAGTCAGTCCAATAATCTATACATTACTGTGTAGGTATTGCATAACAAATATATGCTATATTCACTAATTTTTATTATAATCTATGACTTTTTTCTCTGATTTTTTGAAGAAAGCATGAGTGCCTTACTTGGTAGAAATATTACATGTATTTAATGCATAGGATTAGGATTTTTTTACTTAAAAATATTTACAAAAATCTACCTGTCTTTTACAACACATCTTATCAGATCTCCTTGGAGTGTTGCAAAGCCAGCCCATGAACATTTACCAAGGAAAATCAAAGTTGTGGGGAAAAAATCCATTAAACTTCAATAAAATCATTTACTGTTACAAAACCAACCCTTTTTGTTTTTTTGTTTGTTTGTTTTTTTTGTTTGTTTGGTTTTTTTTTTTTTTGCTTCCTTTGGTATTTTTGAAAATGGTAGAACAGTGCACACAATTTTCATTTTTCATATTTTCAAAAGCAAGCAGGTAAAGTTGACAGGAAGTCTGAATGTGTGCGCACGGGTGTTTAGATGAGATATATCCATAGAAAGCAAAGTGGAAACAGAAAAGTTTACCATGCATTTTAAATCAGTAATGAAAAATTTATACATGATTTGATTTTTCTTCTTATTAGTAAATATGCATTTTAAAGTCATTTGATATTGTACTACTAGAAATTTACATTTTGGCACTACATACTGACTACATAAAGTTGGCACAGTGGCAATAACAACACCGTGTCACTACTTTGTGACATGCAAATCCTGAACTTTGGCGGCTCACTTTAGTTTCTTATTCCAGGGAGTGAGCTGGGTTCCTAGTACCAGGCAGGATTTCCTTCCTGTTGTGTGGGCCTTACATTCAATTAGACAACTAGTTTACCACCAACATGTGAGTGCCACTTCTTACACCTTTAGAGCTGTTTCGCTATGCTAGTCGTTGTTCTGATTCACAGGTATCATAGATGTTGGGTAAGACTGTTAATGATTTCCTCTCTCTTGGCATTCTGCATACTATTTTCTGGTACCATGGAAGATAGACCATATGAAGTACAATATTACAATATGCACACAAACAACAAAATAGACTCAGCAGTTTTTAATGATATATATATATGTGTGTGTGTGTGTGTGTGTGTGTGTGTGTGTATATATATATATATATATATATATATATAAAATTTTGTGTGATAGATTATTTTCTTATACTAGCAGTTGCTCCTGCCTTTCTTCCTGCAGTAGATTATTCCATTCCGCTTTCCCCTTCATCAGTAGCACCTTCAGTTATCACTGAATAGACTTCCCTCTTGAGGGAAAACCCAGTGCAAAGAGTTACTGCTCTAATCACAAGTATTCACGGTGGAAAATCAGCCTTCTTGTGTTTCATTATAGGAAGGTAAAGATTGCATTCGTTATCATCCAAAATATGTGTATGTATAAACACACACACACATACATCTATACATACATACATACATACATACATACATACACACACACACACATATATACATTGACATATATACATGTATGGAGAAAGAGAGGAGGAAAATGTTACTTATTTTTACAGATAGAGCCTTTCATCTTATAGATCATTTTTCTTTATGTTTGGATGGCTCAGGGGATCATGTTGATTTAATTTTGTTCCCATTTTTGTGGCCCTCTAAGCTGCTACAGATTCATCCCAGGAGGGTGACGGAAAGTTGTCCTAACATGTGTAATGGATCTTCACAAGGACAGTCTCTCAGTGGCTGGGAATGAAGGCTCTCGGTAAACATTGAACTGTTCAAACCACTGTTTGAGCTGCAGCCATTTTCTTCTGATTAGAGTAGAGTGCTCTTAGGACATTTAAATGTATTGAGTTAGCTAAACTTTCAAGAAAATCGTTCAAAGATTCACTTATCAATACTTTGAGATTATAACTGATGATCTTAAAAGGCAGGCATATAGTCAACTGCCCCAGAGTGAGACTTAGGAGACCTGGATCTGGGGCTGTAGGCCGCAGTAGACATGCTCACTGCAGAAGGAGGAGGTAGAGATGTATTTTCCATTTCTCCTTTTTTTTTTCTCCACTATCACAGTGGCTTTTTTCAGGTTGCCAGTACTACTTAACTTCCATTTGAAAATAATGACTATGTGATTGAGACACTTGGGAAATCCAAGAGGCCCTGAGCCTACTTCATTAACTTGCGGCTCACCTTTTAGTTACAAGATATTGCAGGCTAAATAAAAAGAGAAGAAATTTCACATGTGCTAATCAGCTTTTTAAAAGAAACAGAAGTATAACTTCCTTCTTTCCCCCAAGTCAATGTGAGCTCTATAAAGTAGTTTTTAGATCATTTGCAGGCCAAGGGGCTCGGTGTTGTCCCTCTCTGTCCTGTGTGACCCTCAAATAAAACAGAAACTTTCTATGCTCATGATTTTCTCTTCATGTTGCGCTCACAGGGGTATGGGGTCATGCTACCAATATATTTTTAAGCTTCACACAATTACCCTCAACCTCAGTAAAGCATAGACCAGCGGGACAGTATTTATGACCCGTTCCTATAAAAGCCACTGTCTTAGACAGACCCACAGGAGCCAAACATTATGTAGTGCTTATAAAGAATATGAAGGGATAGTACAGGGCTAACATATTTAAACATCCTATTACTGCACTTTTGAATGTCAGTTCTTCAAGCCTGGGTTTGCTGCTCTGAAGTTTAGCTGTGTGGTTTCTCTGCAGGTTGCTGGAGTGGAAATTATTTCTGCCTCTTTTTCCTATCACCTATTCCTTTCCAAACAAAATTATCATCCTGCATTATGTAAAATTGAGGAGGGGTGGTTATTAACTTTAATCACATAGATCCAAGGGCATTTCACAATACATTACCACTTCGTTCCACTAAGCCTTGCTATTTAACTTGTTCTGCAGTAAACACATCTCACGTTGCGGTGTAAATATGAAAATAATTTTCATAGTATTGCTCACTGTCTTTCTTATACTTCAGTGAAGTTTCAATCTCTCAAAAAAATCTAAGCTAACATGAAAAGCAGAAGATAAACATTACTGTGACTTGAAGGGGAAGTGTTTACCAAAGACGTTTTGTGTGTGAACACTGCCCTCTTCTCCCCTGATAGCCCTTCTTCCAGAGGCTGTGGACCCTTTCAGAGATGAGGCATCACTGGAGGGTGTGGGATGCTGGGAGTGGACCATGAGATTATATGTAATTGTGTTTCTGATTTACTCTTTTTTCTCATGTAAAGCTAGTGTCATGTGAGCAAGCTATGCTACAAGATCCTGCCACCAGTTGCCAACACCCCAACTGCCCTGATGGCTCCAACATGGTGGAGGATGTCCCTTGAATCTTAAGCTAAAAAAGTCCCTCTTCCCTTAACATGTGCTAAGTATTGGTCACAGTGAGAAGAAAAGCAGTGAATGTATTGACTTTTATTTGGCACATAAGAAGTATTTGAGTTAAGATGCTATACTCTCTACCATGATTACAATAGACTAACCCTTGAAACTATAAGCAAGCCCCAGATTCAGTGATTATATTTTTTTCTATATGTTGCCTTGGTCATGATTTTTTGTTTCATAGTACTTGAACAGTAACTGAGACAATTTGTTTACTAAATGAATTTATTCTCAAAGCTTGGGAAATGTGTGACAAAGACAAATAGACTGTCTCGATAATTATATATTTTGGTTGAAAATAGACCTAAATAGGTGCATTTCAAAAGAAGGCAAATACAAATTAAAAAGATCGGAGACAAATGCTCAACAACAGTAATCAGGGGAAGCAACTAGGGAAGACGGGGATATAATTTCATCTCAGAGAAATGACACATAAGTTAAATATGAAATATGAAAACCAAATATAACTAGTGCCGGGCCAGATGTGAGGAAAAAGAGGGACACTTGCACACAATTGGAGGGGATGCAGAGCAGTATAGCCATTATGGACAATAATATAAAGAATATCAGAAGCATCAAAAAACCATAATATATGATCTGACCACTTTTGGAGGTATATAGTGAGGAAACAGAAATCGGCAAGTAGTGTTGTTATTCTCATAGTATCTCTTATAGCAGCTTTGAGATGGGTTGCTTGGAGGACTCAGGGGACCTGTTAGCTAATGCTTGCATCTTGCTGTTTATAGCAACATGAGTTGTTACTAGAGACCTGAGCAAAAAAAAAAAAAAAAAAAAAAAAAAAAAGGCAGCTACAGAGAGAGACAAATGTGGTGTGACCCAACCTATACATTGTCCTTAGAAGTAGGCAATGCCATGGAGGTTAGAAACTGGAGATCAGAAAGTAAGAGTAATGAGAGACTATTTAATAAACAGGAAGTAACTGACAGGCAAGAAATTCTGGTACACAACAGGGTGACAAAGAGTAAAAAGGATGGTTTCTAAAAGCCTGTGTGAAATGGCTACTAGTGCTTGCCCTTAAACAAATTATAAATGTTTCAAAGATAGCTGTTAAAAGTCTCCCCAAATATATGATCTCTCTCTATAATATCTATACACCTACAATACCAAAGTATCATATGAATGCACGCATGTGTGTGTTGTGTTCTATATAGATTTATGTTTTTAGGTATGAGTTAAAATAAATAAATTTGTTTTCATTAAGTATGCAAATAGGTTTCACATGTAAGAACTTACTATCCGTGATAAGAGAGAGGAGCCTTTTGTTATCTGCAGTTACTGGAAGATTTTCACATCTCTCCCTCTGCCTTTGTTTCTTGGAAAATCAAACCAGATCGTACAATGAAGCTAACTAAATTCATGGCCTCCACTTTGCACAGGGTCTCTGGAGACTTTCTTATAGCTTAGAAAAGCAAAATATTCAGAAATTTTGGATGGATATTTTCATTATGTTTAGAGAGAGTATTATAATAAAGACCAGTATGTTCATTTTTTTGAAATTCTTCCACTTTCCCTTGAATATTGTCTTTGGCAAAAACTAAATTACTTAACTATCTTTTCTGTATATTTAGTTACTAATGCAAATGTATTGTGTAGTGTTCTTTCAACTTAAAAAAATGACAGACTATTTTGTTTCCCCTTTTTATTTTAATATTTCATTTTCATTGGATTTTCTATCTTCTCTCTGTTTTCTATCTGAGTATTTACCAATATTCATAGTTTATAGTATCACATGTCTGGGGATTCCTGTCTTTATACCTATCATTCCTTTATTACATGTGTTCTTTCTTACAGTGTTATGTAAGAAGATGAAAAATCTATATACACACACATATAAGTTGGAAATAGTAAACAACAGAAAACCAATGGATATAATTCTTTAAAGTTTTAAAATTGATGTAGTTTACCTAAGGAAAACTTACCACATCTTTAGTATATTACAACATGCAGAGACTCATGATTAGGTACAGCAACTTAGTGAGTCAATAGCTTTAACTACTGAAAAATCCCAGGTGCTCCTTTCTTTGAAAGTATTATCATTATTTAATATAATTATACAAATCTATTCTCCATAAAAGAATCATTTTAGTTTTTATGCCTATCCCATAACATTTTTGTGAATACCGAGTTATACAATAAGATTAAGCTTAAAATTAAACATAACATAAAGTTTGTAAGTAGACATGAATAATGTCAAATGTAAGGCAGGAATGAAGAGCACACCAGAGTGATCACAATAACGTAAAAAGGAAATGTGTGCAGTGGGTCACGTTCCGAAGTCAGCCAGCCATAGCATAGACAAATTTCTCTGCCATTAACTTTTCCTGTATAGATGCTCATACTCCCAGAGTAGTAAAGAACTTAGTAAAATCCTCAGTCCTCCTACTTCTTGTTCAGAGTATCTTTTCACACATTTTCAATGTGTTATATATCAAAACCCAGTCTTTCTCAGTCATTAAATGAAGTTTTCTATTTCCGCTTGTAGATTCCTTCTCTGCTACTTATCAATACTCTTTCTATATTTGTTAAGTTGTACAAATATTTTGTCCAAATTCTGGTGTTCATTGTATTCACAGGAACTGTAAATACCAAAACTGGTAGTGAGAACTCTTCCCTCTTAACAGGGAAGCACAACATGTAGTTTAGTGCAGCTATCAAAAGTGAGGCAGAAAAAAGAAATCTTCCTGTGCTGTCTTTCCTAAGACTTATGCAGTAAGAACTTCATACTTTAAAAGCTGTAATTTGTCATTAGTCTCAGACAAGTTAAATGTAACACGTATGGCTTACAGTTAAATCATGAGTTAAATTAGCTTTCCAAATGATAATTGATTTTTTAGGCTAATATTAACTAAAGCTGAAGTGATCCATGAGTGTGTGTGTGTGTGTGTGTATATATATATATATATATATATATATATTATATATATCATTATATATATATATTATATATATTATATTATATAATTACATAATATATTATATTATATAATTATATATAATTATATTTATATATTTATATATTATATATATATTATATATATTTATATAATATTATATTACATAATTATATAATTATATTATTATATTACATATAATATAAATATATAATTATATAATATAATTATATATAATTATATATTTATATTATATGTAATATAATAATATAATAATATAATTATATAATATAATATTATATAAATATATATATAATATATATAATATATAATATATATAAAATATATATAAATATATAAATATAATTATATATAATTATATAATATAATTATATATAATTATATAATATAATTATATATAATATAATATATATAATATATACATAATATGTATAATATTATATATTATATATAATATATATGTATTATATGTAATACATATAATATATTTTATATATATATATATATATATATATATATATATATATAAACTTTTAGGTAAGATCTTATTATGTACTGTACCTGAGGTCATTATATACCTGTGGTTATTATATACCTGTGGTCATCATATGTCTGTGGTTATTATATATCTGTTGTAATTATATACCCATGGCCATTATACACCTGTGATCATTATATATCTAAGGTCATTATATATCTGTGATCATTACATATCTAAGGTTATTATATACCTGTGATCATTGTATATTCATGATCATTAAATACCCATGATTATTATATACATGTGGTCATTATATAACTCTGACCATTATACACCTGTTGATGACTGGTCTGTTGCTATGTACTATAAATACTAAGTGCAGGATCCCAAGACCTGGTTACTCCAGAGACCAGAGTTGAGAGAGTCTTCATGTAGACCCAAGTGATAATATGTGACCTTGCCTCCAAGTTATTTCTAATTGGTGAATAAAGATGCCAACAGCCAATCTACAATCTAATACCTGTGGCCATTATATATACCTGTCATCATTATATATCCGTGGTCACTGTATACCTATGGTCATTATATATACCTGTAATCATTATATATCCATGGCCATTATATACTTGTGATGACTGTATACCTGTGGCCACTTTATACCTGTGGTCACTATATACCTGTGGTCACTACATACCTATGGCCACTATATACCTGCGACCACTATATACCTGTGGTCACTATATACTTGTATACCTGTGATTTTCAGTCTGTATAAAGATGTTACTGGTACTGAAGTAGTGAGCTCTGACATGGACTGTACCTGGTGTTAAGTTCTGTGTGACAATTGTGTGTTCTAAGTGATGGATCTTCAGTCTCTAAGGATTATAGATTTTCTAGTCAGTATGTGGTGCAGTTTAGTTTGGACATCTGGTTAAGAGGAATGAACATTTTGTTCTAGCCCTCCTACTGTAAAATAAAAAGACAAACAAAAGGATAGGGACAGGATTCAGTCCAAGAAGTAAATGTAAAAAATGTTCTTGTGGTTTAAAGCAATATGCTTTACTACCTCTGACCTAAAGTTATAAATTTCCTGGAATGAATTCTCTACAGTTATTTGTTACCTCTATTTCAAAGCAAGCTACAATTCAAAAGGTTGCTTTAAAATATTTACTTTATTTTATATTTATGAGTGTTTTGCATGCATGTATGTATGTGTATCGCATACATGGCATCAGAATTTTGGAAATTGAACTCGGGTTCTCTGCATGGCAACAAATCCCATTTTTGCAGTCCAATTCTGCATTTTTAAATGAGAGCACATAGACATTACTTTAACAACATGTCTAAATAACCTTATAATAAAGGAACATCTCTCTTATTGTAAGAGTATTGTCCTCGATAGAGAATTTTCAGGTATTTTATTTTAAATAATTTACTTTCTAATATATATCAGAACACTTCAAATGGTATTGAGGTAAAATTTATAATAGAAACAAAAATATATAACATGCTTATATTCATATAGAGGGACTGGGGGAAACAAATGGGGACCTTTTAAAGGCTGTCAACTTGCTATTTTTATACATTGTTTTAGAATAAAATAGGATAGCCAAAAAAAAGCCTAATACAACATCTAAAATACAAAGAGAAGAAGCATGGGTGAGAGAAGGAACTAAAACCCCAAAACTTTCACCTGACCTCCAAACAGGCTCCCTGGTATGATATCAGGACCATTCACTAGTTAGATAGATGTCCAAATGTGATCAGAGGTCTTGTTACCAGGCTTTACTTAGAATCCATTGTATAAATTGTTATACATAGTAGGAGTTTTGTTTGTTTTTCAACTCGACAAAAACTAGGATTATCTCCAAAGAAGAAATATAAATTGAGGAAATGCCTCCATTGGAAGGACCTGTGGCCATGTCTCCCAACTTTTGATTTGTTTGTTTGTTTGTTGCCGTTGTTGTTGCTGTTGTATTTGACTAGTGGTTATTATGAGATGGTCCAGTCTACTGTGGATTCCTGTCCAGGTGGCCCTAGTTTGTAAATGAATCAAGCTGAGCAAGCTACCAAACAACTTTATTTCTTGGCCTCTGCTTCAGTTCCTGCCTTCGTGTTCCTAGTGTTCCTACCCTGACTTTAGTCAGCTGTAGAGACTGTGAACAATGTTGAATTTGGCCAAGGTGGTTATCACAGCAGGAAGGA
Organism: Arvicanthis niloticus; assembly: GCF_011762505.2. Classification (NCBI taxonomy): domain Eukaryota; kingdom Metazoa; phylum Chordata; class Mammalia; order Rodentia; family Muridae; genus Arvicanthis; species Arvicanthis niloticus. Next base: position 45,638,845 of record NC_133429.1, read on the forward strand.
ACAGACTACAGCAATTTCTTAAATGTATTTTTATCTCTAAATAAGTATAATTTTTTAAAACACCAACGTTCTTGGCGACTAGCAGTTTATAAGAGGAACAGCCAGGTTTTTAGGTTTTTCAACTAATCATCTTTGTTAAAGTAAATAATGTAGGTATTAGTGTGTATATGCATGTATGTGTGGGCATGTGCATATAGCATACATAGGTAGATTAGGACTGGACATTCTTAATTACAATCTAATTTAGATGAAAGCAAGAAAATGTCATATATATATATATATATATATATATATATATATATATATATTTGTAAAATGAAGTCATGATAGATATATTATTATGTCATCTGAAATTCCTCAAACATTAGTAATATGACCTGTAGGGTTCTTTTTTTTCTGTTCAAGTCATTTGAAATGTCTTTACAAATGTTTTAAAGACAGAATGATTTGTGTGCTACTTTAGTCTTAACAGTATACTACTAGTTGATATGTGTTAACTTTTGTCACACTAACATGCAACTAGAAGCAACTGGATGACTAGCAGTGACTTGATATAAATCTGCTATTACATGCTTAAAAACAAGTGATATTTTTTTCAGATACTTGGACAAATTAGTTTTGTGTGTGGATTCTTTCTGATCTGTTATGCAGCACACATGTAATATTCATGCTTAATCTTTTATTTTTGGACTCCATTTTCTCACTGTCTATGTAAGAATTATCTTCTTATCCCTATAAAGCACTTCCAACCCAAAAGCAGGTAGAGCCTATTGCCAGGTAGATTATTTAACCCCTTATGAGGTAATGCAAGATTAGCTTGGTAGCCATCATTACAGTTCAGTAAATTCACATAATCTCCTCCACTCTCAACAAAAGATTAAGACCTTTGGAAGCTCTGATGACTGATGTACAGTCAGCCTTTTATGACAGGGACAGTGGTGATTTTCACTTTAAGCCTAGATTCCTAAGAATCTCCCACATCAGAACATCTAGTTCTCATTGCTCGACTAACATGAGCCAGAAGTGGAACTTCGGCCAATGAGGCTTGTACCCTCTGTTCATTGACTTGGTTATCACCAGAAACAAGCTTTTGAATCTGCACACATTCTTCTCTAAGTGGTCCTAGTAACCGCACCCTAGTGTGTGTGCACAGTCTTCAACTTTCACAGTTGACTGCATCTACAGATACTTTCTTGGTTGCTTCTTCTCCTGTCTTACTCTATCCAACTTCCGAGTGCTTTGCCCCTTATTTTTAAACTAGGAACTTTCACTCTCCTTTACCTGTTCTTTAGGCAAGATGTTTTTTGGTTTTCTGTTCATATGAGTTCTTTAGTAGAGTCTTGGGATCTTCTAACATGCCCTTTTCTCCTTGGTTAGAATCCATGTACCATCCCACCAGAGCTGGTGGTGACAACTGACTGCTTAGGACTCTGTTAACACTCATGGAAGAGACAGCAGTCCTTGCCTATCTTGTGTGGTTTGTAGTCCACAAATAATTTGAGGATCACAGTCTATTTATTCTTGGTTTTCTGCATATGAACAGGGATACAAATGGTGATAATTTGTTGGGTAGAGAGATTTCACAGTGGAAGGCTGGGGAGACATGAAATATCAGCTGTCTGCTTTCCTCAAAGTAAAGCATGGTGCTGGGGCTAGACATTTAAGAAGATGAAACTTCCAGGTTGCTGCTCTTGTTATCATTGTTCTTCACTAGAATAGAAGGCCCTGGGTTGTTTTTACAGAATGGAATTTTGATGTTAGAGAGAGGAGCAAGTGCAGTCCAGTCCAAATGCCTTGGTCCTTCCTCAGAGTATTTCTACTTGAACAATTTTCCATTTGCAGTTTCTTCTTAAGTCCCACGCCAAAGACCCAAGTCTTTCCTTTTAATTTGTTTTAAATAATTTTAATTCTTTATTTTCCCACTTTGATTTGGAAATAACCATGCCTCTTTCCTTTTGCCATTCTGGAGCTCCCACCATCGCTCAGGTTTCTAGCTGTTCCCCACTTTTTCACTCACTGCAATTCTCCTGCAGAGCCATGTGCACATGCTCGAGGTCCCACATGCATTACATGGGACATTAAGTGCTCAGTGAGATCTGTGTTTCACATTTCTAAAATTTTAGAAGCACCTATGATACAGATATGTGTGCTTCATACATAAATATAATGCTCTGATTTTAAAATGCTAATAGCAGATATGAAGGAAGTAGAGACAGATTAAAATTTCATATAGAGCCCAGAGTCTAACATGACATGCATGAAGTTTAGGATGAGATTATAAGAGAAGCAAACACAGATCTTAACATTGTTCTCCAGGGACAAAACTGAAGGCAATAAGTATATACCACACATAGAGTGGATGATAATACCTTAGCAATAGTAGAAACAAAAAAAGATGGAAAAGACTCAAAGGTAATGGTATTAACAGTGGACCACAGTAATGTGGGTAAGATCATTTATGGAATTGACGTTGTCTACAGGTAAAGGAAGATTTACTGAGACTGTTTAGTATTTTATTTCAACTTACAAGAATATTTATTAAGTAACTGACAATGTATCTTTTTCATTCTAATTACTTTAGATATTTGCTTCAGTTAAATAATAAATTTTGTTTAGTTTATTTGTTCACTAAAGGATTAATTATCATGAACTTAATCAGTGTATAATTCTGTCTGTCAGGGATCAATTGTGCTGTGTTTGCATGTAGTTACTCTATGATACATGCTAATTTAATCTCTGTTATATTATCATACATTTTATTTAGGTTTCATAACTTACACAGTTATAGATGATGCAGAAATGTCTTTTAAACTAAAAATCATATTTAGTATGGTAACATTTGTCTTTTGCTTACAAGAGCCTAGACTAATATTATTTTATCTATTTACCTTTATTGAAATTATTTTTTCAATGTATTCTGATCACAATATTCTCTCTTCCAACACCTCCTTGATCCATCCCACATCAAACCCACGTACGTTGCCAGCTTCTTAATCTTTCACTTTGGAAAACAAACAAATGTAACAGGCAAGTAAACAATCAGAATAAAAGCAAAACAAAATAACAAAGAAAAGGCACAGGCAGTTGGATCTCTGAGGTTGAGCCCAGCCTGATCTACAGAGTGAGTTCTAGGACAGCCAGGCTACACAGAAAAAGCCCTGTCTTGGGGTAAAACAAAACAGAAAAACAAAACAAAACAAAAATATGACATGGGGCACAAAGTCTACCCAAATACATACATGAAACTGATAACTTAAATCAGAACAGTCACGTGTACAATGTTGAATGTCTCTGGGCACCAGGTCCTAGCAGAACAGTGGTACATGACAGTCGTTTAAACCTCACATGCTTGCAAAGTAATCGATGGTGGTGTTGAAATTAATTTTTGTAACTGCTAGTGGGGTGTTTGGTACATTTCTCTGTATGTTTCTGAGGTTGCAGGTTGAATATACACATGAATAGCTTGCTCTGAACTATTTTACCATATTTCCAAAACAAGACAATCTCTCCATGTTTCTGACTGTCATGCTTTTTACATAAGAGAAGAATGTCTAAATTAGTGTTTAAGGTGATATCTCAACACAATGAAAGAGTTAGATATCTGAATAAAGGACTTTGTTACCAGAATAACTGTGGAAATTACCAAGGTCCCAGTTGTTACTAAAACACTACGCATATTTTGTACAGCATTGGTTTGGTTTCTTAATGGGTGAAGCACTTAAGCATGCTGTGAAAGCTTGTGAGGAGTTAATGTAAGGGAACTTTAAAAGCATCATGTGCAATTTAGAACATCCCAATAGTCACTCTTATGTTTATGCAAAAATATGTAACACAGAAATAAAACCACAAAAAGCAAATGGAAATTGTAATATATCTTACATATGCACGCCAACTAACATATGCATACATATGACTATGTATGTTAAACTCATGTATATACACATAAGATTATAGACACATGGACACATGGAATCACAGAAGCACATATGTAGGTACATATACTTAAAAGAGCAATCATATGAATAGGCATATAGTCATTTTTAAACAAAAATACATATCCAGACATATGCACATGTACTCAAAATATATCATAGATATAATGTATACTTCTATATAATTATAAATATATTTGGTAGTAGAGGTAAACTTTAACATTTTATTCAGTTTTCCTTGACTAAAATTCCAACAGTTATTCAACAGCCACAGATCGTTACTCAGATTTTGGTATTGCAGGTATGTGTAAGACTTACCTAAAATACTAAGTCTAAACTCATGACAATCAGAAATACTTCCTCTCATGAAAGGTTTAGTAAGAAGGTCAACATCAGCTGTTCAGCCAACTACTTGAAAACATTTAAAAAATGAACAGAAAACTTCTTAAATAAAATAATGAGTTTTGTTTTGTCTTCATGACTATTTAATGCCACACACATACACACACACACACACACACACACACACACACACACACACACACACACATATATATATATATATATATATATATATATATATATATATATATATGAATTTTAATCCAGCAACCAGCCTGTTCAGGCAAGAAATCATATCTAAAGAATGCCTAGGTCTGTGTAATCTGGCTGGAATGAAACACCTTTAATCTCTCAGATTTGTATACAGACAAACCATTAGTACACACCTTTAATCCCAAACAACCATAAGGTTAGTTTCTAGAAGGAAGCAGCCAGCCAGAAGTCAGTGCAGTGAGTGCAGTGCAGTGGAGCTAAGTGTATCCATGAATCCATGCAGGTCAAGGCAGGTCAACAGAGGAGCAACGAGGAGCCAGAAGATTAGAACAAGTTGCTAGAGTTAGTTTGAGACCAAGTAAAGCAATTCAGTGAGAACCTGAGAGAAGCCAGATTGAATCATTCAGCTAGGAGAGGAGAAGCAGCCAGCCAGAGTTCATAAAGAACTAGACAGGGTGAGTATTATGACATTTTACTGGCTTGCACACTCATTCTTTATGGTCAAATTATCTCAGAGTGCTATTAGAGGAATAAAATAAGAAATTTTATTCTCCTGTCTTGATCTACTTGTCTAGGTACCATTAACATTTAGCCATGCCATCCAGGAGGCACAACCTGCTTAAAAGGAAGAAGGGTTTTTCTTGCCACATTCATAAACTATGTGATGGAAGCAAAAAAAATTACCAAATACAATATGCCCTATGGAATTTATTAGAAAATAACATTTGACACCATAACAACAGGTATAAAATTGGTTAGGTTATATTCTACCTAAAAATATAATTTTTTTTACTCTGAAATGATAGAAATTTACCTTCCCTAGAAAATGTTCCGTGATCATGATGCTGGCATAGTAAGGGCAGCATGCTCGCTCAGTTCTAGCTGGAGGTAGTGCTGACAGTGCCCTCTTTACTACTGTTGTTCTCAGACGTGATTATGTCCAGCCAGTAAAATTTTAGGACATAACTGTAGATAGTGTTGGTGTAAGGTGGAATGACAAGACTACTGTCATGACTAAAAGGGGTGTTTTAGGTTGACAATAAAAACCAGACAATCTTCAGCCTCAATCATTTGCTACAATGTAACCTGCACCATTGTCGCTTCATTATGGACCATCTAGGAATTGTGTTCCTTGCAGAGAGCACACCACTTTTGTGATGTCTATATTCTTAGTTGTCAATTAGGCTACATCTGGAAGCAACTAAAACCCAAGCAGCTGGACACATCTTTGAGGTATTTTTCCTCACTGGATTATTTGAGATTGGAAGATCCACCTAAATCTGCATCATTTAATTTCCCATGACCCACCCTGGTTCTGGACCACATCTTCTGCTGGCTGCCCATATACAAGCATGTGGAAGGAGGAAGTTTGGGCTTGTTAACCACTTGTCCTCACCCTGGCACTGGATTTAGAGTTTACTTCTGGCTTCCAACATCTGTAGAACACAAACTGACAAATCCAGCCTTGTGAACCAGATGACTATTGAATTCTTGGACTTTCCACAGGGAGACAGCCATGGTTGGACTAGGGAGATGACAGCCTGTAGCCAGTTGTAATAAAGCTTCTTTTATGGATTCAGCTTTGCTCTAGCATTTCTGTTCTTGAAGAACAGAACCTTGACTGACACAGTCATTGTCAAAATTGTCTTTAGACAGGTCTTTCTACTGACTACAAAAAAAAACAGAACACTCTTCCCCCCAATCCTAATGAGAGTCTAGAAATCCAAGCATCTATGATTTTTGTGTTGATTCCAGTGTTATGTTGTCTCTAAAAATAAAAGCAGGTGCCATTTTTTTAATGTCAGCCTGTTTCAAAACATGCTTTCACTAATGTATATGACTCCATATGATGGTAAGACAAATTTTATTATTATTGTGTGCTTTTGAATGCCTTCTGCTATGTTCTTGATAATTTTACAAAGTTAAAATTACTCTAAATAACATAGACAGTTGTTACTCTCTCTCTTTCCATGGTGATTTTCTAAATTTTCTCAAATTTAGAGATATGGATTAATTTAATTATCATGGAATAATTGCATTTGCTGTGAATGCCAATGGTCATTTGGTTGCCAAACAGTAGATATTTTAGTCTTAATATTGTATATTTATGATCCCTTTGGATGCTTCCAGTCACTTCTGTTTTTTTTAAAACTCATCTATTTCTCTATTTGCCCAGTATATCTTTCTAGTTTTCCTCAGAATCACAGAATTATATTTTCAAGTAATGTCTTTTTTTTAAAAACTTTTTTTGAATAGTTATAATTTACAGGCTCATTGGTTTTCTTTTCTGTTATATCTTCTCATTATAAAAGGTCCCCTTACCTAAAGTTCTATTTTTGCATCATTGGTTACAGAGGACCAATTACTTGTGGACTGAAAATATTAAACTAAAATTCCCAGCAACTGATAAATTTTAGGTTGTGCAACACTTTTGTGCTTTTGTGGATCAATACTTTTATCCAATGTATATGTATTCCTTATGGTATCACCACTCAGTCATGCAATAGTAATCTCAGGTATTATATGAATATTAGAATACTTGATATATTAGCAGAGTACTTATGGCTAAGTAAGCCAGTTTTTAATATTTTACTCATAGGGTAATGATGCTGGCAATACATCAGAGATGAAAAAAGGCCATGAGGTGTTACTTTCTGAGTAAAGTAAAAGTATGAATGTGGTAGTATCAGACCCATTCTTTTTATATTTTTTATATTTTATTATCTGTTGTTGCTATCGATCTTCTACTGCACCTATTTTAAACTTTAAATTTTGTCTCAGGAATGTATAAAAAAAAGCGTTGTTCATGTGAGGCTTAGTGCAGCTAAGGCCTCTACTCATGTCTTGGAACTCATAGGCCACACATAAAGAACACTATTGTATATACCCTCCCTAGAAAATTATTTCATTTGGTTTTAGAGACCTTACCTACATTTCTATCTAAAAGTTCTACACATGATCCTCCCACTGCAACCATCGTAATGTTACCTAAATTCTCACTTGAATATTAAGTGGTTATTCATATTCTAGATTTTTATGAAAATGCATTAATTGCATACCTTTATTTCTAACAATATAGACACATTCAATTCATTGTTCATTTCAGTTTTTGAAGTATTTTGAAAATGAAACCCTATCACTATTAAAAATAGTTGACTTACAAATAACAAAGTATACATCTCACATCTTTTTCAAGAGACATAATGCAAATTGTGAACAAGTTATTTATCTCTGCTCCATCTGTGATCCATGAGACAAACAGTTTTTGCAATTTGATTAGTTTTATAAATCATGTTTGGTGAACAATAAATCAAATCTAATTACCCTTCTGAGAAAATATGTTTTCCACACTGTGCACTTAAATATATACAAAACTCTGCATATTAATTCTACACACAAACTGACAGACACACAGAGAGAGACACACACAAATACACATATGAATGTATAGTTAATTTTAAGTGTCTGCTTGACAAACCATGCAATATCCAAAAAGGTAGGGAAATATTACATCTGGATACAACATTCTGGTTGTTTCTGAGAGAGAACAACACTTTAACTTTTGGACTAAACACCGAGAAAACTTGTATCTATAACAAAAATATAGAAGGTGAAATTAGCTCTGTCTGACAGTAGCAGCCAGGATGCTTCTCTTCTACTGCGCTCTGTGTTTTGTATTCTGCTCTGTTCTCTGAATTTTACATCATAAGATAATTACAAAATCTGACAAATTGGCTGTCTTTTTTTTTCAGGGCCTTGAAATACAGTACTACCTTTTCTGAGATACATGGAGTCAGATGGCACACAGTGGAGTTTTCTAGTAGAAACAGAAGGAATACTACCTAATTCATTCTATGAAGCCACAGTTACTCTGATACATCCTAAGCTACACAAAGACTCAACAAAGAGAGAACTTCAGACTAGTTTTGCTTATAAAAAATGATGCAAAATTACTCAATAAAATTCTCACAAAGTGAATCCAAGAATATATCAAAAGGATCATTCTCCATGATCAAGTAGGCTTTATCCCAGGTATGCAGGTATGTTTCAATATACAGAAATTCATCAACATAATCTACTATATAAGCAAACTCAAAGAAAAAAATCACATGATCATTTCATTAGATATTGAAAAAGCCTTTGACAAAATACAATGACCTTCATGGAGAGATCAGGAATTCAAGGCACATACCTAAACATAATAAAAGCACTATACAGCAAATCAACAGTTAAATCAAATTAAATGGAGAGAAACTTAAAGCAAATTCAGGGACAAGGCTGTCCACTCTCTCCCTAGTTATTTAATATAGTACTCAGAGTTCTAGCTAGAACAATTAGACAACAAAGGAGGTCAGAGGTATAAAATTGGAAAGGAAGAAGCCAAGGTATCATTATTTATGGATGATATGATAGTATATATAAGCAACCCCTAAAATTCTGCCAGAAAACTCCTATAGCTGAGAAACAATTTCAGCAAAGTGCCTGGATATAAAATTAACTCAAATCAGTAGCTGCTATGTACACAAAGGATAAACAGACTGAGAAAGAATTTGGGAAACAACATCATTGACAATAGTCACAAATAATATAAAATATCTTGGTGTAACTCTATCCAAGCAAGTAAAATATGTGTATGACACGAATTTCAAGTCCGTCAAGAAAAAACCAAAGAAGACCTCAGACAATGTCAAGATCTCCCATGCTCATAGATTGGCAGAAATAACATAGTAAAAATGCCCATCTTATTAAAAGCAATCAACAGATTCAATACATTCTCCATTAAATTCCATGTCAATTCTTCACAGAGAAAAAAAGAGCAATTCTCAACTTCATATGGAATAACAAAAACCCCAGGATAGCTAAAACAATTCTCTACAATAAAAGAACATCTGGGGGAATCACCAGCCCTGACCTCAAACTGTACTACAGAGCAATGGTGATTAAAAACCACATAGAACTTGCACAAAGACAAATAGGTCAATCAAGGGAATACAACTGAAGATCTAGAAAAAAGCTCACATACCTATGGACACTTGATCTTTGACAAAGAAGCCAAAACCAAACAGTGGGAAAAAAGAAAGCATTATCAAGAAATGCTGCTGGTCTAACTGGCATGTAGAAGAATGCTAGTTGATCCATTTTTATATCTTTGTACAAAGATCAAGCCCAAGTGGATCAAGACCTCAACATAAAACCAGATACACTGAAGCTAATAGAAAAAATAGTGGGGAAAACCCTTGACATCATTGGCCCTGGGAAATTTTCTTAGGGGCAAAGGAGAGGGGTATGAAGTAGAGGGCTTGTGGAAGGGGACCTGAAAGGGGACAACATTTAAAATGTAAGTAAAATAATTAATAGAAAATATATGACTATTATCTTTAAAAATAAATACTTAATGTCTTAGGTTTTGTATTCCTGCACAAAACCTCATTACCAAGAAGCAATTTGGGGAGGAAAGGGTTTATTCAGCTTACACTTCCACATTGCTGTTCATCATCAAAGGAAGTCAGGACGGGAACTCACACAGGACAGGAACTTGGAGGCAGGAGCTGATGCAGAGGCCATGGAGGGATGCTACTTACTGGATTGCTTCCTCTGGCTTGCTCAGCCTGCTTTCTTATAAAACCCAGGACTACCAGCCCAGAGATGGCACAACCCACTTACCTCTTGATCACTAATTGAGAAAATTCCTTACAGCTAAATCTCATTGAGGCATTTCCTCAAGGGAGGCTCCTTTCTCTATGATAACTCCAGCTTGTATCAAGTTGACACACAAAACCAGCCAATACAACTGACCCCTTGTCAACTTGACATACAAACACTATTAACCCTCAACCCTTACTTTCTTATTCATCCCCAAGATCTAATAAATTAAAAGTCCCACAGTCTTTGCAAGTTCTTACATATTAAAATTTCCATCTCTTTAAAATATCCAATCTCTTTTGAAATTCAAGGTCTTTTTACAATTCAAAATCTCTTAAATGTGGGCTCCCCTAAAATACTTTCTTACTTCAAGAAGGAATAATATGAGGACACATTCACAATAAAAAGCAAAATCAAAGTCTAACCATCCAATGTGTGGGATCCACTCACAGTTTTCTGTGTTCCTCCAAGGGCTTGGGTCACTTCTCCAGCTCTGCCCTTTGTAGCCACATCTTGTCTTGTAGGTACCAGCTGCCTGTACTCCACTGCTGCTGCTGATCTTGGTGGTCATCTCATGGTACTAGTGTCTCCAAAACATTGCTGTCTTCTGCTGCAACTGGACTATACTTTAACAATTAGCCTCCAATAGCCTCTTTTCATAGTGCTAAGCCTCGTCTTCTCTGCATGACCCCTTCAGTCCTGGGCCTTCAACTGCCACTGAGGCTGCAACTTTACCAGTGGCCTCACCTGGCATCTCACAGTGCCAAGCATCAGCTGCTACTCCATTGTGTATCAAAACCAGTACCACCTGGGCACTCTCATACATTACAAAGTCTTGCTGCCAACATGAGGTACAACCATGGCTGCCTCTGGAACACAGTTTCTCTGTGCTCTCAGGAAATACTTCCCAGAAGATTTCACCTGAGTGATGCTGGTATCTTCTTAATCGGTGCTAATTTCTTAGCTCCAGTATCAATCTTTTCGGTAGTGCAAAGGTTTTGCATTAGTAGTTCTGGTATCTTGTTAATCATAGCTGATTCTTCAGCCCCAGCTAACCAAAACCAAAGAATCTTTACAATCAAAACAGCAATGACCCTAATAAGAGTCTTTAATCTTCCCTCTGAAATTTCATAAGCAGGCCTCCATCATTTGAACTGTTCTCAACATTATATTTCATGCTCTCACAGAACATCCCACAGAGCTCTTAACATCTCAATGATTCTTCCATCTCAAAGTTCCAAATTCTTTCCACAGTCCTCCCCAAAACATGGTTAGGCTGTCACAGGAATACCCCACTGCCAGTACCAGTTTGTTTTAGTCAGGGTTTGTATTCCTGCACAAAACACCATGACTAAGAAGCAAGTTGGGGAGGAAAGGGTTTATTCAGCTTACACTTCCACATTGCTGTTCATCACCAAAGGAAGTCAGGACTGGAACACACACAGGACAGGAACTTGGAGGCAGGAGCTGATACAGAGACCATGGAGGGATGTTACTTACTGGCTTGCTTCCCCTGGCTTGCTCAGCTTGCTCTCTTATAGAATCCTGAACTACCAGCCCAGGGATGGCACCACCCACAATGGGCTGGGCCCTCCCTCCTTGATCATTAATTGAGAGAATGCCTTACAGCTGCATCTTATGGAAACATTTCCTCAAGGGAGGTTCCTTGCTCTGTGATAACTACAGCTTGTATCAAGTTGACTCACAATACTAGGCAGTATACTTAGATAATTCAGAGTACATATAATATGTATGTAAATTTCTGTTCCTTTCAGTGGTTGTTTCCCTTGAGAACTTGAAATTATTCACACATATACAGATACGTAATATTTAAATAACACACAACAGTTGAGTAAAAAAAGCACATCTTCCATTTGCAAATGAAAATAAGTGAAACCACATAGTTGTCTGGGCTCATGAATGAATAGCAGGCACAGTTATGGGTGAAAATTTTGAAGATCTACCATCTGAGAATTCACCAGTTTTCTGAGGTAGCCTACCTAATGGCAGATATATATATATATATATATATATATATATATATATATATATATTTCTGTTGGAAATTCTTGGCTGCTCTCTTTAATGACTACACATCAACAAATATGGTGAACATGCTCTGCTAGGACCACACACCTTTTATAAGTCATTGTTGATACTAACTTTGGGATCAACAAACAGTAGCAAAGGCAACACAACACACACACACACAGAGAGAGAGAGAGAGAGAGAGAGAGAGAGAGAGAGAGAGAGAGAACAGACAAAGGCAAGTTTTGTGGAACACAGGTTTCTTTTTGTTGTTGTTGTTGTTGTTAACATAAGCCCTGGAAAGATATAACCATCTTCTCACCTGAAAATGAATATTCCTCCTTATCTTCACTCTTCATTCTTTCTCTTTCCTCTCCATTTTCTTTCTCTTCTTTCTCTACTTTGAGCCAAACAATTAATATTGCTATGTTTTAAAAGAATGTTAAACTATTATTTCTAGGCAACTAATTAGCAATTTTAATGGCAGTATAATAATTGTCAGTTTTACAAACTATAACATCTACACATGAAATAACTGCTAAACAAACAGCATTTGATATAAATTCTTATCTCAGGGTCAGCTCATTGCTAATCTTATTTCATCTTATTTAGAAAAAGAGACACAGAAAATATAGTGGTTTACTCTCAGTAAAATTTTATTTGTTTCATACAAAATTGTGAAGAAATTGGGAGTTCTAGGACTAATGAAGGAATTCTATCATCTTCAAGGATGTTGTTTACTCCCGTTTCCCAGCAGAGGACACCATGTAAGAGAAAACATCTTTCACTGAGATGATATGCCAGTGTGCACATCACTGAAATTATATCTTATTTGCCCTTAATAGAGGAATATGAACAACATTAGTTGTGAGACTGTCTATGAAGCATACTTTGTTCCTAGGTGACCAAGTATCTAGCTAGAAGCTAGTGGCTTTTACAGACATAGTTTACACTTGACCCTGAGGATATGTTACAAAAATTTCCAGGGATGTATGAGGCCATAGATGATAGAACATAACCCAATACTTATTATATTTTCCATATACATATATGTATATATGTATGGAAATATATGCATATACACATATGGAAAATATATTTTTCATATATATTCAAAAGATATTTAAATTTTGTGTTTATACATATGTATATATGCACAAAATCTAATCAATGAATTGGTCAGAGTATGAATTATGTGTAATATCTAATTAACTATAATATAATTTTATGAATACAATTAAATATCATTGTTATTCTATAATTAACTTTGGTCTCAGAAAATATCTTGTAGCTTTATATTTTCCTTAAAGTAAGTATCTTAGAGCTTCCATTCTGCAATTGCAAATGGTCAGGACCCACTCCTGTGGTTCTGTGTGTAAATTAAGGGTGATGATACCATGGCAGTTGCTGGGATAATGAGCATGATGCAAAGCAAACAGCGAATACATGAGATAAAGAGATCCCTCCACATCAGAGTAGGGGGTAATCACAGTGGTGTAAACTTCAATATGCTATTCAGAATAGCAAATAACTTAAATTGTATGAATTGTTTATTTTTGAAAGCTTTCATTTTATATCTCTTCATTTTTGTTGGCTATGGATAATTGAGTGGCAAGGAGCAGAAGCACGTTTTGCAGTGGTGATAAGATAATTTAATACAGTACAAAGTAACAAAGAGCAAGGTGTATTGGAATAACATTTAGAGAAGAAATTAGACATCATTCTAATATTTCAAATAGAGGTAAAACTAATGTAAAACATATATAAAAGTATGTTCTAAAATGAAAAATACCTCAGAGATTATATGTGATGTGCATATGTAAAATAATACATAGTTAAATTATTTTATATTTCTTAGTTTGGGGTCAAAACCTCTGAACACTTCCCAGGCTAGTCTGAAAAGGGAACAAGGCAGGGCTAACATGGATGGAAAGATATTGTTGTTGATTTCCGATTAAAAAGAGAATAATACTTTAGACATGGCAGGTCCTATTGTTTAGAGATAGAGACAATAATCTACATTGTATAAAATAAAAATAAAAGTCCCATGTGCAGATCACTGCTCTAGTTTATGGAGCTACCAGCCATGGTGGCAAGTGCTCTGAATATTTTGTCAGCAATCATAAAAATGCTGAAATCAAAGAGTTCAGTCTGCCAGGGTCTGCTGTGTATAGTGAGCAGTGAGGATGAAGTGAGCAGACAGGACGCAGTCATCAGTCAGATACAGTGAGCAGTCAGGGTGAAGCGAGCAGCCAGGGTGCAGTGAGCAAGCAGGGTGCAGTGAGCAGGCAGGGTGCAGAGAGCAGGCAGGGTGCAGAGAGTAGTGAGGATGCAGTGAACAGCCAGGGTGCAGTGAAAAGCCAGGATGCAGTGAGCAGTGAGGGTGCAGTGAGCAGCCAGGGTGCAGTGAGCAGCCAAGGTGCAGTGAGCAGTCAGGATGCAGTAAGCAGTCAGGTGCAGTGAGCAGTCACAGTGCAGTGAGCAGTCAGGATGCAGTAAGCAGTCAGGTGCAGTGAGCAGTCACAGTGCAGTGAGCAGTCAGGATGCAGTAAGCAGTCAGGTGCAGTGAGCAGTCACAGTGCAGTGAGCAGTCAGGACGCAGTAAGTAGTCAGGTGAAGTGAGCAGTCAGGATTCAATGAGCAGTGAGCATACAGTGAGTAGCTAGGGTACAGTGAGCCGCCATAATGGGGTGAACAGGCAGCATTCAGTGAGCAGTCCTGGTGCAGTGAGACATCAGGGTGCAGTGATCAGTGAGCATGCAGTGAGTGGCTGAGGTGCAATGAGCAGCTGGGGTGTAGTGAACAGGCAGCATGCAGTGAGCAGTCAGGGAGCTCTAGTAATGACCAGTTAATTTTTCTCCAGCACATTACTTTCTATAGTGTGTGTAGACTACATCTAGTTGACTGAGGCTTTAGGGAGTAAGACTGAATTTTTCCAAATAAAAGAATTCCCTCTCAAGGCTAAAGCAAAGAAATACTGTATGTATTTTGTCTTACAGTCCAACCTTATAGACTTAAGAACTGTGTATCACACCAACTTGTACCTGAACTTCCAGACTTCCAGCCATCTCCATGCTCCAGACTTGCCAACCTTAACTATTGCACAGCTTAGTATCTCAAAATAAATTGTTTATTTGTATTTCTGTCAGTTTCTTGGCCCTTATTTCTGTTCTGCTGTCTCTCTGTCTTCCTCTGTTCGTCTCTTTCTCTCTGTAACTTTGTTTCTATATCCATTTTATTCCATATGTCTGGATAATCCTAAAATAAAATTTTAGATTGATTAAATAGATATATGTGACATATCCAATTATAAAAATATACTGGTTGATCCATATTGTGTCAGTTGGTCTTAACATACATGAGCAATCATAAGTACAAAATTTAATATATTTGACTACGGAAAAAGGAAAATATACTGCACACAAGTAATCACCATAAGTGTCCCGAAGCTAGTAAAAAACTGGATGAAAACAATTAGAATGAATAATATACTTAATATGCAAAGAATCATTAATTAGTAAGTAAAAGGTACAAAATATTAGTGAGAAGATGACATGGGGTTCATGGAAATAAGCTCCATATAGATAAAAACAAAGCAGTGGTAAAACTTACACTCCAGCAAGCAGCTGTGTGAGCCGTGATACTCTTGACATACACTTTGCTTGGGTTTTAAATGAATGCCATTTTTCTGAAATGCTGTTTGTTAACATGCACTTGAGGAGCAATGACATGATCAGTCTGCTTTTGGAACTGTCTTCTGGGAACAATCAAGATGTCGGCGTCGAGTTAGGCATACTGGGAGATAGTCATGGCATTTGTAACTCCAGAGAACTGTAAGGAACTTGATATAATTGACTCAGGAATTGTGAAATAAATCAGTAGAATTTCTAGGAAGGGAAAATTATTAAGTTCATGCCTTGAGAAATATAAAACGATAGAAAATAATGAGAAAAAAAGTAGTATTAATTGAATTTTCTCCTTAAAATAAGGCTCCTTGGGTCAGGATTGTGATTCATATTGTCACATTAAATTGCCAGTCACTTCAAAATTTCAATAAAATTTACAGATAACAAAACTGAGTAATAATTTATCTCAGTGTTGGAATGCAGGAAAGAAACAAAAGATGCCAACTCTATATAGCCAGGAATATATATTTCTCATGTGCTACTAAGGCATTTTTTCCTTACTTTTCTTTTTTTTAGCTTAGCGTAGGCTAAGTTTTTCTGGCTTATCATGTAGGTATAGAGCTACTACTTCTATTAAAATGTGAGGGAAATATGTCTCTAGAATTGTTTTTAAAAGTGCTTCTCAAATATACATTATTAATTTTAAGAGCTTGCTTACTCTCTTGCAGGGTTGGGAGGCTAATGTGTTTTCCTCTTTTTAAATACTCACTATAGCTAGTGACAGAGAAGAGACACACATAGCAAAGGGAGAGTCTGAAAAGGAGCTTAGAGATGTCAGAGCAAAGCAAACATATGGGTCTTTCCACGGCTGTGCTCCTTGGCTCCTTCAGACTTATACAACACCCAGCGATCTGTGCTGTAGCAATTCACACCACCTATAATCTTGGAATTCTTGATGCCCAATTGGGAAGTTAAAGCTAGAAGCCTCTTAGCCAATGTAGAAACCTAGTGAGCTTGGGTGTTGAGTGGAAATTATTCGTGAGGGCACAAATGGGTTTGGGTTTGTTATAGTTTCCAATACAAAACTTAATGATCAAAAATTAATATGATTTTCCAAGTAGTCATTCTCACTCCAACCCTCATACTCAGTCTACAGAGTACAAGCGAGCAGAGAGTACACCAGTAAGCAAACAAAGAAGAATAAACAAAAGACCTGGCAACTTTTATAAATGCCCAAGGCCTATTTTTAGTGTTTCCTATTATGACTGAGCAAATCTCAGACAAATACCCCATTTACAGTTGCTTAGACAAGGAATTATTGTTTGAGCAGGCTAATGCTCACGTACTCATTCAGAAGATACTTATTATTATCACTATATGGCAATCACCTTGCTCGACAGTGTGTGCATGTTGTAGTTAGTAAGACAAACTTAAAACCTGCTTTCATAGATACTCTAGGTTTATGTGAGAAGAAAGTAAAGTCGATGGTTATAGAGGTGTAAGATAATGTGAGACCAGGACATAGGACCTGGGGACTATATCAAGTTACTTGGACTCCTTTGTCAAAGCAAATTGGGAATGAATCACCTTAGTAGAGCCTATTTATGGGACACAGCGATATCTCCATGGTCACAACACCCTTCTAGCTGCTTGTGATACGGAGCCCAAACAGGCAAAACACAAATCTTGAGTCCGAAATTCTAGCAATCCTATAGCCCTCTGCAGGATTGTTTTGAAAGTAGTTTGATCTACCGAGGTAGCCATGAGAAGGGAGAGCTTTGATCAGTGTCTACTTAGAGTAGAATTATCAGTAACAGCATGAGTGCAGGAGGCAGAAGAATGAGGGAACGGTGTCATCTAGGATTTCTGGAGGAACAAGAAGCTGGGTTGAGTAACAGCTCACCGAACTTTGAGCAATGAACAATGTGCACATGTTTAGACATTCATTGTCTATAAATCCAAGAAGTGAAGCTGAGGATAAAGATAAAGTAGGGGTATAGTTAGAGAGCTGCTGTCTAAAAACAGAGGAACCAAGAGTTCAGATTCCAGGTCACCGGATTTCATGTTATCCCTGCCTTTCCTCTAAAAGCTTAGAAGAATTAGATATCTCTAGTTTGGCAAAACTTGGCACTCTTATTCTTTATTGGGATGCCACGAGGAAGTGAACAGTATTCAAACCTCTGAGTCAAGGGTGTTACCCATCCTCTTTTGCATATTTCTTCTACACATCTTCTATTTGCTTCGAACCTAGCAGCAATACAGCAATACGTAACCATTTTGTGTTACTTGGAAATTTCTATAAGTTTTACTGGTACTTTAAAAGCCTTTTAAAATAAGTATCTGAGGTGTGCTTATGTAGCAAAAACTATCTATTTTGTGCTGCTTCCTCTAAAGAGGCAGACCCTCTCTCTAACCATGCCCTGGATCCACGCTTGTCTTCAGAGACCTCCCTCAAACATGGCGCTTCTTTCCTGTACCTTCAAGCTCTTCTTGTACTTCAGTGTTTTTAAACATGTTCAAGGTTTGAGTGTCTGTGTGACCTTAAAGACAAAGAAGTTACAAATAAATATGTCCCACTATACATTCCTCTTACTCTGGTTACTGATATTTTCATTGCTTTTATAGATATAGTTCTCCCAGTAATGGTGTTTCTGTTGCCTCTGCGCCTCCCACTGTGCTATGTGTTTGCAATGTCACCCCTAATATCGTTCCAAGTTTCACTGGCCACTTATCTCACTTGACATCCCTGGACGAATTCATATCTCTTCACTCATCCACTTCCTTGGCTTCAGTTCTATTAATATGCTAATGATGGCCCGAGTCCTTTTCCCCGCTCAACCTCTCCTGAATTGCAGTCACATGCATTTAAGAAAAATGCACAATTTTCCACGTGATTGGATACTTTAATTAGAAATTGGAAAGGGCCATCATTAGAGGCCTGTATTTACATAGCCATCCTGTCTGGAAGCCAACAGAGTTGGTAAGACGCTTCGAACCTTCATATATGCAGCTCACACTCAACTGATACCAATGTTGACTTATTTACTATATATCCTATTATAGATTCCCATTACAGATCTTTATTAATGAGAACAAGAATGCCCCTGATAACGGGCTTTGAATGGTACATTTTCGTAAGGTAGTTATGGATTATGAGGGCAACTAATCTTCCTTTTCCACAAACTGCTTTAACAGAGATATGTATGTAAATAAGATTTCTTTTTATTTTCCGGATTCACTAAATGGCTATACATCATGCTTCCTTGTTCTGTGTATTTTCTTATAATGATGGTATTAAATGTGTTCTAGGTTGCTTCCCTGTTGCTGTACTAAAGCATTTTTTTTTTTAACCAAAAGTAACTTAGGCACAGGAGCTTGTTCTTTGGCTTACAGTTCTAGGTAGCCATCCATCAATGAGGGAAGTCAGGGTTAGAACTACAGACAGGAGCCTGGGCCATAAAGCAGGGAGGAGTGCTGCTTGCTGGCTTTCTCTCTCTGGTTCTTGTTCATGATGATACAACCCAGCCCCCACAGGTTCAGGTTGGCACCATTCCCAGTGTCCTAGGAACCTTCACACCAAACAATAATCAAGTTAATTCTCAATGCAGATGGCCACAGGCTAACTTGATGGGCAATCCTTCAATAGAGACTCCTTCTTTTATGGTGGCTCTTAGTTATATATGCCAAATTAAAGTAAAATAACCAGGCCAAAAGGGATATAGAGTTCAGGAGTTGTTCCTGGCTGAATGATTTTATTATTATTATGATTATTATTGCTGCTGCTGTTGTTATTATTATTATTTCACTCACTAGTCTTAAATACACAGTAAACTTAAAAATTATGCATCCTCAATGAAAATTTGAAACCGTTTACATAAGATAACCAGAATTCCAACATCACCATCACAAAAGAGGCCTATCTTCCATTTGAAATCATGAATCTTTGTATAAGATGCAGAGATAGTTCTGTTTCTTTTACTTTGGTTTGTTAGCTCACAGGTAGACTCTCTTCTGGTTTCTGTGGCTTCTCATATTTTTAATTTTCAATATACACAAAAATTTAATTTAACATCCTTGTTATTATAATACCACAATTCTAACTGTAGTATTTATGATTGCCACTGTGGTCACTAATCGTGTTTATATGTATACGATTTAAAGCAACACAACTGTGTAGCTACAGACACCTAAGATATTACACAGATACAGGAACAGTGTTGCCACTAACATCACTGAAAGCAAGAGAGTGTAGTGAGAATTCTGGAATTTTAGTTTCTGTAGAAACACAAAGATATTATAAAAATGTGTTTTTGTTTTAATCACAGATATGCAGATATCGGGCTGCTTCTGAATGTCCACAGCAGTGGGTGGTGATTTGCCTCCTGCTCTAGAGAAGGCGTGGTTTTGCTAACTGCTGGTATTTTCTGCTACTATTTGACATTTGGAATTCTTGGAACTTTTTAGGGAGTATATAAATGCTAGGGCCCTGAGGAGTCAGGTACGTAGTTATTGGTTGTTCTGGGTGGGGTGGTAGATTGTGGTTTGTAAATAGTCATGCTCAAGGAAGAAACGAGTAGAAAGAAATTAGATTCAAGAATCTCTTTTTGTCTCTCTCCACTCTATCCTTCTTTCTTATCTAATGATAGGAAGTAAAACTAAGAGATAAAGGTGGGGGAAAAAGCCACAAAGTAGCAAAGATCAGTGACAAGCAAAGCCGAAAGACAAGGAAAGAAATTAGAGAGAGACGAGAGGCAGATAGGAATCTCTCTGTCTCTCTGTCTCCCTCTTTCTATCTCTCTCTTTGTGTGTGTGTGTGTGTGTGTCTCCCTCTTCTCTATCCTTCTTTCTCTCCTATCTGGGGATAGGGCATGAAACCAGGGATAAAAGGTTATAAAAAACAAGAACCCCAAAATCAGCAAAGATGTGCTACAAGTTACAGTAGAATCACTTTGTGCTTCCTTAATATTACAACCCCTTGTGAAGGGACACATTGATAGAGACACATTGATAAGGACACATTGATAAGGACCCATAGCTCCTGCTTTCTTCTTGATGAGATGGATCCTGAGAGTAAAATGAAACTTACACCAGTAATCTTAAGCTTCTTGAGATTAGAAAAGCTTGAAATCAACAATAGAAACATTTTCATGCAATGTGTATGCCTATGGTGTGTGTGTGTGTGTGTGTGTGTGTGTGTGTGTGTGAGCTAAGTGAGACAGTGGCTGTATCTTAAGGCCTGGAGCAGCGCTTCCAGGTAATCAATGATTGATGTCATCTTTATTGACGTTGGTATATCTAATATAATTTTTATCACCATTATCACCATGATCGCATCATCTTAACTTGTCAGTCACAGATATGAAATAATAACTATTCATTGAATGGCATCAGTGGATTTATAATAAATGTGGCACTAAGTAACAACCTACTTATATGTGTCAAAATAATTGAATGCTAGGATAAGAAAAATCTGGAATTTATAGGCATATTTTATACATAATTTGTTCAGTCTTCTTTGGATTGTTCCCCATGTACATGTTCTAATATCTGAGATCAGCAGAATTTAATTTCTCTCTACAGCATATTAGTTTTCAAATCTGTTTTTCTTCATTTTGGAGTAAGATATCAAACCCATGCATTTCTTAATTTTGCTTGGTAAATACAGTGCTCCATATTAAAATCTATTACTGTCACAGACTTAGATTCTACTTGGGGATTGATTATATACTCATATTTTACATATGATAATGTAAATCCAAGATATATATATATATATATATATATATATATATATATATATATATTGGTTTAATAAAATAGATTTTGACGTAAGGAGTTAATAAAGGGACTATAACACTTCTATAGTAGGTAGGGTCTCTATTGCTGTGAGGAAACACCACGGCCATGGCAACTTTTATAAAAGAAAATATTTCATTGAGGCTGGCTTACAGTTTCAGAGGTTCAGTTGATTATCATTATGGTGGGGAGCATGACATCATGCAGGTAGACTTGTTGTTGAAGTCCTGAAGAGTTCTACATCTTGCTCCAAAAGCAACCAGGAGGGACTGCCGCAGGCAGCTAGGAAGAGGGTCTGTTCTGCACATAAAATGTATTTAAAAGTTATTTCAGAATGTTTTTGTTCCCTAAGACTTATACTTAAAGGACCAAAATGGTATAGTGCCTACCAGAGTGACTTGTGTTCTCTACACTGCTAATGTAATAATATAACAAATACTGGATGAATAATAAATAAGAGAATAAAATATTTTCAGGGAAACAACATGGCTTCATAGCATCTATTCTAATATTTGTATCATCTTTTTAATTCAAATCGTTCTAGTCCCCAATCCTCATATTTCCATCTTCAAGGTGATGAGTCTTCATGCCGAGGAACACTTTATTTCTTATTTACATTAAGAGTTGTGACTCTTGATATGACTATGTATATGATTACATAAAATAGTATAATTGCAAAGTGCTCAAGACTTTTCTCCTTTTCAAAATAATCTGTTATAATTTTTTGCCTGAGAAATAACCTGATATATATATATATGTGTGTGTGTGTATATATATATATAATTACATTATATCTAATATATATTAAAAAATAAATTGTACAAGTAATCTATAATTTCATAATCTAATGCCTAAGAAATTTATTATAATTTGTTCACATTGCATTTTATTTATTGTATTGGCTACCAAAATGTTTCCAAATTATATATATATGCATATATAATATATGTATGTATATGCATATATATAATATATGTATGTGTATGCATATATTGCAGTTGTTTTGATTCCTTCTGATTTTGTTATGGTTTGTATTTTGTTTTTCCTTGTGATATTCTTATGCTTAGTTCAGTTTAATTCCTTGAAGCGTGTTATATTATTTCTTTCAAAATTCTTTTTTTTTAGTATAAGAATTTGCTGTTTTTAAATAGATTCATCACAACTGCTTTTGTTGCCTCCCTGAGGTGTTGACATCTTCTGTTCCCTTTGTGATTATCTCAAGACGTTTTTATATTCATCCTTTGGTTTCATTTTGGAGACTATTGTTTAGCATCCTCATATTTATAGATTTCCCAATTCTTCCAACTGTTGACTTTTAATTTCATACAAGTGCAGCCTGAGATGATAGTTGATATGATTTCAAGCTTCATAAACATGTAGAGATGTGCACTTTGGCCTGACATCTGGAGAATGCTTCAAGTGCACTAGTGAAAATAGATTTGTTATCTTTCTGAAACTCCCATAATGTAAATAATATTCCTGCTTTCTTAGTGATATCCTAGAAATCTTGTAGTCTGTCTTCATTCATTTTAATTCTGTTTTATTTTCCTCTGATTAAATCACTTCAAATGATTTATCTTTGTTCAACTCTGAAGAAAACATTTTGCAACCCCCTTCTAAGGCTTGGGAAGCACTGGGGAAAAAGGGTCAGAAAGATGCGAGAGTTATAAAAATAAGAACAAATAGTGAAAAAAATATCTCCTGGTGAGGTACAGCTATTGCAGCCATGAATTAACAGCAGTTGTTGATGCTTGTACGGGATCTCTACAAGAATGGGCCAGTTCCATTTGATACATATATAATACAATTAGTGCAACTAAGGCTCAGAAAATATCACACAGACATACATGCACACACATGCACACATGCACAGAGGCTTCAGTAAGACTGAAAAAGGAAGAGAAACAGAAACAGTACTGTGAGATTGAGTGTCCTAGAGGTGACAGAAAAGCTTCACCCATGACACCTTAACAATATGGTTGTCTAAACAAGACCTGAATAGGTGCTGTACCAATACATGTTCCACATTATTGGGCTTTTCTCATAGACAAAGGACAATCTGCAACTCAATAATGCTGAGTGTTGGGAGCCGACTTTAGCAGAAAGCGGCTAGATCAACTTTGCAGCCATCTGGAACCATATACCCTGATGAAAGACTTGGTTGTCAAAAGCCTATAACAGCTGAAGCACACTCTGATAAGTATCTTGTTTATCCCACATAGCTTGTTTTGCTGTTTAGTGACCTCAGCTGTATGGTGCACGTGGTAAAGTGTTTTCACCTGTGTTCTCCTGTTTGTATATATAAATACCTCAGAATTCCCTTCACTAGGAGAGAGAGAAAATAGAAGAGAGACTTGAGGGAGACTTGAGAAAATAGAAGAGAGACTGAATCACACCCTGTCTTGTCTCCATTCTTCGAGTCTCTTGCCCCAAGAGCCACACTCTCTCTTGACCAGAGCACTTAGCCCCAAAAGTGTTGAGGCAAAGTGTTGAGGCAGAATGTGGGCCTCAACAGCTGAGAGCCAATAGTCTTCCACATGGACATCCCACAGAATTGGTTATCCAAAAATCAACTGGTCATCCCTGAACTCATCATACACATGCATGTGATACTAAGCGGACTGTGCAGGTTATGTTCATATATTTAGACATGTTTTCTTCTACCCAGCCACAATCACTAACTCTTATCTCTTATCAAAACCAATGTGCATAATAACTGCTATGAGCAGAGTCATCATTGTACAGATAGCTATGTTCAGAGTAACCAACCAGTGTCAGTAGGGTGTTGCTCTTCTGAAGACTTACAGTTTGGAGAGAAGAGAGAAAAACTGTTTGTGAAGGTTTTATAGTACATCTAGAGATCTCACATATCTATTTTCTGGCTAATCATTTCCTTGAAATCAGATATTCATGTATCAATCTGATTATTTTCATTTAATTATTCAAAGAACATTTATTAAACACTCATCATATATCATACAGTCTAAAAGATCCCAAAGATTCAGTGCTTAATAGGATCCCCTTCTAAGAAGGTATAAAAGTTGTAAGAGCCAGAGGATCATGGAGTTGGCTGCAAAACTGTGTTCCATTGTGATGTTAGAAGCATGAGGAGAGCAACAATACCAACCAATCAGAGCTCCCCAGAGTCTAAACCACCAGTCTGGGAGCACATACAGAGGGACCCATGACTCCATCTGTACATGAAGGGGAGGATGGCTTTGTTGAGCATAGGTGGGAGAGGAGATTCTTGGTCCTATGAAGAATGAACACTCAGTGGGGGGGAGGAATTCGAGGGTGGGGAGGTGGGAGTTGGGGGGGTAGGTGCAGGCACATCCTCATAGAAGCATGAGGAGGGGGGATGGGATAGGAGGTTCCTGGGTGGTGGGGGGAATGGGGGTAAGGGGATAAAATCTGAAATGTAAATATAATATTCAATAAAAAATATTAAAAAAAAAAAGAAGTTGCACCTGTAAAGTCTCACCTCTGAGACTGCTCAAACATGGGCTGAACAAGGACAAGGACAATAGACATGGTAAAATAGACAGTGGGAAGCCCAGGAAACCCCAGTCATACACAAAGGGCTAATGCAATGGAATGCTAGTGGGGGAAAATAGCATTCTGGAGGGAGGAGCACAATGGTAGGTAGGTAGGTAGATAGATAGATAGATAGATAGATAGATAGATAGGGATAGATACATAGATACAGCTATAGGGTGCATTTAATAACAATTAATAAAAAATAGAGGCTATAAATTTGAAAAAGTATAAGTGAAATAAAGGAGAGAATTTAGAAAAAGAAAAGGGAAAATAGAAATGATATAATTATAATGTTCTTTGTTTAGTTTTTTTAAATT
Organism: Arvicanthis niloticus; assembly: GCF_011762505.2. NCBI lineage: Eukaryota > Metazoa > Chordata > Mammalia > Rodentia > Muridae > Arvicanthis > Arvicanthis niloticus. Next base: position 45,664,279 of record NC_133429.1, read on the forward strand.
TTATTAATTTACATATTAATTTAGATTCTGCTCCTGCTTACCTCCTTCCACAATCCTTCCTCCATCCCCCTCTTCTTTTCCTTTGATCAGGTGGGGGCCCTCTGGGTATTCCCTACACCTTGGCGTTTCAAGTCTCTGCAAGGTTAGGCACTTCCTCTCCCACGGAGGCCAGACAAGGCAGCCCAGCTAGAAGAACATAACCTACGGACGAGCAACAGCTTTTGAGGTAGCCTCTGTTACAATTGTTTGGGACCTACATGAAGACCAAACTGTATATCTAATACATGTAAGCATGGAGGCGTATGTCCAGTCTGTGGATGTTCTTTGGGTGGTGGTTCAGACTCTGAGAGCCCAAAGGGTCCAGATTATTTCTCATTGTTCATCATCCTGTGGAGTTCCAATCCCCTTCAGGGCCTGCAATCTTTCCTCCTATTCCTCCATAAGGGTCCCCAAGTTCCATCTACTGTTTGGCTATGACTATCTATACATGTCTGAGTCAGCTGCTATGTGGAACCTCTCAAAGGACAATATGTTCATGTCTGCAAGCACAACAGAGTATCATCAATAGTGTCAGGGACTTGTACTTGTCCATAGAATCTCTAGTTGAACCCCTTATTGGTTGGCCATTTCTTCAGTCACTGTTCCATCCCCTGTGCCTGCATTTCTTGTAGACAGGAAACATTTTGAGTTGAAAGTTTTGTGAGTGAGTTGGTGTTCCTATCACTCCATTGGGGTTCCTGCCAGGCTACAGGAGGTGGCATCTTCAAGTTACAAGTCCCCAATGTAGTGAGTTACAGATAAAAAAAATAAAAGATATATATATATATATATATATATATATATATATATATATATATATTCTAGTGCCAGAACCTGCATATAAGATACAAAATCTAAAATTCTAAAAATGAGGATGAAAATTGCACTTAATATTTTTATTACCTTCAAACATATTGAGCAATGATCCAATATGGAAAATAATTAAAATTCACTATCATAAACTAAGACAATTGGTATGTGCCAAACTAGTTTAAGACAAATAAAATGTAAGGTGCTTATTTAAAAAGAAGAGGCAGAGGAAGAAGAGGGGAAAGAAGTGGAAGAAGGAGTAAGACAAAGAAGTAGGAGGAAGGAAGGAGGAGGATGAGGAAGGAGGAAGAGGAGAAGAAGAGGAAGAAGAGGAGGAAGGAGGAGAAAAAAGAGGGAGAGGAAGGAGAGAAGAAAGAACGAGGAGGAGGAAGAAGACAAAGAAGAAAGAGGAGAGGAAAAGGAGAAAGAAGAAGGAGGAGGAGGAAGAAAAGAGGAAGAAGGAGGAGGAGGAGGAGGAAGAAGAGGAGAAAGAGGCAAATCTAGACTAAAGAAATACACCAAGGTGTCATTTCCCTGGAGATTTGTTCTAGCTCATGTTCTATGGAATATTGTTCTTTTTGGTGATTAATTGCCATCTGATTAGACAAGAGTAACAATGCACTACCACCACCAACCTAGCCATTCCATTGACTATAATGAGACTAAATTTTCACTGGGAAATTATACATGACAACTGTTTGTAAATATGCATGAAAAACAAGGAACATGACTCTTATAAAAATGAATACATATTGATATGTTTTATGTTAGTAGATATATATATATGTATATATACATGTATATATATATATGCTACTAACTCATTGATCTACTTTTATTTACCCCAATCATAAAGATTACACATGAAATATATAAAAAATATTTATTCATAATGCAATATTGTAGAGTTGTGGATCATTTTTCCAATTATCTTTACCTGCCTATACCAAGATTTCTTCTAGGTTCTGAGCTATGCTAATTTTCATGTTGAATTAAAGCACTGTATCACTTTGACTCTCTATAGGCACATAACTGGAGGGGTTTAACAGAGGTGGACAGAGCAGCTAGGAACCGGAGGTTTGCACAGATCCTTACACTGACTTATGATAGCCTCTAGTGAGTTGTGAAATTATAAAATGTTAGCGTGGATATAACCTAACATATCAACTAGCCAGGCTTTTTTTTTCTTTACATGGAGAAAACCTGAGTTCATAAAGCAAAACTAATTTGTTCTGGCTCATATAATGTCTACCATCTAGGGTTTTTTTTTCTTTCTAATTTTCCTCTCTTTTATTGTTATAGACATAGTTTCATTCTTGTTTTTTATTATGATTTGATAAACTCAGTAAATAAATATATTACCAATAATTCATTTAACTGACATGTTATGAATCACAATGCATTTTGGGAGAGTGGCTATGATATGCAATGTCCACATTGTCCTTGGGGTCGCTTCCGTTTTCATAGACAAGGAGTATATCAATCATAACCATCCCAAAGCAAGTAGAAGTGTGTTTTAGAGAAATTGCATCAAGTTTCTGAAGGCATCTGGGGACCATGTCAATGTTGAGCCTGGAAAAATCATAATACAATTATTAAATGGAAATGTTTATGTCGACCTCAAGGAAGGATTCTGCTGTTAATGTGAGTACCAGGAAGAAAAACACAGATTTGTGGATAAACCTAAAGAAAAAGGGAAAACCAGAATGTATCCTAGCAGTTAAAATATCTTCTGGATACTAGCACAGACTGGAAGAATGACATGGGCTGTGGGAAGTCGTCACCACTGGGATTAGACAAGAGATATTGTATCAGTGATCATGATATATGAAAGGAGAGAGATTTAGAGAGAGAGGCCAATCAGAAGACTGTGCAATAGTGAATATTTTAGTAAAATAACTCATGACACAGAATGGTGAAAATAAAGTTTAACTGAGGCATGCTATACATAAATATACATATATACTTACATATTACACACATATAAGCATACAAAAGCACAGACATATACACACATACCTACTGATATATATATATATATATATATATATATATATATATACAGAACCAAACAAATATACACATAAGCATATGCACATACATAGATATCCATAATGCACAAACACATTAACATAAACACACATATACCAATGTAGACATATATACACACACACACACACATCTATACATTCAAATATTCATAAACACATGCACATACACAGCATACAGATAGACACACACTTTTTGTAGATATGTTCATAATTTGAATAGTAAAAATTAAGATGTGTCTACATCACAATAGGTAGACATCACTAATATATTCAGTAATTCCCAGCTAAATGATCTATTCTAGTCACATTCTCTCCATGCCATTTCTAAGATGTACAATGTGCAATTTATTCTTGTCTTTACTAATTATTAACTGAAGCTTTGTGGTATTCTAGAAGGAATAAATCTTTCTAAACACAAGCATGTAACTAAACAACATAAGATACACTACTGTAAAATAGATAAATGATTTCTTTATTGTCATTATTGACAAAACTATCATAGAACTGTCTTGTTATTACAAATACAATCATTCTTATATGTCAGCACAATATTTTTCTAGGAGTTGCAACCTCCTGTTGAAGGTTATATACTTTATCATCTTCTAACATACTCATATAGAAAGAAACAATATTATGTGGTTCAAAATGTCCATAAACTAATTGCATAGAACATATAATATTTCAAAATCTAAGCCTATAAAGAATGCAACAGCCCACACTTAATGCCCTGTCTTTGGCTGAAGGTGGGCTCTATAAGTTCCTTCTGTCCACTATAGAACATTTCATCTAAAGTCCCTTTCTTTGAGTCCTGAGAGTCTCTCACCTTCCAGGTCTCTGGTACATTCTGGAGGGTCCCCCAACCTCCTACCTTGCAAGATTGCCTATTTCCATTCTTTCTGCTGGCCATTCCATAGTCAAAACTCTAACCCATAATTCCTGTCTGAAAGAACTGCAGGGATGGAAATGGAGAGGAGCCTGAGGAAAAGAAGGCCCAGTGACAGGCCCAAAGTGGGATCCAGCTCAAGGGGAGGCCCAAGGCCTGACACTATTACTGAGACTGGAACACTCACAAAAAGAAACCTGTCATGACTGACCTCCGAAAGACCCAACAAGCAACTGAAAGAATCAGATGCTGATATTTTCACCCAACCAATGGCCAGAAGCTGCTAACCCCTGTGGTTGAGTTAGAAAAAAGCTGAAAGAAGCTGAGGAGGAGGGCCAACTGAAAGAAGCCTGTAGGGGGACCAGCAGTCACAATTAACCTGGACACCTGAGATCTCTCAGACACTGGACCACCAACCAGGCAGCATACACCAGCTGATATGAGGCCCCCCGACACATATACAGCAGAGGACTGCTGGGTCTGGGTTCAGTCAGAGAAGATGCACCTAACCCTCGAGAGAGACAGGAGGCCCCAGGGAGTTTAGAGGTCTTGTGGGGTGGGGGTTGGGGGATAGAGACATCTTCATGGAAACAGGGGGCAGGGAGGAGGTACAGGATGTGGAATAGTCGGAGGGTGGACCAGGAGGGGAATAAAATATGGAGTGTAAAATAAAAGATTAAGAAGAAATAAAAGAAGGGGGAAAAAAGAAAATGCAATTGCTATATGCATGCTGGAAAGGCTAAGAACACGGGAGCTAAGCGAGCTGAATGTCTGTGCAGTCCTATTCTGTAATTAATTCCTGGAAGATTCACCAAGAATCAATTCATCTCTGTGTGACTGCATGCAAGTATGTGTATGCATATGTGCATGTGTATATGTGTGTGTATATATATATATATATATATATATATATATATATATATATATAATCTGTAAAATTTCTTCAGGATCGTCCTTTCAATGATGACATAAAATTTGACTAACCTGCCCTTGGCCTTTGTTCAATGCATAGAAATGAGCCTTATGGCAAAGACTACAAGGATTCCAAAAGACAATGATATTGGACTGCTTAGGTGATAAAGGTTATCACTATAAGATCTTGACTTTTAAGGTAAATAATTTTGGAAATTCTTATTTTACATAGTCTTGAAATAAAACACTTAAGGGTAATTATCCTAGCTATTATAACTAAAAAATGGTTCACCTTGTATAAAACTGATTTTTTTTTTGTGTGTGTGGACATTTGAGTCATGTGTACTGTTTTTGTACACCATAATCATGCAGTACAGACATCACAGTTATGATATGATAATGGGTCTTCTATGAGCAATAGTATGGCCCTCATAAGAGACTTGATGTGACTTCATTATCACCTCCACTATGTGGAGAGGAGAGCTATTTGTTGACCTGCAATCTGGCTCTTCCAAACATGGAACATAATGATGAACTGACCATGGGCTTCTCACCCTCCATAACCATGAGAAATATTTTTTCCATTTAAAAGCTTCCAGGACCATGTTGTTTTGTTGTAGAATTCCAAACACATAAAGATAGATAACATTTAGAGAACAAATAAGTATTTAATAAATTAGGTAGAAATATAATATAATATAATATATAGAATCAGAAAGAGTTAGAGAATTTGTTCCTAAGCACTGTAGCCTCTTACTAAAAGTAAGAGGTGATTAGGTCTTGGAGTCACGTTTTCTCTACTCATGCAATTATTGTCATTCCCAAATGCAATGCTGTGCTCTGGGGATGGCAGCTGCATGGGTACTGGCCACAGAATGCATTGCTCCTCTCACCCATGCACTGTTTAGCTCAATGAAATGAAATGACCATTGTGTGGAAAATAATGGAAATATTGTAGTATCATCACTTCTTACAGCCTGTCATTTACAGTTTCGACCTTTGCCACACTTCATTATTACAAAATTGATAGATCATGTTCACAGAATCAAATCTTGAAATATGAGAGCCTCACTCTTGCTTAAGCAAACAGTTGTGTGTGCTTAGTTTTTAAAGGGCTCGCTCATCTTTGTGGCCCAACGTCTTACAGAATTTTCTTCCTGGCACGAAGTCTCCTCTTTGCAAATGGGAAAGTCAACACTGCAGAATGGATTCATGTGAACAAATTCTGTGTCTTAATCTGTTTTGTATAAGGATGTTCACTGAGGTGTCAGAGCCACATTGGCATAAACACGTGTGAATACTAATAGCAGAGTTAGCAATGCTTGTCCTTCTAGACAGAGAAATAGACGAAGACTATGCACCACACGCAATTGAATTTATACTTGACCTTTCTAATTCTTTACAAAACTAGTTTTATATAAAAAGTTATTTGGTAAAAACACACTTGTTGACTTAGTCAAATAATTGTAAAGAAAATTTGGCTTCCTGCATAAGGACTAAGGCTTTGTGCTGCATTGGCAATGGTTTTATTAGAAAAATAATGGAACTAATCAAACCCAATAGCCTATAAGAAAGATAGTTTTTCATTGGTAATATTTTATTACCAAGATATCTCCATCAAGTCATGTTGATTCATCTCTAAAGATAATCTTTTTCCTGCACCTACAAACTCGAACTAGAACCTTGGCCTTCATTTCAGTCTCCTTTTTCCTATCATCAGACTAAATTAGTCCATTCTCTTCTGGCTGGCTTATGAAAATACACACAAAAATTCTTTCTAGAGCCACTTCAGACCTTCCCTACAACCTTTGACACCTTGTAACTAAATTCTTCATACACATATTAAACCAAGTACTTCTTACACTTTGTTTCTTAACTGTGACGTATTATCTCACTTGCCACCCTCATGTCTGGAAGGCCTTGAAAACCCATAGTCAATAACAGCTGTAGAATGAAGCCAGTGTTCCTGTCCCCATCAGCACCACCCCAACTGCCCCCAGGATTAAGAGGAACCATTGGCCTGACTTAATTCTTTAGTCCACTCCAATTGTGTTCTTTTTCACAGCAGTAGTTGTTTGTTCTCTGTGGCATCCATTTTTCTTATATGTACCCCAGCAATGCACCAAAACAATGATAATGGAAAGCCGAAGTCTAGAGCAAACAGTAATCTCTTCAGTGTCAGGCTACTCTAACAGAGTTGTCACACTTAAGGAGAATAGTATATTCCATGGTGTGGTTGTACGTTCCACTGTCAGCAGTTGAATGTGTTCACTTAGGAGGAGGGGAGAGGTTTTCTGTAGATGCTTATCCACAGTGCTGAGTTCCCTTAACTTCAACAAGTGTTGTCCCATACTGCTTCCCTAATTTGTACCCACTTTCTTACCTGGACTATGCAATAACTAAGTTAACAAAAACCTTAAAAATAGTTATCATGCACTTAGTGTATCTCTGGCCCTGGACACTGGAGGCAAAGTGAAAGCTCTTACTCTTATACACAGTTTTCATTATTATCAATTATTCTATTTTTTGAAATGGGAGATGTATGTATAGACTCTGTAAGACATGACTAGAATTTAAATCCCACAAAAGATTCGTTTTCATGGCTAGGCTATTTTTTGTTTGTTTGTATTGTCTGATTATTATTTATTATTTATTATAACTTTAGAAAACTCAGTATCAGAAACATTTTCAGTCATCAGCTGAGTGATATTTTTATATGAATCAAGTTGCAGGAACATCTTGAGAGTAAATAGGTAACCTGCACAATTCACTTTGTTAGATGGATAAGTTCAGTGCTATTGGAAAGGTAGGGGAAATGTTGGCAGAACAAAGATGGCCTGCCTATTAAGTGGTTGTAATTTTGCAATCATTAAAAGTTTAAGAATCATTATGTATTTCCACAGAAATTTAGAAGATTAGTGCCTCAATATGAGTTAGACTTCAGTAAGGAATTTATCAGATAGGAAGTTATTTAGAATTCTGAATTTCCTCTAACTCAATCTGTCTAATTCCCCATAAATCAAAGCTCTTTCATGATGTTTCTTCCCTTTCTAATAGTATACAAAATAGGGACTAACTGACCTGACGTAAAGTAAAATAGAGTTAAATACTAAATACAAATATTACACAAAATCTATTCAAAGCCCCAGCTCTCACCATGACATAAATACAGAATAAAGAACAATGCAGTGGGAATCATCTTACATTCCTATCTTATAACACTAGACATGGCTGAGAATTAGTAACTGTGTTTCACAAGCCAAACTTCTTAGGTAAAGGAAAATGAACATGTTCTTGTTAGCAATCAATCAAATAGCAAACTAGAAACTGTTTGTTTTTCTCAACAAAGAATTTACTTTGGGGATCTGGGAAATTAGTATAAGAAAGCTGGAAAAAAAAGACAAACAGTGATGGCTGAGCACTGTCAGAAGGCTGGGGAAACAAACCAAGTTTTGAAAATGAAGCTTGGTTGCCAAGAAGGGGATAAAACCATCTCTGCAGGTTTCCTAGTCCGCTGACACCTCAGAACTAAAGCTCACTCTTCTTAGCAGAGAAGGCACTTGGGCAGCTACTGAGCCCTTTGAGTAAGACCAAGAATCTGGTTCTTACTGACTTAGAAGAAGCTACATAACTAACATCTGGAACTGAACCTGAATTATCCCTTTATCTTCCTTCCTACCTTTCTACTGTGTGACCTGCTGACACAATCTGTCAAGAAGTGGTCAAGAAAGAGAACTCAAGTTGTCAGTAACCACCATGGTATCACTGTTCTGCTTTGAATATGATGTTTCCTTTCAGAAATTTCATGCAGAGAAGGTGTGGTTCCTAACACAAGATTTACTCAGAGATGGCCCAGTCTATTGATGGGTTTACATTTGAGGGCGTTATGAAGAATTGGTGTAATAATTTAAGTATGGGCCTGGTTGAGCAAAGTAAGTTACTGGGGTCTGAATATTGTATGGGTACAGTAACAATAAATTGTACCTGGGCCATTCTAAGATGATTTTTCTTGCATTCTGCCTGCAATAATTGAGTAACATTGCTTCTGTGAGTGTTTTTGTTACAGTAATATTTTGTCTCCCTTTAAGCTAGTGTTTATTGGGGAAGCTTGTCATAAACTCAATCTTCTGCAAATCCAAGTCAGGCTTAATTGTGTAGACACAACAGAGATGATGCACCTCTGATTTTTCAACACTGTGGCCTCCTAAGACCTTCATCATTATATCCTCAGTAAAATACCCTCACAGATGTGCAAAATTTGATGTTCAACCCCTATTTGAAGAGCTACAGGGAATCAATGGCTCCAAGAGAGGGAGAGTCCATTTACACTAGGAGTTAAATATCCTGATAGATCATCCAAGACCAAATTATCAGCTCCTAATATCATGTACATAAGATAAACAATAAAAGGAGCAAGTAGCTTCCACAATGTACATAGTGTGTGTGCGTACCTCTGTCTCTCTCTGTCTCTGTCTCTGTCTCTCTGTCTCTCTCTCTTTCTCTTCTGTGTGTGTGTGTGTGTGTGTGTGTGTGTGTGTGTGTGTGTGTGTCTGTGTCTGTGTCTGTGTCTGTGTGTCTGTGTGTGCACACACATACACTTTCAGGTACTACCAATATTAAAAAGATATTTAAGAAGAGATCATGAATTAGAGAACTGTGAGAAGAACATGAGTACTTGGAGCTGAGAGAGAGTGTAATGAAGGTCTGTCAACACTATATGCAGCTATAAAACTGTCAAATTAAAGAAATTAAATGTAGAAGATTCACCTTCTGAAAAGAAAAGTCTCATAAGCATGGCCATAGGTTGGCCAATCTGATTGAGGCAGCTTCTTAGCTGAGATCCCCTCATGCCAGTCTGTCTCTATTCTGTTCACAAAGACTAACCTGGCAAGTGCTGCTGAGCCACCTCTGTGTCTCGAATAAGGACTTTTAATAAGATTAGTGTTAGCACAAAACCTCTTGCCTACATTTTAATATTTGTCAGAAAATGATCAAAACTTGCCCATTGGTAATCTACGAGTCACTGATGCTCATCTTATCATGAATTGATGAGCAAACTGAAACTCAAGACAGATGCATTTTTGTTATGTAAAAACTATGGAGCATATTTCAAAAATCTGACATGTCCCTTTATGTACATTGACACTGCTTTCAAGTTATAGCATGCTGATAAGTATCATGTAATGTTTAAAGTACATTTAATCGATTTATAGCCTTAGTTTATCTGTATTATTTATTAAAATAATAAATACATATATCTGACACATTTTTAAATCCAGTGAAGCTTTACGTTAATTTTTTGTTAGACTGTCTAATTTAATTAGGTCATCTGTTTTCAATTTATTGAATCTAGTAATTATTATATGAGAAATTGTAATACATGAGTACACAGATATTTTTAGTGATGTATGTATTAAATCATTTTAATATCTGACCTTTGAATCCTGAATGGAAAATATAAATAAAGCAATGGTGAGATAAAAGAAAATAAGAAATTAAATTTTGCAGTACATTGAGTAGCTAATTTCTTTTAATACATGTTACTGGGTGACCATAAAAGAAAAAGACTAGACCATGATTCTTTTACAAGTTGTAATGTTGCTAAATGATCATCACATCAGAATCTCATGCCCAAAGGGATGAAAACAAACATGAGGAAAGTCAAAAAAGGTATTGATTGTTGGGGTTCCAGTCTCAAATTTTTGTTATTTTAGATACTATTTAGATTTCATTATATATGATTCTTATTTATTTTAGTTGATGTGACAAAATATGCCAGCAAAAAAAAAAAAAAAAAAAAAAAAAAAAAACTTAAAGAAAAGATTTATTGAGGTTTGTGGTGAAAGAGGTTTTAGTGTGTAGTCATATAGTCATGGTTCCATTGCTTTTGAGTTCAATCACGGGGACTCAGCAGATTACACATTATTGTCAAGTCATATGCTCATCTAATGAAGACAAGATGGAAAGAGAGGCAGAATGAAAGTATGGGGGAAGGGAGAGAGGGAGAAAGAGAGAAAAGGAGAGAGAAGACAAAGAGAGGTTATGGTTGGAGAAGAAGAGAAAGGGCTGGAGAAACAAAGATAAATCTGGTATGAGATAGAGTCTGCAAGCACATACCTCCAGGGACTGCCTGCTCAAACTAAACTCCATTTCAGAAACTTTTCACATCTTCCTTCTAGTACCAGCAAAGCATGAATCCATCAACAGACTATTGATGAGATCAGGGATTTCATGATTCAATCACCTCTCAGCATCTAGATTCGCTATGCAAGGACTAAACTTTCAACAAAAGAGACTTCAAAGGGATAGTTCATATCAAAACTTTAACAATAAGGATAGAGGAAACTACATAATGCAAATCCCAAGAACGGTTTGAAAACAATTAGATGGGTACTCAAGTATAGCATTATTTTTTATGACTTCTGAGTTTGAATTTCATTTTTAGAAATGTCAGCTTGTCTGTGCTGATAATATACACCGAATCAACTTCAGTAAATATGGTTTTGACTTTAAAATATTCAAAGGTTTAAAACAGAAGACTGGACTTTCTAAGTGGTCAGTCTGATCTGGTAAAGTGTCAGGTTGGCCTTTCACCAACAGAGGCTTTGATTGTCCTGGGCAATCTATTAGGAAGGCAAGGTGTTTATTACTGTGAATCATTCATACTCAATAGGAAAGAGTAGAGTCAATAGCCAAGATACAGCTTTATGAAGGCTTAAATTTAAGCTATTTCCATCTTAGCAAATAGTGAGGCTCTCTAGAGATCAGACTACATTTACCTTAAAAAATCTAAGGTACCAGTTTATTATACACCACAGACAAAATGTCTAGTGTTTGTTCTTATTGAAATATAACATTCATGCTTATAAACTGTATTTTAAAATGATTTCATGAGAAATTTGCAAGCTTTTAAAAAGTAGAAATTTGAAAAATCAAAACCTATAAAATTATATTATGAAGCACACTTTTATTATTTATTCAATGTTGGGGTCCAAAGATTGCCCCAACAACCACACGAATACTCATTTCAGTCAGACAGGGATGGTTTATCGAACACAAATCTAAAGACTGATTGACCAGGGCAACGGCTCAGGCTTAGAGCTAAAATATACTTGCTGGACATTTCTCAGGGCCAGTTTATAACAAAATTAATAATGAGTGCATACGCAGGTACTAGAAGTGCTGCCTGATGGTCAGCCCTGATTCAAGCCATTTGAGACATAACATGTAGGAAAAAAGGCTGAGGAACCGCGGGGTTCCTCAGGCCACGCTGTGTGTAGTCAGCTGGGAACGCCCTGGGTTCCTCCAGCTGGAAGTTAGGTCAATAACTAAAGGTCTCTCCATGGCTCCTCAAGGCGCAGCCCCAACACAGGAGGAAGTCCTTGGGTTTCCAAAACCAGTTTATTGGCATGGTGGATGGTGGATGGTGGATGGTGAATGGATCTGGATGCACACCCCCCAAAACCCAGGGCGGACCTGAGTTAAATAGGGAGGGGAAGAGGGGGAGGGGCTGGGGAGGAAAGCTGAATTGGCTCCACCCTCTGGCCTTCAGGTACCTTGTTAGTATGTAAATCTCTCTAGGGCCTGGGGCCTGTTTCATGCCCACCTGTGTACTTGACTGAAGGGTGAAGGTGGAATGGAGATTAGACCTTGTGACAGGAGCCTGGGTTCTGGGGGCATGGCCGAACCCACAACCCAAGAACCAGGATACCCTGGCCCAACAATAATAGTTTATATAGACCTTTAATTTGATGGGTCCTACTTAAAGCTTATAGTTGTGAAATTTCCTAAGATTAACAAACCTCATAACATATAGAACATAACAGGTTATGTGTTCAGCATGACCTTGCTCTGAGTCAAGTCATTTTCCTGTGTCAATGACTGGCAGACTTATTACAACAACAATATGAAATAGCTGGCAGGCATGGAACAAAATAGTTACAGTTATGCTAAGGGTGCAGGGCTCAACATTCAGAACACTGATAAAAAACATAAATATTTGGTGGGCCTATTTTATTTGTTTATTTGATTAAAAACTTATTTCTCAGAGCTATCTGCAAATTTCTCAATCTATCACTTCTTTGTGCTTTTAATGTCCTATATTGTTAGTGAAACCTAATTCTCATATCAAATATTGCAAGTGTTGAGAAATGTTTAATCATCACACAAAGCTTAAAACATAAGGATCTTACCTCAAAATAACTTTATTACTTTGTATAGATGATTTCTTCTATGCTGTAGTACCTGCTGCAGTTGAGTATAATGGGTATTGCCCTTATTTTCAATACTATGGAGGCTAGAATTCTGGTTTGAGGCCAGCCTAGAGTAAGGAGGGATTTTTTTGATAGGGCTTTGTAAATCCTTGTCTGTCCTACAATGTAAAAATCTGTCCTACAATGTAAAACAGGTATATAGTATAGATTCTTCTTTAATAACGAAAACTAATACGTTTCCACAATTAACTACCTTCTATATCTAAAATTTAAAGAATGAAGTAGTATATTTCTGATATAAGTTTACCTGGGTTTAAGATTACCAGTTGCTGTTATTCATTAATTGCTATCAATGTGTTTGCTCAACACCTAAACCTCATTTTTGATATAATTATACTGATAAAATTACTTCACAGATATTTCTATGTAAAGTGAAATAACACATAAAATCTTTAGAATGATGTTGTGGATAAACACTTAATAAATGATAATCTTAACTATATTATTTTATTTAAAGCAGATGTTATTAAGCTACTTCTAGATATTATATACATGCATATTACTTCATTTGAGTTTTCTTTGCATACATAAATTTGTCTTACATGTGAATTATATATGACATTTGAACATGTGTAATTTTATCTTAGTTTTAAAAATAATCTGAGTAGAAGAGATACTGTTGGATCTCTTCCACAGATAACTCACAGTCTTAATTAATCATAACTTGAGAAATGGCTAGGTGTAGAAGCTCATTAGAACTGAGTCTCCCAAGATGCTGCATTCATTAGAAAGGAAAACGCCTATCTGAGGTATACATTGTTTCTCATTTGCAAACACTCATTATGTAACTTGTGGTTGGATGTAAGTTAGATTTGAGTGTTTCAAGTGGTTCTCTTTTACTATCATCCCTTATGTGTTAAATTGATATATTTGCCCACCTACATCCCTTTGAGGAATCATCTGAGGTGCAATGTCCTTTTCCTTCTCCTGTTTTACCTATTATAGAACATGCATATAACCTAGGATGGGGCATAACCTCAGTGGCTTTTAGCAGACACCCCATATAGCCTAGTCAGAGGCAAAACAAAGGCGATGAAAGTGCTTACATTTATGGCTGTTAGTTTCAGTTATACATTCATGTCAGGGTACTAATATTTTTCAATATATCTTTTAATAATTAATTAATTAATTAATAGCTGTCACTACTACATACACTGCCCACAGACAACTACATCCTACCCAGAAGTAGGTTTCTATATTTTTTTTTTTTTACGATTTATATTAAAAAATCAATGAAGTAAAAAACTAACATGACCAGGGCAATATCCCTTGAACTAAATACATATCATCAACATTTGAAATCCTGGATAAAATGAACACATTACCTTTAGAGAGAAGACTAGTATTTTTTGACTTGCTCACCTTCCAGCTGAGCTGGATAGTACAGATGCTACTTTGAGTATCCTACTATAGTTAAAACACAGGAAGAGGCCAGTTAGGGTCATTGATGTAGCCAGATCGCCAGTTTTTCATGGGCTATGTGGCTCGTCTACCAACTCTACAACTAATCTGGAAGGACTGTTGAGCCGGTTGGCGGCACAGCAACAAGGTGAGAATTGAATTGAAATCAGGTTAAATTGACTTTCATTTTCCTCTTTCCTACCAAAGGCATTTTACTGCGTTGCGGTATTGTCAATAATGCTTTTCAGTTTAATATCTTAGGTTTTAACATCATGGATTCTACCTTCTAACATATTCCTTCCATGTGTGTGAATACACATGTGTTTCAGTCAGAGGACAAGTTGTATGGGTCAGTTCTGTTCTTACATCATATGGATTGAACTTAGGCCACCAGGCTTCATAGCAGGGGCTTTTTAACCAACTCTCTGGCCCACATATTTGTTGCCATATATTGGTATCCAGCCAGCTATGGAACAATGGTTGAATTCACTTGTGTCATAGTTAGGGTTACAATTGCTGTGGGGAAACACCATGACAAAAAGCAAGTTGTGGAGGAAAGGGTTTATCTGGCTTACACTTTGGTATCACTGTTCATCACTGAAGGAAGTCAGGATAGTAACTCCAGTCAGGATTGGAACCTTGAGGCAGGAGGTATTGTGGAGGCCATGGAAAGGTGCCACTTTCACATCATGGCTTTCTCAGCCTGCTTTATTATAGAACCCAGACTTACCAGCCCAGGAATGGCATCACCTAAAATGGGCTGGGCACTCCCCTATTAATCATTAATTAAGAAAATGTCCTACAATGAGATCTTAAGAAAACATTTTCTTTCCTTTCCCTTCAGATGTCTTTCCTTTCAGATGACTCTAGTTCCTATTAAATTGATATAAAACTATCTAGCACAATTGACTCCTTGCTAACTTGACACAGAAATATGTCACTGTTAAGATATAACCTGTTTTTTTATTTATCCCAATGTCACACATGAATACCAACACTGACAAATAAACATTCCAGAGTTTTAAAGTCAAACAGTCTTTAAAAATTCAAACATTTAGTAAGTCAGTATCTTTAAAATATTCAGTCTTTTTAAAAATCCAACCCTTTTGTAAAATTCCAAAATCTCTTTAAAAGTTCAGTCTTTCAACTGGGCTCCTATAAAAATAAAAAAAAATAAATGACATTTTTACATCAGTAAGAAAGAAGCAGGGCAAAATCACAACAAAATTAAAGCAAAACCAAACTCTGATTGTGTAATTTCCTCCAAGTCTAATGTCTAGGATCTACTCACAATCTTCTGGTCTCCTCCAATGGGCTTAGGTAATTTCTTTAGCTCTACCACCTGCGGCACACACAGCATGTCTTCTAGGCTCTACCTTGTCCCAGTATAGAACTGTTGCTGTTCTTGGTGGTATTTGATGGTATTGGCATCTCAAAATGTTAGGGTCTCTCCTGTACCTTCACCAATAGCCTCTCCTGTGCTACTTTCATGGTGCCAAGCTTCAGCTGCTGTTCCATGACCCCTTCACACCTTCAAAATCAGCACCACCTGGGTGACTCTTACATTACAAATTTCTGTGGACAGTCTGAGGTACAACCTTGGCCACCTCTGGAACACGTCTGTGATCTGACTCTCAGGGAACATTTCTTCGATTTTACCTCCATGAGTTTGGTTTATTCTTAATGACCTGTGACTTCTCAGCGCCCACTGACTCACTGATCCAACGACCCACAGATCCACACCAATTATCCTAGTTTCCCTTTAAAGGTGCTGATCTCTTGTTAATTGCAGCGGACACTTCAGCCCTAGCAGATCAGAAAGCACAGATTCTTTATACAATGTCCTGGCAAAGTCGTTGCTTCCCTTTAAAACACCACAGCCCAGCTCTCTATGTTTACATTGTTCTCAACATTCCTATCTTAAGATCCTAGAGATCATATGATTGAGCTCTCAACATTCAATGGCATTTTCAATCCAATGTTCCAAAGTTCTTCCACAGTCTTCCCCAAAACATGGCCAGGTCTATCACAGCAATACCTCAGGATCCTGGTATTGATATTTCTTAGTTAGAATTTTTGTTGCTGTGATAAAATGCCATGACCAAAATCAAGTTGGTGAGAGAAGGATTTATTTGGCTTACATGTATATATCACTGAAGGAACATAGGACAGGATCTTAAGAAGGGCTGAAACCTGGAGGCAGGAGGTGCTTACTGGTTTTCCAGCTTGAATTCTTATAGAACCCAGTACAATCAGTTTAGGAATAGAACCACCTACAATGGCCCTGGTCCTCATATATCAATCACTAGCTTCAACAAAATGCCCTACAGCTGGATCTTATGAAGGAATTTTCTCAGCTACAATTCCCTCATCTCCAATAACTCTGGTTCATGTCAAGTTGACATTAAATTAGCAAGCATGATTTGGGACTAAAAGATCATTTAAGAATAATTCATTTATTTTTGGTTGTGAGCCTAGCATTTAAAGGCTGAGCCATCTCTTCAGGAATCTAAATCTTAAGCTAGAACAAAGAAGTAGGCTTCAGGCATGAAAATGACTTCAGGCTAGGACAGGGAAGAAGGCTCAGATATTTTGGCCATCCTGATAAGCCCTTAGAAATAGTGATCACAGGAGTGATAGAAGGACTCTGTTTATTGTCCTGCATGTTCTTTAACTTTAACTATCTGGGTTTATTGTCTTGCTTCTTCCTTGACTATTTGCATCTATTGTATTGCTAGTTCCTCAACCTAGAACTGACCTTAATACTTGCATGTAATTTAAACAGTATAAAAGCAAAAAAGGAGGGGGAGGGATTGGATACAGGATTAATGGGGGTGGGTGGGGGTGGAGAAAGGGGATAACATCTGAAATGTAAATACATAAAATATCTAATTAAAATAAAAAAGAAAGAAAAAAGAATAATTCATTTAGAAATTGTTAACTTTATGTAAGTTCTTTTAGGTATCTGTGAAGTCAGTGCTTATGGACTGTACACGAACTATAGTTGAAAATTATGGAATTACAGGTAGTCAATTAGCAGCTGCATATGTTTGGAAATCTGTTTATAGAGTTAAACTATAGTTTCACTGGATTTAAAGTATAGGGGATAATGGAATAGCTCAGTGATTAAAATGTTTGATGAAGTGTGATTTGCATTACCCAAATGGCACTCAGAGCACCCGCAACTCCAGCTCCAGAGAATTTTATGATGTTCTCTGACCTCTACAGGAAGGTATGTATGGATTACTACACACACATACACACACACACACACACACACAGACACACCACATCAAAATCAAACTAAATGTATATTTTTAAATTGTACCATGAGTCAAACCTGGTAGTGTAAAACAATATGAGTAAGAATTCAGTGAGACTTAGTCTCAATAAAACAAAAAGAAGAAATAAAAACTGAATGCATAATATTTCTTTATCCCATTTGTATAATATTTTAATTAAATATTTCCATGTAAATTAAACCACCTAGTCAGGTCAGTGTCACTGTAGTCATTATATTAACCTTGAAATCTTTAAACAGGCTCTCAATTGACGTCTATGTAACTTGTTCTTTCACTTTGAAAAACTTTTGTGAAGTATTGTTTGAACATACTCTTAGATACATGTACATGTGTATATGTGTGTGTATGGGTGTGTGTGTGTGTGTGCACATGCATGTGTATAATTGACACAGTTCTGTGTGATAATAAGGAAGAGTACGGCACTATAGTTTTGTCTTTAACATGTAAAGATCAAACCATGGTAAATACCCCTCATGTTAAGTTGTCATTTTTTTAAACCTGATCCCATTCCTAAACAGCCTGAGATTTAATATTTTAAAAACACTTTTCAGAAAAGAATCAGAATCCCTTCCATCCATATGTATTATGTGCCCCAAGTTCCACCTCCTCCAGCTGGTCTCTCTCTTTCTACTGTGCTCCTCTGGTTGGTCCATTTCCTCCCTCCCACAGGCAGGCGCACTTTGTATTTCATTTGAATTCTATTACCCTCCTCCTTAGCACTGATTGCTATTTTCAATTTGGCTTCTACCCTGCAATTTTGATTATTTCTCCTTTCAATAAAGGGAGTTGTGTAATTATTAATATAAGCACAAAATGTGAAAACAGAGTTTTGGAAAAATATTTCCTTAAGCAGCAAGATGCAGATATGGTTATAAATTCACTATGGGTAACAAATACCTGTGTGTTTATTTTCTAAATCCAATGCAAATTTTATTTTCTTCACATTTTTCTGAAGGCTAATATTTACTAAACTGATAAATATAGTCTAATACATAAATATGCTAATTTATAGAGAGTTTATAAATATTTTCTTATATTAGCTTAGCATTTATCTTTGGACAGCTGTCTATTGAAAGTAAAATTGAAAGTAAAATTTTAAACCTTTAAAAGTAGTAACTTCTCTTCAATCTCGTAAGTCTAAAAATAATGCTATATGCAAAACATTTGAGCAGAATAAAAAAATTGTTTTTGACAGGAATGAGAAAATTACTTGATACCCTCAAGTGTTTCACAAGCTGTCAAAGGCATAGTGCTGCAGCTGTTTCGTAAGGTCACTTTAATGCTTCAAAGGTAAGACTAATATTAGTGGATTAATAGACTTTTATTTATTTTATTTTGAGTTGGTAATCATAATCTGATCAATGAGAAGATGGGTTATAATACAGAACTTTGAAAATTCTATGGCACAGATGGGCAGAATGTATTTACACCATCGATTGTAATTTGGACTCAATGACCCTTGTACGTTGGCATGATTTGCAGACTTATGATTTTTAACTCAACAGATTAAACCATATATTAGAGTGATAATTTTCTATTGTTTCTTCATGTAAAACAATATGATTTTTATTAGAATTCATGTTGATATTCATTGTTCTCCAAAGTTTAATGAAGCATTGTTCCATTGAAAAAAACATATAAATGCCAATAAAACACAAACACACACACACACACACACACAGAGAGAGAGAGAGAGAGAGAGAGAGAGAGAGAGAGAGAGAGAGAGAGAGAGAGAATCTTGAGAGATGTGATATAAAGAGATACAAGTGAAAAATGAAAAAATTTTAAAAAGAAATGGTCTTTAGTCATAGTAGAAAGAGCACAAACTTTTTTAATCTGGAAAGTAAAACAGACTTTTGGCCATAGGAACTCAACTCTAAAATCAAGAGTAATTAGAAAACTAGCCAGGAAATTTGGGATGAAGACATATCAGAGGCACTAATGCTGAGCTTTCCTGCTGAGATATCCACACTGATTTACTCATAAACACAGAGAATATGATTTTCGGGGGAGAAATGATCAAGTTACAAATACTATTCCATACGAAGGAGCAAAACAAGAAAACTTGAACTTGTAGTAATATGCTCTGATGTATGATAACTTAAAAGATTGCTGCTGTTCCATTTACCATCTTTAATCTCTATTAAATATTCACCTTTGAAAGTGGGTTTCTGTGAACTAAAACCAGAAGAAGTATCAACTTGGAATTTTAATATTCATATAACCATTTATGTATGTACACTTATATGTTATATATACATATATATTTCATTTGTTTTTATTTGTCACGTTCTTTACTACAAACCAACTGTATGTAAATATCTTGGTTTGCCACAAAGTAATACAACTATCTGGCTGTGATTATTGGCCTTGACATGCAGAAATGCTTTGAGTAGCTATAAAACCGAGGTGTAACCTCAGGAAGGATAGTGTTTAATGTTTGTGGATGTATTTCAATATCTGGAAATTGACAGAGATTGATTTTGTAGAGATGTGTGCTTCCTGAACAATGTGTTGTTAAATTAGAATTTTAGAATCCAAACTGATTTCTCAATGCTTAAAAATATTTCTCTGAAGCTAACACTTTAATCCTAGCACTTGAGAGGCAGAGCCAAGCAGATCTTTTGAGTTCAAGGACAGCTTGGTTAATAGACTGAGTTATGGGACAGCCTGAATTACAGAGAGAAATCCTCTCTCGAATAAACAAAATAATTTCAAGAGGTTCTACTTATCAATTGTTGATCTTAGAACCTGAGCCATTAGTGTTCTGTTGAGGAAATTTTCTCTTGTAACTGAAAAGCTTCTGTAAAGAAAAAGATACTCTCAATAGGACAAAAGGGCAGCCTACAGGTTGGGAAAAGATATTCACTAACCTTACATATGACAGAGGGCTAATATCTCAAATATATAAAGAACTCAAGAAATTAGACTCTGAAAAACAAATAACTCAGTTAAAAATGGGGTACAGAGCTAAACAGATAATTCTCAACAGAGGAATCTTGAATGGCTGGGAAGCACTTAAATGTTCAACACCCTTAGTCATTAGGGAAAAGCAAATCAAAACAACCCTGAGAGTTCATCTTAGACCAATCAGAATGGCTAAGATTAAAATCTCAAGGGACAGCACGTGCCCGTGAGAGTGTGAAGACAGGACAACACTCCTCCATTGCTGGTAGGTATGCAAACATATATAAACATTCTGGAAATCAATCTGGAAGTTTCTCAGAAAATTGGAAATAGTTCTACCTGAAGAACCAGCTATACCTTTCCTTAGCATTCACCCCCAAAATGCTACATCATACCACAAGGACACATGTTCCACTATGTCCCGAACAGCCAGATGGATGTGATATGATATGAAACTGGAAGCAATCCAGATGTCCCTCAACGGAACACTGGATACAGAAAATGTATCATTTACATGTAGATGGCTCATTTACACAATGGAATTCTATTCATCTACTGAAAACAAGGACATCAGGAATGTTGCAGGCAAATGGATTAAGCTAGAAGTATCATATTGAGTGAAGTAACCCAAATACAAAAGGACGTATAGTCACTGATAAATGGATATTAGCCAAAAAGAACAGCATACCTATGATACACCCCACAGACCCAAAAAAGTTTAACAAGAAGGAAGGCCCGAGGGAGGATGCTTAAATCTCAATTTAGGTGGAACAAAGTAGTCATGGGAGGCAGAGGGTGGTGGGGCCTGAGTGGAAAAGGAGGAGGGAGAGGGGAAATAGGGGGCAGGATTCGATATGGGGAGAGAAAGAAGAAAGGATCAGAGGGTCAGGAGAATGAATGGAAATATGCAGCATCCAGGGGTATGGATCAGGAGAATCTCTCTATATGAAGTCCCAGAGACCTGGGGTAGGGGAGGCTCCCAGGACTCAATGAAGGTGAACTTAGCCAAAATGTCCAACTATGTGGATATGGAATGTGAAGAGACCACCTCCAATAGCCAGATAAGACCCCCAGTGGAGGAATTGGAACACCATCTCACCTACAAAATTTCTACCCAAATTTGTCCTGTCTAAAAGAAATGTAGGGACAAAAATGGAACAGAGCCCAGACGAATGTCAGATCAGTTACTGGACAAACTTGGGATCCATCCCATGGCTGGGGACCAAACCCTGACAATATTACTGATGCCATGTTGTGCTTGCAAACAGGAGCCTAGCTGGCAGTCATCTGAGAGGCTTTACCAGCAGCTGACTGAGACAGATACAGATACTTGTAGACAAGCATTGGTCTGAGGTCGGGGACCCCTATGGACAAGTTAGGTCAAGAAGTGAAGGAACTGGAGAGGAAGGCAACTCCACAGGAAGACCAACAGTGTCAACTATACTGGACCCTGGGAGCTTCCAGAGACTATGCCAACAACCAAAGAGCATACATGGCTGGTCTGAGGCCCTGCTGTAGAGGGCTGCCTTATCTGGACTGAGTGGGAGAGGATTTGACTAATCCTTTAGAGTCTTGATGGTCCAGAGTGGGGAAAATATGGGGGAGGGGTAGAGAGGGGGGAAGATCCTCTCAGTGGTGAAGGGGAGGGAGGATGGGGAAAGAACTCTTCCTGGGGGACAGGGAGAGAACAGCATTTGAGAGGTAGATACATAAAAGAAATACATAAAGAAGAAAGAGAAAGAAAGAAAGAAAGAGAGAGAGAGAGAGAGAGAGAGAGAGAGAGAGAGAGAGAGAAAGAAAGAAAGAAAGAAAGAAAGGAAGGAAGGAAAGGAAGGAAGGAAGGAAAAATACCAAAAGGAAAAGGAAATCTATGACCATTTAAAATACTGTTTAGGTTCTACTTAAAGACTATGCAACTTACCTTTACATTCCCACATTCCCTATGATTGTTTACAAATTTGGCAAGATTTTTATACATTTGGCAAAGAATAAGAAAGGTATATTTATTTCTAGACCACAAGAATCTACTTCAATACGAAGGTATGAGCAATTGTGCTTCAATTTCTAAAACTGCTGCTTTTAATGACACTTTGATCAAGATGAAAACCAACCCTGTGTCCACGGCTTATGTTAGGAACATTAACAAATCCACTGGTCTTAGACGAGCACTCTCGCCATTGGGAGAGTTTTCACAGTCAGCAACTGAGTTTGCCTCCAAATCATTCTCCCATGAGGTTTACCATGACCCATTTGTTTCCTGGTTTGCACTTAGTAATAATCACTGGAGATGGCTCAGTGGCAAAGAACACTTGTTTCTCTTCAGAGGAGCTGAGACCAGGTTCTTAGCAACCATGTGGCAGCTCTAGTCGCCTGTAACTCTAGTGTCAGGGGACCCAGAGTCCTTTTCTGACCTCTTTGTGTATCAAGCATATTAAGGATACATGTATTTAAGTGTTGGGCAAAATACTCACACACATAAAATAATATGCATATATATCATATGCCTCAAGTAACCCCATGGACTAAATATTATAAAATGTGTCTATAGACAGGTTCAGAAAAAGTACCAATTCTGATAGCATACACGATTTGAAGAGAAACCCCATTTTATGGAGGTTAAATGGGAATATTCCAGGGTCAAATTCCTAAGTTTGGGTCTTGGTTCGGTTAGTTACAGACGATTTGACAATGGAACCAGAGTCTTTATGATGAAAGAAAGGGGCTTAGTGTTGCTCTTGGTTCTTAGTGTTGCTCTTAGAATTCATTCATAGAACATTAATATGATTACTTTAAAGCTGAGTTTGATGCTCAGATGTGTTATATTTGAGCATAACAAATCAGAACATCCACATAAACTAATTAGTGTCATGAGATGAGCAGCCATATACTAAATATATATATCACAGGTGCCTTGCTACTGTAAAAGATATTTTTTCACAGAGAAAATGTATATTATACACACAATGCATTATGCAATTGAGTAATATACATTAATTAGACAGGCTAGTAGAAAATAGACAAGTAGTTAGATACTGTAGGACATAGATGCATAGATAAAATATATGATGCACAGTATATCATAGGTGATAGAGAATAGGGAATAAATGATAGATAAGCATAAATGATGAATAAATGATAAATGATAATTGTTAGGTAGTTTGATAGATGGCTGGTCTAGTTTTATTTCCATATTTAAGCTTTAGTGGACAAATATAGAAAGTCCACATGGTCCAGATAAATTGTGTATGAAGAAGCTTAAACTTGTAAAATACCATTGTCACAAACTAAACTACTCCTGGTGATATATTGTCTGTGGCTTGTCTGTGTAATATATTTGAGAGAAATATCCAAATAACCTACTTAGG
Source organism: Arvicanthis niloticus (assembly GCF_011762505.2). Classification (NCBI taxonomy): domain Eukaryota; kingdom Metazoa; phylum Chordata; class Mammalia; order Rodentia; family Muridae; genus Arvicanthis; species Arvicanthis niloticus. The sequence goes on from NC_133429.1 coordinate 45,688,222, forward strand.
TTTATTGAAATGTAAACGAGTTCCAAGTAAATAAATCTGTGCTTTATCGGGATGCTCTGCACATAGTATTCTCTGAGTAATTAAGGATGTCTTGAGAGTCAACACTTACCAGTGACTCTTCTCTACCTGCCCCTTGGAGATATGACTTCTGACATTGTCTTTGCATGTACCAAACCTTCTATATTTTCTAAAGTATAAGACAAGTCTAAGAAACTGTTTACTCAACAATGTAATTTTAAGAAAATATTTGTGTAAGTGATATTTATTATAGCTTCTCAATTTATTCAAGTAAAGCAAATGCAGAATGAATAATATATTTTGAAATGTGAAATTAGAAGTCATCTAACTTTAAAAAGAAGGGTTATCATCTTAGAAACAATATATAGACTAAAATTGCATGCATTTCATCAATATACCTTGCTTTTGACAAGAATAATTTATCTTCACTTATGGTATTAAAAATATCAGAAGTTTTAGACTCAGGTTCCACAAGAAATAATTTCAACAATTGTCTCACTTTTTAAATGTGGATTTATGAAGTCTTTGTAGACAATGGATTCCCAGGTGGCCAGTTGGAAAACAAACATAAAGTACTGTGGGAATAACACTTTATACATTATTTTTGGTTTAGATTTTATGCAGCCATAAATATGAGGTATGCATACAAGCCTCATATATCTCAATATTTTTGTACCTTTAAAGCAATAACCATCAAAATGCCAACATCTAACAGTAGTATTTTCCAGTAGGAAGGGCCTAAGAAAACCCATGTTTAGGTCTCTTGGGAATCTGAAATGTAGAAGCCTGGAGAGAACACCACTTAAATTGATCTAAAGTCCTCAAGGGGAAAGAGCTCCTATGATAATGGGAGGTAGAATACACTGGTGCTCTATGCTTGTCAGGGTCACATAAAGAACATTCCAATGACACCCTCTTTAGAGCATCATTGTGTACCAAACCTGGATGGGTGGTATGGGAAAACCACCTTCTGAACAGTTATACAAATAATTGCAATGGCAGTACCTCAACACATAGCCTGTAATCGTCAAAGTTTCTTAGAGTTGGTCTTCAAAACCTCCTTAGGAGATGAAAATTGTTATTTATGTGTTAAGTTTATACTTGAGGAAAATACAACAGATGTACAGATTATGTATAGGAAAGCCAGAATAGGGACCTATGCCTTCTACATCTCCAAATATAATTGTGTCAACTAGTTTTTGGAGAATAATAAAGGCAGCAATTTTAAAGAGCTCCTTTGGGTGTCCATCAGAAGTGCATTTGAGCTTATGTAAAACATTAGAAACAAAACCTTCTGGAAGCTGTGTGTAACATTTTAACAGCAGCTCTGAACATCAGTAGTGCTTCATCCTAGATGCTAACAGTATCTTGAGAACTGCAAACTATCATCTCTTGATTTAATTCATCACAGTTAAAAACAAACAAATAAATGCCATTTAAACTGAAGTAGCTCTTATACATGTATGTGTACATAGGCACAATCTAAGGTGAATGCACTGATTATCCATAGCCCAAAATTTAATTATCAAAAGAGATACAAGGAGAAAATGGGAGAAAAAAAAATTCTTAAAATCTATTAAATATTTTCCTCCTGAATGTAAAAAGAGATGTGTGTGTGTGTGTGTGTGTGTGTGTGTGTGTGTGTGTGTGATTACCCTTAACCAAGTAAACATTGTAGAATAGCTTACTTAAAATGGCCTTCATACCATAGGAATAATAGAGGAAAATCAAATTGTTTCAATACTAATGATTAATGTTCAGATAATAGTGGAGTTGTCCATGAGTGAACCAGCTCAAACTTCATTTGCAGTGCTGGCCTTCTCATTCTAATGACTGTTCTTCCATGAAGCTGTGTTTTACTTAGAATTGGGAAGTTGTTTTTAATACAGTTACCCTCGGTTTTGTTTATTTGATACATTTCATGATTAAATATATGGATGTGGTAGTGGGAGTGCAATAGTATCCCACAGGTGATTGATGGTCCTTTCAGGGCTTCTTTAAAAAAGAGATAAAGTGTCAATATGTATCAATACTGCTGATGTTAAATTCATGGACACTATTAAGATAGATAGTGTGCTCTGGACTTTTCAATCAATCAATCAATCAATCTATCTATCTATCTATCTATCTATCTATCTATCTATGTATATATATGTATATATTTGTGTGTGTACATATATGCATATATATGTGTATGAGTATATTGAATGAATAAAAACACAACTTGCATATATTTGGGGACTACACTTGTGTCAAAGATAATCTGTATGTATTTGGAGAGTACACTTGTATTCAGTTTCCTATGCGTATGTTCACAACTTTATTAATTTTTGATAACTCTTACCTATGATAAGTAACATATTGTATAATCATTTGAATTTCATTGGGATATAAAAAGATTTGTTTGTCTGCAATGTTGACTAATTTGTTTACTTAATCTACACACAGGTGTGTCCACCCTGTGGCCTAAGAAATCTATGGATATGTTCACAATGATGCCCTAAAGAGGGTGTACTCTGCAACGTTCTTTATGTGACTGTGACAAGCATGGAGTACCAGTGCTTTCTACTGCTTGTTATCATAGCATCTCTTTCCCCACGAGGACTTTAGATCAATGTAAACAGTATTCTCTCAGGGGTTCTATGTTTCATATCCCTAAGAGACCAAACACAAGATTTCTATTTGTGAGAATTTTCTCTTTGTAACTCTATTTTGTGATTCTCTAGCATAAACTTGGTAGTATCTGAAGTCACATGGCTGCATTCACATGCCCAGTAGATGCATGGATTTGCTGCACTCTGTGGTTATGTTTTATAATCTCTGACTGCGCTTTAAAGATATCTCAGCAAGTAAAAGTGGCCATGACCCAAGCTCATTCGTCAGGACACTTATGATAGATATGAAAACAAACTCTTCTAAGTCCTCTGACCTCGACATGTGTATAGTTCCCCACACACACACACACACAAATGTCATGGAAGCTTCAAATCTGTGACTACCATTAATTCTGCTATCACAATAGGTCAATGATAGAATATTGGCAAATGAAGTCAGTCCATTTTAACTTAAACACATTTTAAGTGCTGATATTCACAAAGCAGGTGGTTTTAGAAGATACATATGAGGGATTTTTATCAATTTCTTATAATAAAAGAATCTGTCTGTCCCAATTGTTAGTGTTACCAGGTAGATTTGGATGTCATGAGATTCTTAGGATTATGTATTCAAGTTTCATCCAGATTCAGATCTTGATAAAAAGAACAATTAAAGCCACAATTCTTTCTGAGGACATCTGTATTCCATACAGAACTAATTTTATGTATTTTTTTCTCAAGTAGGAAATTTAACTAATAACTATTTTTGCTACTTAATGTTTGCATTACATTAATTTTTAATATTTACATTTCAATCTGAGAATACATAGTAGAGGATAGGCATTAAGGTTGAAGACCCTCAAACTTGGGAGACCCTTACTCAAGTCTCGAGAAATCACTGTCACCCAAAAATCAAAAGACACCGTACCTGGTTGCAATCAGCAGAGGTTTATTAGGGAGAGTTGGCTAGCCAAGGTCAATTCGGTTCACTCATGCAGGAATTGAATTGACAAAGCCAGTCAGTCTGAGAAGGGTTTTTAAAGCGGAAACCACAAACCTGGAGAGTGAGGAGGGGGTGAAAGGTTGCTAAGGAAATATAACAATAAAAATATTGGAGAATTCCAGAGAAATGCAACCTAAGTGAATCAGGGTCATGTGGAAAACACTCTGTATACCCATTTCTCTCAAAAATATGGTCTTGTCATGTCACTTGTTCAACTATTTCTCAGTTGTCGCCCTGTCACTTGCCCTGTCATAGTGGTTACTAGCTTCTCAGCCCCACCTAGATGATTTGCATCTTTTTTTGTGGTCAGGAATGTGTCTTTCTGCTTTGGGCCTTCCCCACCCACAGGTGGGTTCTCTTCCCTGAGGCTTGAGGAATGTTAATTCAGCAAGTGTCCTCTGACTCAGGGATAATGTACTCTTCCCAGAATGTATCCCAGGGCAGTGAAGGCCTGAAATCTTACATTCAGTTCCAATTTCTGGAACCTGCATTCTTTTGCTCAGGTCTAGGGATTAAAAAAAAAGCCTGTATATATTTTATAAAATGATCTTTATAATTTTTCACACTACAAGGTCACAGGCTGGAGCCAGATAATGCACATGAATTGGAATCTAGAGCACAAATAAATTGTATAAGCGTTGGTAATTAGTTATTCCTAAATACCAAATGGCATTAAGAATCGGTACCTATGATAGATAGGTACCAAATGAAACAGATATGACCAAGACAGGAAGCACACACATGAAAAATGCTTAGTTGCCCAGTGTCTGAGAAGTCTTTTGATTACTTCAATAAAATACATTAATGAAACACAAAGTAAATTGAAACAGAAGCATACAGGAGAGAGTTTGGTCTCCTTTAAATTAATTTAATTACTAAGATAAAAATTTGGTCTAGTTTCTTTTAGGAACCATAATTATCATCATAATCATCATATGTGAATTATTTAAAATCCAACTCATGGATCCACAGGTATATATCATCTCTTGTGCTTTTCACTTTCTTCTGTTAGCATGAACTTTCTCTTCTTCTGTGTGTAATTATTAATTATAATTTTCATTTCTTTCTGCATGTCAACTTTGTTTTCTTTCTGCAGTAGAGTGAGTCATGTGCATGCTCAGATATACACCTCCCTGTGGAGCCTAGAGAATAGATAGCTTCAGGTATCATTCCCAAGGAGTTTATTCATCTTATTAGTTAGTTAGCACTGGGCATCTCATTGGTCTGGTCTGTCCACTAATTAAGACAGGCTGGCTGGCCATCCATTCCCAAGGACCTATCTGTCCCACCTTCTCACCTTGCAACACCACATCATTTTTTAATGCAATTTTTTAAGCTCAAACTCAATACCCTCATGTCTGCAAAGTAAACCCATTTGCTGAGTTCTCTCTCCAAGCCTCAAATTATACTCACAATAGATTCTGAGCATGAAATTACAGTAACTGAACTCCAAACTGTACATTCAACTTTTATTTTATGCATTGTAGTTAATTCAATAATTGCAGACTTTGATTTTATAATTTATATTTCCTTTTCCATATCTACCTGGATCATTGTTTCTCTTTAAACATAATAACCATTCTTTCAAACTTCATTTATTTCCCATAGATGCTACATTCTGAGGTCAAGATATACTCTTCTGCATCTTCTACTCTCCATGAGAGATATTTCCCACCACTATTCAGCTCTTTCCTTCAGATGCATGGCTGAACTTTGGTTTTAGGGAGACCTGTGCTTTAGACCCTGGGAAAAACTCTCACAATACTTTCACTGCTAGAAGCTTTCAAGTCTAAACAGTCAATGCCTATCTCCATTTCTCAGCTGGTGTCATCTTATCTTGTCTGTATTGTAATGTCACAACTTTCAGCAGGGTGTCTGACATACTGTTTTTCAAAGATGACATGTTTTACACGAAGTCACCAAAGCTGATGAACGTTTTTCCTACATGGTAGATGGGGTGTTATTTCTTGTTCCTGTTAATCCTTATTTTGCATCATTTTCTGTCTGTAGTAGAATTGTTGTTTGTTTGCTTTGTGGAGTTAAAGTCTTTCCATATGATTCAGAGTGACTTGGAGCTTGAGTTTCACTTGGCTCAATGAGTGCTAGAATTACAAGTCTGTGACATCATGTCAGGACTCACTTTTGTCTTTATGTAGATTACTAAATTTAAACTCACCAGGATCCTACTGTTTAATGCCATGGAGTGACTGTCTACTGAGGTTTTGTGGTACTTCAATGCAACCCTATGAAATGTGCTGCTGTAATCTTTCTTATTGTACTCTCATCATCATCATCAGTACCAAATAGTTATTTACTCTCTTGATATGAAATAAAATTGTGTATATATATATATATATATATATATATATATATATATGTATATATGTATACATATATATATATATATATATATATATATATATATAACTTTTTAAACTTTATTGTATTGAATATTTTATATACTTTAAGCCAATGGTGAGGTTTTCCATATTAAATTATTCAATATGTGAACTAAAATATCAATGGAAGATCCATCCATATAAAAAGCTTCCTCCTTCTTCAATCCTTCTTCTTCTGTTCCCATCTTCCTTCTCCATCCCTCTACTTTCCCCACTAGACACTTTGCAGGAAACACATCTCTGTTATCCAAAGCTGGTATTGCAATCCTGAAGTTCTGACCTGCTTGGATTAATGTATCAAATGCTTATATAACAGGCATGTGCCATGTCTGGAAAATTTTTTAACAATTTTAAGAATCAATTACTTTTATATGTAAATAAATATTGCTTTAGTATGATATCAAATATTTATAATTATAAGCATTCTCTTTTCAACTTGTAAGGTAATTATTTTATTAATGGATCTTTCAAAGTTCCTTCTTTAGAGAATGCTTTGAAGCAATGGACATTATTTAAAATATTTTTAAATTATTATGTGTGTGTGTGTGTGTGTGTGTGTGTGTGTGTGTGTGTGTGTTAGCTCAGCAGTTAAAAGTACTTGCTATTATTCCAAAGGACCTGATTTTGATACCTAGCACCAACACAGTGGCTCATAACAATCTTTAAATACAGTTCTAGGGGATCAGTGCCATCTTTGGGTATTTGTAAGCACACATGTAATGTACCTACATACATTCCTGCAAAACACACAAGCACAAAAAAATCAATCTTTTGGTTGGTGGTTTAGTCCCTGGGAGCTCTGAGTGATCTGGTTATTTGATATTGTTGTTCTTCCTATGGGTTTACAATCTCCTTCAGCTCCTTTAGGCCTTCCCCTAACTCTTTAATTGGGGACCCCAAGTTCAGTCCAATGGTTGGCTGTATGTGCATTTGTATTTGTCAGGTGCTGGCAGAGCTTCTCAGGGGACAGTTACACCTAGCTGTTTTAAAAAAAAAAAATCTTGATATTTAAAACACAGTTCCCTCCCTGAAGCTGGGTAAAATTTCAGGAGACAGAAGTCTCATTATTAGTACCCGAACTGTCTAATCTTGATTGTCAGCTTGATTTGATGGAGAAATGACTAGAAAAGTATCATTCCAAAGATGAGTATTACCCATCAAGTTAAGATCCTATTCAATAGATGGGGGACCTGGGTGGGATAAAAAGGCAAGAAGGAGGAAGCTCACTAGCACAGAAATACTCTCTGTTCTTGGATGCAGTGAGGAATGTAAATTCTCCCAAATACTTCCACTATGGCATCAGCCTTTCTTATAACTGGAGTATAGTGTGAATCAAGCATGGGCAGAAGCCTCCAAAACTCAACCAGAGAAATCTCCTTCCTTCGAGTAAATAATTTTTAAGTATTTATCACAGAGATGAAAAGTCTAACATCACACTAGACTTTATTTTTAAAGCACCTTTTAAACTCAGTTTCCATAGTGATTTGAGTTGATGATGGTCACATCAGTGAGTTGATTAGCCCAGTTCTAACACACATGCCAAGGGTCCTTACAATGATGCTTGCTTAGGGTCATTCAGTCTGCAATGTCAGAATGTGTGTGTCTATACCAAGCCAGTTTCCAGCAACTGAACTGCTTAGTCTTATAATATTTAATTACCAATAACAAAGTGGCAATACAGTTTTCTTAATAGCCATAAATCAGAGGAGAAAAATACAGATAAATGTAACGTTTGTAGTATCATATATGTTTGTTTGTCTTCTCTTGTGTTAATATTATAGGTCATGCCATATCCTGCCATACATTATTTTGAGGAACTCTGCCTCGAGCCTGCCTTACTTTAGCAGTTTCATATGGTTACTTTAGTTTTGTTTGGAAACTCTAGTTTCAAGATCATTACATTTCGAATCTGTGAACTTACATCTGTAAAAATTTTTGAAACAATTGAAAGTAACAAATGTCACTATTCTTTAATTTGGCATTTTTTAAAGCATACCATTTATTTTATTACTCTATATTTCACATTAATATTAGTGTAATCTATAACTTTTTTGTAGTTTCCAAAACTGACACAGAAAAATCTCACTTCTCTCTCTCTCTCTCTCTCTCTCTCTCTCTCTCTCTCTCTCTCTCTCTCTCTTTTTTAGTTTTTTCTTTAGGTTGTAGCAGACAGTATCTGACAGATATCTAAGCAAATAGTTTTAATGGTGCTATAAGGAAGCCTTTAATATAATGCCTTGTTATTTCTTTGAAAATTCCAAGCATGCAACATGTTTTAATAATGTTCTTCCTTCTAACTCTATGCAGATCAAGCAGTACTTCCCCACCTCCTCCCAGCTCTATGTGTATTGTTTTATAACCCACCTAGTCCAATATGTGCTGCCTACATACCCATGAGGGGCATCACCTGGAGTGTGGTCCATCTATTCTCACCCACACCCTAAGAAAGAATTTTAAAAATAAAATATTTACCACTATGAATGAGTTAGCTACTGGACCTTCCCGATATACAGCACTGTATGTTATCCAAGCTGCAAGTTTTGTAGCACAAATGGTCACAAACAAAGATATAGTATACATAACTATCCCACATTATTTTCACTGTCAATTCCATTTTATTTTACAAAATACAGTAAATTATGTAGAAAAATAGAATGTAAATTAATTACAATAAACTCTAGATAGTAATGAAATTACATTTCATTATTGCATGCATTGTGCAGGGATATATTGTTCAGCCTGTGCAGCAGATGAGTAATTATTTGCTTTCCATGGTGTCTATCTATATCGGAAAGGCCCTAAGAGCAGGTGCTGTTTGTTATTTAGCACCAGATTCTTTGATCCTAGACTCTTTGCCTGGGTAGGATTTTTCCAATGAAGGAAATAGTATTAGAGCATTAATTCAAAGCTGAGCACTCTAAATATTCTCATTTTATGCACTTTGATCAGTTGTATGCCTCTGTGTTCACTAACATTTACTTCAGGAGAATCTTCTTTGGGTAGGGTTGAGCAATGGACTAATATTTGGGTTTAGCAAGATGTCATTAGGAGCCATTGTATTGCTATATGCATTTAGTACAATAACAGTAGTAGGGTTTTGCCACCTAACATGTTCTAACTAGCCTCGAGTTCTTGACTCATTAGCAATATCAGCTCTGGGTTGGTTCCACCTCATGGAGTAGCCTTAAATCCAATTTTTAAAATTCTTAAAGTTCTTTACTCCCCTGATGTTTGTGTCAATATTATACCTGTAGGCATATCTTGAAAAAAAATTATTCCAGTCAGAATGTCCAAGATCAATTAAATAAAAGAGGTGCTGGTGAGGATTCAGGAAAATAGGAACATTGTTTGTAAGAACACAAACAGGTTCATCAACTATGGAAATTACCATGGAGTTTCCTCTAAAAGCTCAAAACAGGTCTACAACAAAATACAACTATATTACTCTTGCACATATAGCCAAACACGTCTACATCTTTCTATAGACATACTTACTCATTCATGCTCACTGATGCTGTATACATAATAGCCAGATATTCAAAACAGTCAACATGTCAATCAGCTGATGCATGGGTGATAAAAAGGTGCTATACTTACACAGTGAAATATCATTCAGCTATTGGAAAATGTCATTATGAAATTTGCAGATAAATAGCTGGAGCTAGAAACAATCATCTTATGTGTGGTAACATTGACACCAAATGACAAACACTGCATATTTTATCTTATGTATAAGATACATAAGCTTTAAATGTGTGTGTGTTCTATTTAGAACACCCATAGAGGTTAGGTAGCTATTACGAGGCTAGGAGGGATGAGTTAATCACCTAAGAAAAAGAACTATAGAAATAATGTTATGAGTGGATAAAGAATAATTTAGAATAATTAATGATTAATTAATTATTAATTAATGGGGATGGGGTAGAAGAAGGCCAAGTAGAGAAAGAAAAACTAATTCTAAAGACCTATTTAAAAGTACAAAATCTTCCTAAATATAGACATAAATAAAAGGAATTCAAATGAAGTTATTATATAATGAAGGAGACAAGGCTCCACCCAGACAAAAACAGTATGTACTATAAAACAAAACCCTTAGTACAAGGAATAGACTACATCCTTTTGAGACATTGTTGAGTTATTGGCCAAAGTGGTAAGTCTCATAGAATCTCCCACTACTACTTTTGCAAATGCTACTGATCATCTTGTACTATTTGACAGCAAGCCCCTTTTGCTGAAGATATCACATACTTATCACATAGAACATGACGAAGGTTAGTTCATACTCAACTAAAATTTTACTTTAGAAACTGAAATTTGTTTACAGTACTTTCCCTTTCCCTCTCCTCCCGTCCCCTCCAGTGTCCACTTGGCTCTTTTTAGGTTCCGTGGCCTTTTATTTATCTGTCTGTCTGTCTATCTATCTATCTATCTATCTATCTATCTATCATCTGTCTATATCTATCTACCTGTCATCTTTCCATTATTTCTCTATCTGCCATCTATCATTTATGTCTATTTCTATCTATCTATCTATCTATCTATCTATCTATCTATCTATCTATGAATAAATCTACAAATGCAACCTACTGGTTCTGTTTAATCTTGCTTGAACATACATGGTTCTAGTGAAGACCACTTGAAATTGGATAGTCAATTGCAGGACTCATCCCTGGGACAAGATGAATTCTTTCTCTCTCAGAAGTCATTAATTGCCTATATTTCTTCATCTTGGATTAGAGCTTATGAGATTTCTATTATCCATGTTGACAAATAAACTGTCTTACCTAGATGTGATGCTTATGAACCAGAGCAATGACTTGCACAGAAAGATATACCTATATGTGCAAGAGAAGCACTTGGTGGTAACCAAGAACTGTTTGATTGGCCTTTGCCATTTACAGGTGGCTAATGAGGTCATGTATCTTAGAGGAGACTATTATAACATCATTTTATTAAACAAGTACAATTTCTAATGCCTGTACTTATACCCACAGGTCAATGCTACTATGCATCAAAAAATTATATATATATATATATATATATATATATATATATATATATAGTTTTTGATTATGCCCCCATATGCAGAAAGACTATCACCATTAATATATTATAACCACAATATATTGAGCAAACTTGACTTTAAATAATGGTAATCCTAATTTATAACTTGATCCTCTTTTTAAATCCCAGGAAACATGAAGGTAAAATCAGATTACAGGTGGCAAAATGATGCCTTTGTCAAAATGATAGATATATGTTTTATAGACAAGATGGGATAGCAGTGCTTATATGAAGTGTGACCAGGAATAAAAACCTATGTTTTATTGTTTGTCTAGTTCTTACCTGTGTAGCAGTTGAAAAGTAAGATATCATGTTAATCAATGTGGAAGAGTGACTCAATATTGATCACAAGGAGAAGCTTTGCACATTTAAGAAACCAAGCTAAAGAAATGAAGAATTCAGACCACCAGAGGTTTTGAAAGTTTCTATGTTTACATAAAACAAGACAGATTTGGTGGAAAATTATTCCCAATGTTGGTTTAAAATCATATCTGTTAAATTTAGATTAAATCAAACTCAACAAGACAACAATTCTGTATTGAAACATATCTCCTTAATTCCTTTCTGCTTTCCCTTGTTCCTCTCATTTTCCTTCCTTCTTTTCTTCTGTCAAATCAGTTGATGTTAATAGTCATACTCTTGAAGAGTGGAAAGGGTGCTAAATGATCAGGAGTGGAGAAGACTTATCTTGAGGTAAAATGGATTAAGAAGCAGTGGGTATTAACAGGGACAAAGAGGTAGTAAAAGGATTGAAAATGTCAATTAGAAATTTGTCATATTTCTAGATACTAATTTATAATTTAAGTTATTGTTATTGTATATTATATATTTCTTGTTGTTAATATATTTTTACATATTTCAATATATGTATGCATATATACATATAACATAATATGTGCATGTTTATATATACATGTAATATATGTTTATATATATCAATGTTAGGATATAAATACATATTATATATGTATATATACATATTTATGTATATTAAGTTTGTACATACCCATGAATGTTTGATTTGTGTAATGATGAAGACCTTACATTTGACTTCCAAATATGGCTACTAATAAGAAAAAGATAGGAATCAACCCTTGAAGAAAGACAGATCACAATTTCTGGAAAACTAAACATCAGACATAAAATACAGCCTATTAGACAATAAATTTAGAATAAGTTGAACATTAAAATAAGATGTTGGTATGAAGGAAAGAATGAATAAATAAAGAAAAGAACAAAAAGAAAGACAAATAAATGTAAAAGAAATAATGGTAATTAAAATGCAGTACTCAAAACTTGCCAGGATAACATCAGACTCTATTAACAAAATTCAGGAGATAGCATATTTATATAGACTTAATCTATATCCTAAGATACTATGAATTAAAATAGTAATTTCATAGAGGAATAAGTTCATATATACTGATTAGATCACATGAGTATGGTATTCTGAAATATTAGGACAATTTGAAATATCCAGTGCCCAATAAAATGTTCTATAAAAACAAAAGCGTTACACCTGTGATAAACATGTTAAAGATTGACAGCCTGAAACCGATAGTGATTGGATCATAACTGAGGAATATGCCACTAAACATTTTCTGTAATCTTTTGTTGTTTCAATATCATCAAAGTAAGGAAAGAATGAAGAAGTGATTGAGTTGATGGAATAATATATTTAAGTAATTTTTAACACATATTCTGAAGATGTCTCAATTTTCTGTAAAACATTGAGGCTATATTAACACTTAAAAAATCCATTTTAGCATCCCCTTTACCTTTAATGAAAACTGTGCAACCTAAAATGTTTCAAAATTTAAACTTTTTCAGTGCCAACATGATGCCACAAGTAGATATTTTCACACTTCTTACGATGAGTCATTGTGGTGTTCCTGTGATAAGTCACTGTGGTGTAGGCTTACACCACAGGATTGAGTTTCACACTTCCTGTGAGGAGTCATTGTGATGTTCCTGTCATGAGTCACTGTGGTATAGGCTTACAACATAGGACTGAGTTTCATACTTCCTGATAAATTAATGTGGCATAGGCTGACACCATAGGATTGAGTTTCACACTTCCTGTGATGAATCACTGTGGTATAGGCTAACAGCACAGGATTGAGTTTCATATTTCCTGTGACAAGTCACTGCACAATGCCCCTCACAAGGCAAAAGTATACCTGCATAATTGTCACAATTTCTTGCCTGTGATATGGACATACTGCGAGTAACATAAATGTTTGAAAAGGCCTAACTATAACATTCTGTAATAAAATAAAGAAGTGTTGTTATTTATAGTGAAAGGTATAGAAAACTTATGAAAAATATAGAAGGTTTTTATGACCCCTAGACCTGAGCAAAAAATTCAGGCCAACTGCCTCACTAGTTCCACCAAGAAAGCACAGCTAAATGTGAGATTTTAGGTCTTCACTGCCCTGGGATACATTCTACATTCTGGGAGGGGTACATTATCCCTGAGTCAGAAGACACTTGCTGGATTAACATTCAGGAGAGGAAGGGAGAAGCTGATTAACATTCCTCATACCTCAGGGAAGAGAACCCACCTTTGGGTGGGGAAGGCCCAAAGCATGGTCGTTGGGCAAGGTTACATTCTTGGGAAAGATGAGTGTACAAGATGTTTCCGCCATGACTCTGGCTGAATTATGGGTTGGGACTTTTGGGGACTTTCTACTGTTTTTATGTTATGTTTCTTTGGTTACCCCTTCACCTACCCCCACCCCCCATTTGTGGGTTCCCCTATATAAGACCGCCCCTAACCAGGCTATCTTGTCAATTCCTTTGCTCCTGCGTGAGTTACGAGTTGACCATCAGCTGGTTGATCCTAAAATATACTTCTTGCTGATTGCATCTAGATCAGTGTCTTATAAATTATTGGGTGGTCATGACATCCCAAGACTTGAGTAAGAGACTCTTCTCTCAGGGATCTTTCAGTAGCATTAAAACCAAGCTGTTGGAGAAATGTATGTCTAAGCACTAAGTATCAAATAGAATAGAAGATGATATTGTGATGACTAGCACACATGATCCAAAACAGCTAAAAAGAAAGATGAGAGAGGACATATATCAGAAAGATGAATACAAGCTAATAAAACAAAGAATAAAGCTATACATAGCTAAAAATGGAGGTCTCAGGCCCAAATTTAAAAACTATGTCCAACATCAGCAGAGTGAACATGAGTCACTTAATAGTTCTATAGATCTATCATGATGGAAATTGAGTGCGGTAATTAATTTTCTACAGAGTGAACACAAAAACTTAAAAAGGAATACATTGAATTTTGAAAAGTAGTGGCGATATAGCGCCTGCTTATCAAAGACTAGATATGAAGGGTGTCAGTGTTAAAAATGTGATGTGGTATCATCTAATAATGTTAATTAACCATTTCTGCTTTGGCATCATTCTCTATTTTTTATTGGTTATTTTATTATTTACATTTCAAATATTGTCTCTCTTCCTGGTCTTCTCTCCACAAGTCCACCATTCCATTCCCCCCTCCCCTTTGTCTCTAAGATGGTGGTCCTCTACCCACTCACACACTTCTGCCCCACTCCTCTAGTATCCCCCTACACTGAGACAACAAACCTCCAGAGGACCAAGGGCCTCCCCTCCCATTGATGCCCAACAAGGTAATCCTTTGCTACATATGCAGCTGGAGCCATAAGTCCCTCCATGTGTACTCTTTGGTTGGTGGTTTAGTTCTTGGAAGCTCTGAGGGGACCAGTTGGTTGATAAAGTTGTTTTCCCTATGGGGTTGCAATCCCCTTCAGCTTTTTCAGTTCTTCCCCTGACTCTTCCATTGGGGACTTTTTGCTCAGTCCAATGGTTGGGTGTGAGTATTTGTATCTGTATCTGTATTTGTCAGGTGCTGTCAAGCCTCTCAGGACACAGCTATACGAGGCTCCTGTCCACAAGCACTTCTTGGCATCAGCAATAGTGTCGGGGTTTGGTGTCTGCAGATGGGATGGATCCCCAAGTAGTATGGTCTCTGGATGGCCTTTTCTTCAGTCTGTGCTTCATTTTATGACCCCGTGTTTCCTTTAGACAGAAACAATTCTGGGTTAAAAATTTTGAGATGGGTGGGTGGTACCATTCATCAACTGTGGTTGTCCTTATCTACTTGAGGTGGTCTCTACAACCATCATTCTCTCTTGAAGGCACTGACTTCAGTCCCAGGATGAACTAAGGGCACTAGGGACAGAGTAGTGCTGCAGGCATGGGTTGATGCACAGCCTAGTCATGAGGTACATTTGCTGTGCTAGGGGAAATACTGAACCCTCGTTACTTTTGCTGAAGTTATATTTTACATGTTCGTTGTTGTATTAGCAAAATCCATGTGTTTCCAATGATATTCTTTCTGGTTGTCTTCCAACATGTTGTACCTGTGGTCTGTGCTTTCTACCAGGACACCCCTTAAATAAGGAGCCTAAGATTGGCTTTGTTCCTTGACAGCTGTTCTCATTCACACACAGAATTTTCATCAAATTGGTTTATGAAGGCAGACCTTAGGGTGAATGCCGGTAAGTCTAGGACTTGCAGGGGAATCAGTGTAAGGAAAAGCCCAGTAGTTGAGTTTCAGCCCAGACAAGTTTACATCATGACTCCTTGTAGCAAAAAGAAAAAAGAATATTTTTTCTTATATGTAGTTTCATTAATTCTTCCTTGTGGCCAGGCAGAATCAAAAAGAGAGTCAGATTAAAAAAATATCAAAACCAAAGTTTTAAATGGTATGCTAGCTGTGAGGGTCCCAGCAGCCATGCAAAAGTGAGTTTTGAAAGAAACTGAGCACATAGGATGCTATACATACTGTTGCTAAGGCTTGACCCTCAGTCTCTGCACATACACAGACAAGTAGTACCTACTACTTGTCTGTTACTGCCGATCAGATGAGTTCTTTTTCTTCATCAATTAAAGACTTAGAACTTAAACAAAAAATGGCACAAAGAGAATCAAAAGCACACCCTTTCCCCTTTGCCGAGTGGCCTAACGGTACATGCATTCCTTCCATGACATCGAGTGGGTCTCTATCTGTACTCATGGGTTTTCTTTCCCAATTTCCTCTACTCTTTGTTGAGCTGCTCCATGAAATATTATGTTTGGGGGAAATAAAAACTTACAGTATCAAGGAAATGGAGGCTTACTGTCCATTACTTGGGGCCACAAACAATTTTTTAAAAAAGAAAAGGAAAGAAAATCTAAAACTGGAATTTTTGTATTACATTTCTCTGCCATCTTAAAATCTCCATGGCATCACTCCACCTTTACTCTGTAAGGGTTCACAGGAGTTTTGTTTTGTTTTGTTTTTTTGTTTTTGTTTTTTTTTTTATTTTTTGTCAAGGAAGGGAAAAATAAATATGTCTGAACACCTTAGGTCTCTAAAAACTATCTTTTCCCTATCTTTCAAAAAGCTGGAAGAAGTATATTCATCAATGAAATTTTAAGCACCAATGCAACTCTCATTTTTCATTTATTGACAAGAGGCAAAATTATCTTCTAAGTTGATGCTGGTAAGAAGTGGAAGAGCTAAGTCAGCATTACAGTAAAATGCTTGTACAAATTACACAAACCAAAATTCTTGGCCTTTGGAAGGATCAGAGCAGCACACATTTGTAACAGAACAAGAAAACATGTCAGCTTATAAAAAAAAAAAAAAAAAAAAAAACCTGCTATAATGAGAATTTATGTTAAGGGAGGTGTAGAGTGAAAAAATTATAAAGATCATTTTATAAAATATATACAGGCTTTTTCTTTACCCCTAGACCTGAGCAAAAGAATGCAGGTTCACTAGTTCCAGAAAGCGGAACTGAATGTAAGATTTCAGGCCTTCACTGGCCTGGAATACATTCCAGGAGGAGTATATTATCCCTGAGTCAGAGGACACTTGCTGGATTAACATTCCTCAAGCCTCAGGGAAGAGAACCCACCTGTGGGTGGGGAAGGCCCAAAGCAGGAAGACACATTCCTGACCACAGAAAAAAATTCAAGTCATCTAGGTGAGACTGAGAAATAGTTGGGCAAGTGACATGACAAGACCACGTTTTTGAGAGGAATGGGTATACAGAGTGTTTTCCACATGGCCCTGATTCACTTAGGTTGTGCTCCTTTAGAATTCTCCGATATTTTTATGTTATGTATCCTTGACAACCCCTCCCCCCTCCCCATTGCCCTTGTTTGTCTTTTTTCCTTTTAAAAAGCCCCTCAGCTTGCTGGCCTTTTGTCAAATTCACCTCCTGCGTGCCAAGCGATTTGGGCTGGCCAACTCTCCTTAATAAACCTGTTTGCATCCAAGTACTGTGTCTTGCAATTTTTGGGTGGCTGTGATTTCCTGAGACTTGAGTAAGGGTCTCCCGAGTTTGGGGGTCTTCAGTGGATAAGAAGGAGACATTTTCAAAGCTATTTTGTAGAAATGTTTCCTTATTTCTGAGCACCTACTTACTTCCCTGGTTCCTCCTTGTCCTCTAAGGGACTCTCGGTGAGTTTCTGCTCATATAACAGAAAAAAAAGTTCAATGTCCAGTAACGTTTTAAGCCAAAACAGAATGGTGGCCAGAGCCTGAATTTTGCTGCTGACACCAGGGTTCTAAAATGTTCCACACTTCCATTCCTTTACAATTCACTGCATTAAGAGTGTGTAGACTTTCTACAATTAAGTACATATGTGTAAATACATAGTGATTGCTTTGGGGTCACATTAAATTTGTATGGAGGTAGTATATAGGGCAAGTGGGCAGTGCCACCAGATAGATCTGGTAAGGCTGAGTAGGCCAAACCCTGGGGAATCTCTGAATGGAGAAAGGCAGGCTTGGGGCCAGCTCCCTGCTAAGCTGTTCTGGAATGTGTAACCACAGCACCCCACTGACACCTAAACTCCTTCCCCCATGCAAACATAGCATCCCTAACATCTCAGACTGAGCCAATGGGAAGCATCGATGCCAGAATCCCACCCTACTCCCAAAATGTTTATAGTGTCCTATCCCACACGGAATAAAGTTCACGAGTTATTTCACCAAGAATAATCTGAGAGTGGCTGTTTCATTAAGCTCTAACACATATAGGAGTTTTCTTTCCCAGAGCATTCCTTGCTGGACCTTGGATCTGCAACCCCCCCCCCCCCCCCTTTCTAGGTCATGCTAGTACCCTGACCATCCCCTGCTGCTGCAGCTCCGAGCTGTCTGCAGCTGTTTGTCCTCATTTGACATTGATCATAGCTACTTCCTGCCACTGCCATCTTGCTAGTGGCTCCAGCTGTGGTTTTCTGCTGCTTGCTGCAGCCCACCACCACCGCTGCTGCTAGCATCATATTGCTAAGGTAGCGGGAGATGGTGGATACCTGCTCCATACAGGCTTTCCTTCGGAGACCTGTACGACTTTGGTTTTTCTGGCCAGACCAGAGCTCCATGGAACTTTTGGTTCTAGCCAGACCACAGATCATCAGAATTTTCCGTTCCGGTTCTATCACTGACCTTGTTCTGCCTCCCATGAGCTGCCATAACTTCCCCAGTGGTGTGGCAGACAGGCAACACAACAGTGATAATAAATAATGACAAGAAGTATTCTGCATAAGTAGCTGTCATACAGCCCTAAAAGACACATTTATATCAAGCTCTTCCCCTGAAAAGCTCAGGAGACATCCATCCTAGAAAGGTAAAAAAAAAAAAAAAAAAAAAAGAACATGAAATCCTGAGGAAAGGGATGAGTGACATGAGCTGAGCACCATTTTCTGGATATGGAGTGGCTCTTTCACTCATGAGCAGGCCGCATCTGAGATTACTTATAGAAGTGTGCATAAGATCGAACCAATAAGATGAATCATCATCCCAACACATCCATCCCAACACATGCACTAATTGGACTCATGGACCACAAACAAAGGAGAGGAGATAAAGACAAGATGGCGACATGCTGGTGAGTGTGTAGATGGAATGCTGAGTATATATGGCAGACAATTCTAAAACTGTCAAAGAACAGATTAAAACAATCTAATAAATAAACAGCAGAGAGAGCGAGTCTTTGCTTTCTGGTGGTTTAATGTACTCAAAGTCACTTCATTCACAGAATTATGAAAGTATTGTTTATATAAGGTGCATATTAAACTTAACCAATTTCACATTTTGGATTGGCCCTGCTACTCCAACACCTCATTATCCCAAAATTTGAATAACAAGTCAGATATCTGAAGCACTCTGGTGCTAAAGATTGAGAATAGAAACAACTAAACTGAGTATCGTTCTAGAAAAATAATGTGACAAAACCTTTTCTTGAGTAGATTCCCTGAGAACTAGACCCAGTTTTATATTACCTTGAGTAGTTGTAAGATTAGGCATAACTCTTAGACTTTTAGGGCCTCACCTTTCAGGACCACTAAGAAATATTCACAAAACCAGAGGAAGACTTAAGGATTAGCATAGGCACTCCTGCTAATTGAGATGGAGTTTCTGTCCTGACAGCTGAAACTTACTTCATTTTTGCAAAGCCTTCCCTCTTGTGAGAACTATTTGTATTCCAGTCCTTACACAACTGCACTTACGCCATTATCTTTCCAATTTACCTGTCAAACATACCAAACAGACTCTTAACCCCACAGTCCATTCAAATTAGATTTCTGTTCCTTCATTTCCCTGTCCTCGGTCCCACTTCAAGTTTATTATATGCAGGGGAGCAGGAGAGATTCATAAAACCACACTGAATTCTTATTTTGATTTTAAGGTGATAGCGATTAAACATAGGCTCCTTGTTTAGGTATGCTTAACATAAAATCAGTCACCGACTTATGCTCCCAGCTTCCTACTGTATATTGATTCCTGTCAGACTGGTTCAACTGCTGAACAGAGACCACTGTGGGGGTTTTTTTGTGTGTGGGTTTGTGTGTGTGTTGTTGTTGTTGCTGTTGTTTTGATTTGATAAACATCTCACTATTTAGCTTGAGCTGATTTAGGAAAACAAAATCAAAAGTGTGTGCATGTGTGTGTGTGCATTTGTGTGTGCTTGGGTTTGTATGTATTTCACACCATAGGTTCTGGGTCAGAGTGATCTTCAACCTGCTGCTCAAACAACCCTTTCATAGGGGTCACATTTCAGATATTCTGCACATTAGATACTTACATTACAATCAATAACAGTAGCAAAATTAGAGTTATGAAGTAGCCACACCATAAAACTTTATGGTTGGAGGTTACCACAACAAAAGACACTATATTGAAGGGTCACAGCATTAAAAAGATTGATAACCATTGTTCTAGAAAATTCTACAATAGCTGGTTACACGCTATAGAGGAAAACCAACAGTTACTCAGTCCAAAAACCTGGATGAATCAGTATTTCCATCAGACATTGAAAGCCTGGAGTTATCTGGACATGTCCCAATATGGAGACCAAGCAGTCCAAACAAACTGGAGAATAAAAGCAGCAGCAGCGGTGGCGGCAGCAGCACTTGCTCAGAACACGAGGAAAATCAGGTGTGAGCACAATGCTTTTTATTGAGCTAACTTCTTAAATTCTGGCCACTATTGGAAGGTGCTGCCCCATTGCAAGCTTGTTTTTCCAGCCCAGTAACTATCTTACATGCAAATCAACTTTGAAAATACCCCAGGTATACAAGAACATTTTACAAGGTCAAAAATATGTCTCAGTAGAGTTTGGTTGACAACCAATGCTAACTGCCACATTACTTAACATAGAAAGAATCTGTGGATAATGTGTATGGGGTCAACATGTAAGAAACGCAGTCCACTATTCTGTTAGAGGGGAAATGGTTAAATATAAGAGAATATAGTGAACCCGCATTGCTTTTCTCTGACTGGTAACTGATTAAAAATAACGCTGTAAATAATGTTATCCTGTTTATTATAAGGATGCACACTTGCCTCACAGTATTCCCCGAATGCTTTGCCACAATTCAAATATTCAAATCATTTGAATTGTCATATGCTTATTTCACTATTAAATACTGATTGGTTCCTTCAATAAATAGTGGTTATCACTATGCCGTCCCTCCTCTCTGGTGATTTGTACGTCATAATAAAGTAAGTATGTGCACTCTCAGAACACAGAGACTGACAGGGAGGTAAATTCAAATATACCGTAATGGGTACTAAGATGTAACAGTGTGAAAGAAGGCAGAGTCATTATCTAGGTGCTCCGAACTTGATCTTGCACATAACTCGTTTCATTTTCCTCCAAGAGCCATGAAAGAAAAATTCATTTAGCAAATATAAACATAGTCACTTACTCTGAATGATGTGATATTTTAGACACTCGAGATCGCTTACTAGGTGTTAAATAACATTTTTGTCCCTGTGCTCACAAGCTGGCCCAAACATTCTTCTAATAAAGCCTACATCTCTTTGGGGAGGAGAGAAAAACAAAATCCACAACCTAAGTCTATGTTTTAGGCAAGTGTGAGAAAGGCTATAAATATGCCAATAGATACTAAGATTGACACGGGTTATAATTTTAGCAAGAAGATGTGGGTTGTGACTATGGTGCATGATACTTGATATTATTAGATTATTGGTGTTAACTTAGAAGCAAAGGTTTAGAGAAGACCAAGTACATTGTCCAATGTCTCACACGTTCTAGAAGATCCCGGATTTAAACCCAAACAACCTGTCCCTCTGACTCAGGCACTACCACTATATCACAGGCTCTGCTCCTGCTTCCTTGTCATTTTCCTGCATGTGTATTTTCAAAACTTGATTTTCTTCTCCTTTAAGTTGCCTCTGTTTACATCAAAAAGGGGATAGATTACCAAGTTGTTTTCTCTCTGAGTAGTGTGAATTCTTGGGGGGTGGGGGGACCTTAGCCCTGAGAAAAAGCGTCTGTGCTTTCTGGAACATTCCACTTGGTGAAGTGACAGATGCTGAGTGACTTTTGGAAGTCTTAGTGCAACAAGGAGTGGCTGCCGTTTCTAGCCTGGGTTGTCTTCTAGGTCCTGCACTGGTCTTTGTCAGGCCTTTTTTAACTTTCTACATCCCTGCAATCCTAAGTATGTCTGTCAGCAATACATTTGGCAGTCAGCCAGCTAGCCAGACAGCAAATCCCTTTGGAGAATTGGCCTAGTGGAGCATAAATAAGGACGTCCACCATGATGCCTACTTACTTGGCAACCTGAGTCACCTTTCTGAGTACTCCTTCACCCTCCGTATCACTTTTTATAAACAGGACAATGATTTCAAGTAGCTCAAGATCTTTGAAGCAGCTCTCATCCAACCCTAGAGGATTAGCTTTTCACTCGGACCAAAGCTAGCTGCCAGGTCACCACTTAAGGCCCTGAAAAGACTTGCCAGCCGATCAGTGCCGCAGTCCGCTTTCTATTGTTGAAGGATTTGTACTTTCCCTTTGGCCACACTTCTATCCAGATTGAATAAGATCTGTAGGCCTCGGATTGCTCCTGTGATTCTCTTCAAGGACCGCACACGGCCATATTGTCTTGAGTTCCTTAATCCTGTAAAACGACTTCCATAAACCAATAGGAAAAAAAAAACAAAAAAAACCAAAAAACAAAAATGAAACAAAAACATTTATATGGCATGTCACATGAAAGGAGAGAGTATATAACTTGTTTCCACAGCAACTGCTTAGGACCCACTTCTGGCATTTCTGCCTAAATGGGATTATAATGGTAGAGTGATTCTAGTATTCCTTCCATTGCATCTAACTTTTGGGAAGCTCATGCTTTCTGAAATTTTCTGAAAGGGTGTTTGTTTTCCCGTATAAAGGCCACACTTTCTATAGAGAACATTTTTACATCTATATTTTATATATTCTTATATCTTTCTAATATTAATATACTACTATGAATCTATTTCAAGTTGGGTCTTATAAACCATTTTATTAGCCTGGGAAATACAATTTTATAATGTGACAGATCACATAGCAATATAAACTCATCATTTTAGATGAAAGGCCATTAAAAAAATAACTCATCTTTTACAGTTTGAGTCAGTTTTACTATCTGCTATGTCAAACCTTTCAAATTTCTAAATTTCCATAATGATTTCAGTTCAATGAGTACGTTAATGTTCCATGTTATGCTTGAAATCCCACAGGGTCTAAATGAGGACAGGCAATAGACGTGTATCCCAAATTCATCAAAATGTTTGTTTCTGATGACTTTATTTAAATCCCTCATGCTTCCTATGTCTGATGTGAATTTCTGAGTCAATGATTATTAAGTTATTAAATCGAGGTTCAGTTTCCTAATAAAAATTTTTGGATATTTCCAAGAGGACTTATTTCAGGTGATTAACTGAAGGCAGGTAGTCTGTGGAAAGACAGACAGCAAGAGAAGTGACTGACCAATGCTACATAAGTAAATTGGCATGATTATCAAGGTAGGTCATAAATAGTGACTAAGATGGTGTGCAAATTCTTAGGACCTGGAGTGTGTACTTTGCATAATCTGTCCCCTTTAACTTTGGTAAGTAATAGGATATCACTTGTGTGATTTTGCAAGTTTACATAGAAAAACTGAAGAATAAAAATGGAGAGTGATTAATTTTTTTACTGAAACTGGAAAGTAATTGAGGCTTGTGATAAAGTCTAAGTCAGAAAAAAAATTGATTTTAAGGTATCAATCAGGTTTCTCACTTGCCTTCTCTGAGCCTGGAACATCTATCTCATCTTGAGAGGAGGCATGGGATGTGGAGCAGTTGGAGGGTGGACCTGGAGGGAAATGAAATCTGGAGTGTAAATAAAATAAATAAACAAACAAACAAACAAATACATAAGTATATAGTAGAGCCAGGAATCGATCTAGGTTTGTCTTACTTAGGAGAAGCTACGTTCAGTCACGACATTTTCCAGCTGAATGTTAAATTCTATGGTCCTCATTTCTATGCCTATAACACTTAAAACTCACAGCACATATTTAATATACTCTTTATATAAAAGTTTGATACTAAAGAAATTATCTGTTTTATAACGTTTTATATATGAGTATTCTACTTATATTATTTCTGTTCCTTGTTTCATAACCTCTTCTCTAATTATTAAGTAGGCATATATAAATACAGCCCACTGAATTCATTTATATGAGCAACAGTATATATATATGGTGTAGTGGTGTGTGTGTGTGTGTGTGTGTGTGTGTGTGTGCGAGTTTTGGGATGACCTATTTGGCTTAGGATACTAGCTTATCACTTTCTCAGCAGCCATTAATTTCCTGTAGTTTATTCTGTAGAAGTAGGGCCTTGTGAATCAATGTAGGGTTTGCCACATCCACATTGACATGTTCACTGATGTCATGTGTAGGTCTTGTGCAGACAACTGTATTACTGAGATTTCAAGAGTGTTACTTTGTGGTCAATAGGAAGACACACGCTAAGAGCAGGCATTCTGCTCCTCTGCTTATTACAACCTTTCCAAGTGCTCTTCTGCAATGCTCTCTGAACTTTTTTATGTGGGGGTTATATTGAAGACATATCCATTTGGATGTGCATCCCATGTTCAATTGTTTTATGAATATTAACCCCCTACTATTTTTCGAGACTCTCCGACTCACATCCTGTCCACCTATCTCTCTTCCTTTTACCCCAGAGAAGGGGAGAACTCCCATGCATATCAGTCTGCCTTGGCACATCAAGTTACAGTAAGACTAGCTGCACCTTCTTCTACTGAGGTGAGACAAGGCAGTTCAGTTAGGAAAAGAGGACCCAAAGGCAAGCAACAGAGTCAGAGATAGATACTCTTTCATAATAAGAGTCTTGGATAGATCAGAGATACAAGTTGCATACCTAAACACAACAAAGGCAATCTACAGCAAGCCAATAGCCAACATCAAATTAAATGGAGAGAATATTAAAGCAATTCCCCTAAAATCAGGGACAACACAATGCTACTCACTCTCTCCATGTCTGTATTCAATACAGTACTTAATATTTTACCTAGATTGATAAGATAATGAAAGGAGATCAAAGGGATACAAATTGGAAAGGAAGAAGTCAAAGTATTGTTATTCACAGATGATATGATAATATACATAAGTGGCCCTCAAAATTTCTACCAGAGGTCTCCTACAGCTGATAAACACCTTCACAAAGGGCCTGTATACAAAATTAGCTAAAAAAATTTGTAGCCTTCCTTTATACAAAAAATAAAGAGGCTAAAATAAAAGTTAGTAAAATGACACCCTTCACAATAACCACAAATAATATAACATATCTTGGTGTAACTCCAACCAAGCCAGTGAAAGACGTGTATCTCAAGAACTTTGAGTCTTTGAAGAAAAAAATTGACAGGATATCAGAGGATGAAAAGACATACCATGCTCGTGGATTAACATAGCTAAATGGCCATCTTACCAAAAGCAATCTAAGATTCTTTTGCAAATCTAATAGAGAGAAAATGAGAAATATACTTGAATACATGAACACAGGAGACAACTTCCTAAACAGAACACCAATGGTCAGAGACTAAGATCAACAATTAATAAATGGAGCCTCATGAAACTGAAAGGCTTCTATCAGGCAAAGGGCACCATCAGTAGGACAAAATGACAGCCTATAGTATGGGAAAAGATATTCACTCACCCTACATCTGACAGTGATGATAGTCAAAATATATAAAGAACTCAAAAAGTTAAACACCAACAAATCAAATAACCCAATTAAAAATGAGGTACAGAGATAAACACAATATTATCAAGAGAGAAACATCTAATGTCTGAGAAGCACTTAAAGAAATGTTTGGTGTCCTTAGTAACCAGGGGAATGCAAATCAACAACTCTGAGATTCTAGCTTACACCTGTCAGAATGGCTAAGCTCTAAAACTGAAGAGTCAGCACATGCTGGCAAGGTTTTGAGCACAGGGAACACTCTTTCACTGCTGGTGGGAGTGCAAGCTTGGATAATCACTTTGGAAATGAATTTGTTGATTTCTCAGAAAATCGGGACGTGTTCTACATCATGATCCAGCTATACTACGTATAAGCATATACCCAAATGATGGTTAATCATACCATAAGGAAACCTGCCTGAAGAATTGTGAATATTTGTTTTTTGTATCACTGGTTGAGACAGGCAAACATTTGAGTCAATAAAGTATCACTTCTTTTCCAAACTATCTGTGTGTCTTAGATACTTTTGTAAGGATTCCTCTTTTTGTGGCACCAAAACCAAAAATGCAACCTTTCTTAGTGATTGGAAGAACTAAGGGTGTAGAATCTCTCCAAGATGTTCTTTGATTCTAGATCTCGTTTACGAGTTGTATAATTTCATTCTCAGGATGAGTTCAGTAGATATTTTTTTATGATATATTATCTGGATAACTCTGCCAAAGTCTGGATGAATGATTTCAAAGGCAATTTATCTTCTCCTTTTTACTTAGTAGGTGTATAAGTGAAAATATGAATTTGTATTTGCAAGATACCCTTTGCATCCTTAGGTACTCAAAATTGGGCATAATGATAATTACTTCTCTAGCAATGGTATGAAGTATTTATTACCTGATAGTTTATATAACTTATGCTAAATGAGAACCAGAGTCATCATATCCTTATACTCAATCCAATTAGTTTCTGGTAGGTGGTCCTTGACTTTTTCTAGTTGTTTAGTGTCTACTTGCACTAACTCAAAATATTTAATTACAAGTCACACTTCATAAAAGTAAAATCTAAGGAAACAGGTTTATGAGATTAAATGCAAATACCTTCAGTGTGCAAACTTGTTAAATAAGGTAGAAAGCATGGTTGTGAATATGATATTTTATAATTTAGCCTAATTGATATTCATTCCTTTCTATTTTAAATGAATTCAAAATTTTTCAGTAAACATTTACTGGCTATCTATTATGTATTAGACTGTATTATGCTATTAAAGCACACAAATAAAAATGCTTATTCTTTATGCCCTATAAGAATTAACAATTTAATTTTTTTCTGGGAGAAATTGAGTTGCAGATTCTGCTATTTCATGTGCTCAATGCGCTCAAAAACCATGCTATTGGAATAAAAAGTGCATTTATCTCCTGTTTCGCTAAGGTGAGTGGACATGCATTTAAATTGTTCACTTATGAGGGGAAAGCAAGCAGAATAGCTTTTCTGTCACCTCTGTGTTCAACATGATCATTCTTTTAATGTAGTGAAGACCCACAATAGATGGTTTGGGGAAATACATCACCATGTCTCATCCCTGAGTTCTTTGTTGCCTAAAATCCCAAACTTATTTTCACACAAACTGCACTGTCCAGCTTTTCCCTACTGTCTTTTTGAGAACCTTGATTTTGATACAATGGGTTCTACCCGATTTGTTCTGAGGGTATATGAAACCAAATGTATCATTGAATAAAAGATTTCTAAATATGCTTTAGCTGAGCAATAATTATGAGTTAAAAAGCATAGGGAAGAACAGCAGTGTGATTACTGTTTCATGGAAAGCATATCTGTGTAGATATATGTATGTCCAGTGGAAATGAGAGCACATGTCTGGAGTGCAGGTCCACACTAATGTGTTTTAAATGCCCCGTGAGCTGTAGGGATTTTACTTTCTTCACAATATATTTCATGAGATAGACTCCAAGTAATATATTTTCTTCTTATGGGACATGGTTTGTCACTGCTCAGTATAACACGTTTATTACAGTTAAAGGACTTTCCATCATTATGAAAGTCAGTCAGTAGGGTCGAAGCTTCCATGTAAGATACAGCTTGATTTCTTCGTGTTTGATAACTCAAGTATATGATGTCTTTAATAACAGCATCTTAACTTTTAAGTTCTGTAGGGTAGCCAAGAGCAATAGCAGTAAACTGTAATATTTGGGGAAGGGGAGCGTCTGTGGGATCACACTGACCAACAGCTCCAAAGGAGGCAACCTATTCCTGGGAATGGTTTCTGTTCTTGTTTTCTTAGCCTCTATTATTTAGTAGGGAAATTTGGCGTTCTTTTACAGAGTAACTATATTTTAATATTTTGTGTATGTAGAGAATTTATGTTTAGATATAAGCACATACAGGTTCACAGACAGACACAAATACACAAATAAACACACACACACACACACACACACACACACACACACACTTTTTCTGCAGAAAACAAAACAAAGCAAAATCCATCAAAAACAAAACAATGTTTAAAACAAAAATTCAAGCAACCAACCACACAAACAAAGCCACCGAGAGGTGCTCAAAGCCGACCTGGGATTGAGCACTGACTTAGTTAACTTAACAAACCTTCCATATGTTTCTCCTTGAGGTATCTTTGATGAAAATGACATATTATATTTGGTCACTTCTTTGAAAAAAATAATGTATAGATTACAAAACATTAACCAGCTTTCTAAAACATACATGTGTGTGTGCGTGCATGGTGTTCTTTTCCTTTTTAAAATATCTATATTCACCACATCATAATGACCTATACATTTTCCTATAAACTGTTTCTTTTGTTCCAGTGATATATATATATATATATAGGAAATAGTGACTTATTATATGTTTAAAACGATTCTTTTGAACAATTCCATAGAGATTTCAGAATAATGTGTCTTTTCTGAAGAGGATTTTATTGTTGAAAATAAAATACTATAGTTGGGACATTGCGGTTTGTCATGGAAAATATTTACTTTGCAATAAAACATTTTCCTTTTACCCTTAAGACCTAATTGAATGGGGTTTTCAGGCTGTCATTTGGTGATTAGTTTCCTGTATTGTGTGTTTTGCTGGGCACCCATTTTTTGTCAACAGTGGCAGATGAGGTAGAATTTTTGTGTTTCTTAAAAGTTGTTCTATTAATCTCCAGTGCTCTAGTGAGCAAGTCCCAGAGTGATACTGACTGAGAGTTTCACTTATCTTGCACTTATATAGTATATATATTGATGATTGCTTTATAATACATACCAGGGTTTTGTACTAAATGATAAAAGATGTGATTATCAATAACCACAAACAACATTATTTTAGCATAAACATTCTATGGTCCAGGCACTAATGCAAATTATTGAAAGCTTGGATTTTTTTCACTGAACATTAAAAATGAGTTTAAAAAAGTAGGTAGACCCATAATTACCTCAAAAAAAAAAACGTTTCTGCTGTATAAACTTTTAAGCCAACTGTTGCTGTTTAATGTTGCTTTAAGTTGATGATGTAGCATTTTTAAAATTCACTAAACATTTTAAATCTTACCACTTTTAAAAACTCCCTAGAAATCTTGCTAAATATGCTATATCTTCACTTATTTCCCTCTCAAGATTGCCTACTGAGGAATATCTGACAATAACTTATGTTAACAGTTTCTACACTGTAGCTGCCTATTGTATTGAAAATACACACTATGTGCCTATAACATTTTAGAATGGAATCCAGATTTTTTTGGAGGCCATAAAAAAGAAAATAAAATTGTATTTTATCAAGGTCCTGTTTAATCTATGATTCAACTGTATTTGTTTACGCATTAAGTTTGACTTATTTTTTTATTGCAGTTTTCGTGGTAGTATTTAATCAGAATAAGCCAGATATTCAGATTAAACTTCATGTAATGTTATTGCTGGTAGGGATTAGAATCTTTAAATATTGTGACATTATTGATATTTAATTAAGAAGAGTTTCTTACCCTAAAATGTTTAACTTTCATTAGAGTATCAAAATTAAACCTTTAATCCAAGTACATAAAAATCAGACAGGTGATTCACTGTAATTTAGAAGCAAGCCTGTTCTGCATATCAAGTTCAATGCCAGCCAGGACTGCAAAGAAATTCTATATCAGAGAAAGCAAATCAGAGGACATATAGACAGAGCCAGGTGGAAATAGGCAGACAGACAGACAGACAGACATAGACTAATAGACAATCTTTCATTGAATAATAATTACTAATTACATAATACATTTGTATAAAAAAAAATGGGTTCATAGTAGCCATGAATCTAGTTTCTGCCTTTACAAGCTGGTCTGCTCTGGAAACTTAACACAAGTAGAACAGTGCAGTGTGCAGTCTGTTATGGCTGGCTTTTTCTACTAAGCACGATGCTCGTCAGGATCTTCAATGCTGTTGGATGTTTCAGCTCTTTGATCTTTTCAGCACTCAATAATATTCAAGCATATTAACATGTTACATTTTGGTTTTTTTTTTTCTCCATCTAAGAAACGTCTTCCTTAGAGTGATATGACAGGGCACAATTAGGGGTCTTTATTACCAGCATGGAGGGTTGGCATAGAAGGTGCATGAGGATAAGAAGGAGAGACTTGTCCCCTTAGCTGTTCCTATGCACAACTCCTGAGTAAATACAGAAACTAGGTTGGCAAAGAAAGAAGAGTAAAGGAATGAGAAGAGAAGATATGCCATAGTCTTCTCTTCCTTTGGAATGAATGTGTTATAGTGAGTACTAAGGCAGAGAGACCTAGGTCTCATATACAACCACTCATAAAACGGCTCTCTTCAGAATTTTGCAAAGAGCTCTCCCCCCCGGCCCCCCCCCCCCCCCCAATCTGTGGCCAGGATTGTCGAGCACTAGGCCACTGGTCGCCCAGAGCCCAAAGTGCAGCACCAGTATTGTGTAAGTGCCAAGAGACCACTCTGGCAACAAACTGAGAGGAAAACTGAGGCAAGATGTCAGGCCGGAGCGGGAAGAAGAAAATGTCCAAGCTGTCCCGGTCAGCCAGGGCTGGTGTCATCTTTCCAGTAGGGCGGTTGATGCGCTACCTGAAAAAAGGAACCTTCCAGTACCGGATCAGCATGGGTGCTCCGGTCTACATGGCCGCAGTCATTGAGTACCTGACAGAGGAAATCCTAGAGTTGGCTGGGAACGCTGCGAGGGACAACAAGAAGGCCCGGATAGCCCCCAGACACATCCTGCTGGCTGTTGCCAATGATGAGGAGCTCAACCAGCTGCTGAAAGGAGTGACTATCGCCAGTGGGGGTGTCCTGCCGAGCATTCACCCTGAACTTCTGGTCAAAAAGCAAGGGACCAAAGGCAAGTCAGAAAGGATCCTCTCCCCACCCCCAGAGTAAAGAAGAAAGCCGCATCAGGCAAGAATGGGGGTAGGAAATCCAAGGCTACCAAGCCACCGACATCCAAGAAGTCCAAAGCAAAGGTCAGCAATAAAGAAGGAACATCAAATTCCACCTCGGAAGACAGGCCGGGGTGGGGATGGCTTCACCATCCTGTCTTCTAAGAGCCTCATTCTGGGGCAGAAGCTGTCCCTGCCCCAGAGTGACATCAGCCATATTGACTCCATGAAGGTGGAGGGCATCGACCACCCAACCACAGCCGAAACTGACCTCAAGGAAAAGACAGGTAAAGCCTTGGAAAAGGCCGGGGGTAAAGAGTTCTTGGAAACAGTAAAGGAGCTTCACAAGTCCCAAGGCCCTTTGGAAGTTGCTGAAGCTGCCGTCAGCCAATCCAGTGGACTCACAGCCAAACTTGCCATCCACTGTCACATCCCCCAGTGGGGCTTGGACAAATGTGAAGAACAGCTGGAAGAGACCATCAAAAGCTGCCTGTCCGCGGCTGAGGACAAGAAGCTTAAATCTGTCACCTTCCCACCGTTCCCCAGTGCTTTCCCAAATAGACGGCCGCCCAGGTGACCCTCAAGGCCCTCTCTGCCCACTTTGACGACTCAAGCTCTTCCTCCCTGAAGAACGTGTACTTCCTGCTCTGCGACAGCGAAAGTATCGGCATCAATGAGCAAGAGATAGCCAAACCAGACACCAAGTAGCTCTCTCCAGCGGGGAAGAAGGCGGATCAGTGTGGATCAGTGTGATGGCACAAGAGCGGGGTTTTTATTTTTTAAAGAATTGCAGAAGGGTGATGGGAGCAGAGTGGGTGGCTGAGAGGGTGAGCCAAGGCAGCAGGAACAGGTCCTGCCTGCCTGGGGAAGGGACCCAGTGCGTTTTATATTCTCACTACAAAAGGTCTCTCTTCCACAATTAACCAGGTCTTCACCAAGGGGTTCTTTACGTGTGTTTTTCTTCCTGTTTTTTTTATAACTTTTTTAAAAACAAACAAACAAAAAGAAACATAAAAATAGACCTTGTTTAGATTTATAGCATTGACTTTTACACACTCTCATACACACACACACACACACACACACACACACACACACACACACACACACACACACAATCCATTCAAAGTTCCTACGTGTTTGGTTCCTCCTTTTTCCAAGTGAAAAGGACGTGACTGTCTAACCTATATATACTGGCTGTCTCCCTCAGTGGAGAGAAAAATGAGAAAAAAAACCATGGGGAGCTTTTATGTTATAGGGTCTCCTCCATGACGCCCAGAATATTTGTAACTACACTTAAAAGGGTTTTGTTTCAGAAGTTTTATTTGTACAGCTTTTTTTTGTTTTTTTTTTTTTTTTTTTTTTTTTGGTTTTGGCTTTTTTTGTTTGTTTTTGTTTGAAAAAGAAAAATAACGATTTAGTGTCTTAAAAAAAGAATTTTGCAAAGAATGGTTGTTAAGTATAGGGAGTCACAGATTAAAATTGTGAGTGAGTGAGAGTAGTTTTGAAAAAGGATTGATGTTTCTTCATTTGCTCTATGCTCTTGGAAATGTCTCTTACGATTTTGGTAATTAAAATAACATTTTTTGTCAAGTTGCATGATGGTTGACTGGGGCAACCACCCTCTGGTTTCCATCCTCCACCATCCCATAGGTGAACCTCCTGCCCATTGACTGCTTTCCGTACTGATTCATAGTTTTAGACAAAGCAAAGCATTGCTTGTTTACAAGTCTTTCATAATTCTTGTTAACATCATTTTTATATGTTCTCTCTTCATACTTGGAAAGTGGCATTTTAAAACTAGAAATGAGCGGCAGAATGGTACAGTGCACACAAGCAATGGCTAATGAAATGGGACACACAGGGAATGGCTAATGTTTGTAGGGAGACCTTAGAAAAAGGAGGTCCTCACAAGAAATGCTGACCAACATCCCAACTTTAAACCCAATTATCTGTGCTTGTAGAATGTTCATGAATGTGAGTGCCTTCTCATCTTTCCTTCTTTCTTTACGCTGACGCTCATAATTTCCCCTTGATCTCTTTCCACAGCAGATGTCACCTCCACTTCCTGTCTGATTTCTCTACGTCTGATTCTTGTCCTTGCCTTGACTCAGCCTCAAGTAGATAATCACCCCTGAAGAGAAGATGTCGCTTTATCTAGGGTGTTGATAACAATCCTATAAGCCAGACTTTTGTTTAAATATTTTAACAGAAGCTGAATCAACAGACAAGGAGATTCCCTTGTTAGTTTTGTAAATTCATTTAAAAACTTTAAAGTCTGTAGGTGTTTTGCCAGCATGGATTTATGTGCACTTCACATATGCCATGCTGCAGAGGCCAGGACAGGGCATTGGATCTCTTGAAATTGGAGTTAGTAATGCTTGTGAGCCCCCATGTGAGTGCTGAGAGAGGAACCTGGGTCCTTAAGAAAAGTAATGACTACTCTTACCTGCTGAGCTTTTATTAAATAATTCATTACTAAATTTCATGTTGGTAAATTTAGTTTTAGTATTTTCTTTATAATTGTGCTTTATAGTTATTTTTGTACTCGATACTCTGTTTCTTAATTGTACTCCAAAGCATATTTAACATGCATGCAATGTATTTAATTCCCTTCAACTGTCTCTCTTTCCTCCAACTCTTGTCACATTCAGTATTCATCACTCATCCCCGCTTGCTTTGACCTTCATGTCCTCTTATTTATTTATTTGCTATTTATTTGTATAACCAACAGCCTGCTTACCATATACTCATGGGTGTGGAGATATATATATATATATATATATATATATATTACATTATATATTTTTCCAGTGGTTTTTAATTTATGTGTTAAGACTCTCAAAAAGGGTCACATATCAACTATCCTACATTTCAGATATTTACATTATAATTTATACCGGTAGTTATAAAATAATAAATAAACAATTTTGTGGTTGGTAGTCACGATAACATAAAGAAACATATTAAAGGGTCACAGCATTAGGAAAGTTGAGAACCACTGATCTATAACATCTGTCTACAAAAAAAAAATGTGTGTTTGTGTGTATCCACACATGTATGCATGCCTGTTTTGCATGTGTATATATATGCAAATGGATATTTATTTCTCATATACTGATGATATTTACTTTATTTTCATTATACAAGAAAACATCCCAAATCTGCTATTCCTGAAAGCCAAGTTTTTGGTAGAAAAAAAAGCATAGAGAGCAAAGTGAGTGATGAGAGGTTGTTGCTCCAGAGAGCCTCATAATTTGGGCTCACAAATTATACACTCCCAGAAAATACATTATGGTTGTGATATGTAATTGCATCACACAATATACTAGAATGATAAACTAAAGGGATAGAAATTAAGTTCACGAGTTAAGTTAATAAGTTAATAAATGAAAAGACAGAAAGGCATTGGCTAGAGGGATGGTGTGACATTTTACACAAAAGAGTTAGGTGGTCAAGGTGAATGAATAAATGCAACCTAGGCGCTCTTTGGAAGAGATTGCCACCTGAGGATGATGGCAGCAGAACTGGATGAGCCCAGGGCAGGAGCAACTAGCACCAAAGATCAAAAACCAAAATCAAAGGAGCTATGAGAAATCATTTAGTGGACAAGAGTACTGGCTGACCTTCCAGAGACTAAGCTGTGATTCAATTCCCAGCACCCACTTGGGGCTCATCACTACCTGTAACTCCATGTCCAGGGGATCCAATGTCTGCTCTGGCCTCTGTGGTTATCAGGTCCATATTTATGCAGGCAAAACACTTATATACATAAAAATAAATAAATACATTTTAAAGAATTAAGGAAAAGGAAGATACAATATTTCCTTCTTCACCTGTTTGCTATATTGAAGCCTAAACAAGCTGCTACAATGTTTCCCACTCTCATCTGGAGGACAGCCTAATCAGCTCACCAATTCAAAAAATAATTTCTTCCAGATGACACTGTTACTCCTATATCTCAAGTGCATGCGACTAGATATTTGGGTATTCTTGGTCCTGGAAAGTTAGACATAAATGTAACAACTCTCTTTATTGAAACTGAGATAAAGTAGCACTTTTTTTTTGAGCTCAGATCACTCCAGCACAGTGCTACAGGAGTCAAACATAAACAGTCAGACAATAAAATGGTCCATGAAGAGAACAATTTACATTGATACTTTCAAATTAAGTTCACAGCATTCAAGTTCTATGATTTCATAATATCCACAAATTCCATAACTTACTATGAATGTTTGTTTATACCTTTCAATTCACAAAACACTGATTGCTCTACAGCACAGAGAATATGACGGTAATAACAGCCCTAGTGCATTATACTGAAGAAGCCATGGGCAACGGTTTGATTGCTTAAGCCCAGCAGGTTAAGCACTTACAGCAGGTCACTCTGCTCAAAAAAAATTGTGTCACTGTAAATTTAGAGACTTGTGTGGTTTGAACAACACAATTTGTTTAATGCAATGGTTATACATCATAGAGAATCAGATGTGAGGAGAGACAAATGACTGGTGTCAGGACACTGTGAACATGAATAATGTCACAAGATAAAATTCACATTAAGAAGATTGGATATCGGGAAAGTGCTTTGGGGCGGTGGTATATGTGACCCAGAAAAATAGAACAGAGTACCAGTGAGTGAAAAGACACTTTAAAACAATTTAGGTACAAAATCATTCTCAACTCAATTATCTTACAGATTTAAAAAATATATAATTTCACCAGATAGCTGGAATTGCAATAAGAATAAAGGATTTATTTAAAATTTTAGAAACCTAGGTGTATGTGCGTGTGTTTGAAGATCTATGTGTACTTTTGATTTAAAGTGGCTTTAATGTTCAGAAGAAGGCGTCAGATGCACAGCAATGAC
Source organism: Arvicanthis niloticus (assembly GCF_011762505.2). Taxonomy (NCBI): domain Eukaryota; kingdom Metazoa; phylum Chordata; class Mammalia; order Rodentia; family Muridae; genus Arvicanthis; species Arvicanthis niloticus. The sequence goes on from NC_133429.1 coordinate 45,724,126, forward strand.
CCACATAGTAAGGTGGTATACACTAAGGGTATAATAGTGGCCCTCATATCTCGGGGCTAATGAACAGCTATCAACTGCACTTAAGGCATACTCAGCTGAAGGGAAATCACCTCTGGCACTGCAAACCGGACCAACCTCCTGAGGGCATTGTGATCATGAATCTTAGAAGAAAGTCCACCACTGCCAGTTTCCTAAACCAACACGATTGACTCCTAACATCCTTATACCCACCGACATGAGTAACTCTCACACCTCATCAAAGAAACATCTCTTTCCTGCAGACAGAGAACATGAAAGAAAACCACAAGGAGTCAAATGCCAAAAAAACAAACAAACAAACAAACAAACAAACAAAAAAAAAAACCCAGCTGGTCAAGGGGTGCCCATTCCCAATGGCCACCTCTACCACACAATTCCCGTCTTTAAGGCTCAGTGAGAATCAGAGAAGAGAGAATGAAAAGATCGTAAGAGACAGAGGACCAGCACAAGTGCGGTGAGATTATGTCCTAGAAATGGCAGGTGGGACTCACTAGATGGGATGACTACTCAACAAGAATTGAACAATGCCATCGTCAGTATAATTGCAGCAGAGAAGGCAGGAACTCTCACACAAATGAATGTGAGTTCTTAGTCTCACATTCCCAGAGAAAGAACTACGGGCAACTAATGGGTAGGGAGAGAGAACATCTTACCTTCTGGTCAGCGTACTAACTGGTTATCAAATACAAAGTGCTCAGCCATGAAATCATATTTAGGAAATAATAATGAAGGGACAGAACAATCTGTCCTAAAACATACACATGTAATAATCAATATGAAAGAAAAAAGGCCAGGAGTTTGACAGAAAGCACCTGGGGAGAGAAAGTAATAAGTGGTGAAGGAAGGATAGGAACGTGGGAAAATGACATAATTATTTAATTAAAAATTAAATAAAACTCAAAAATACAAAATCTTAAGGGATATTTTTAAATTTAATATACTATGTGTGACACAGATTAGGAGAGCCTTATGATCTGACTCTGTACTTACAACGTTTGTATATTTCTCCACTCTATACATTACAGACTGAGGGTTGCTATGTTGATCTGAGTAATCCAAAGACAAGGCTCACAATTGAAGACAAATGTTAAATGAGTTAAAAGTAATAGATTCTGTTACGAGCTAAGTTGCTTAATTTTCAGCCCTTCTGTCTTACTATCCATGCTTTACATTCTCAGTGGCTGTGTCTGGCTAGAAGCTGGGATACAGAACACTAAACAATTGGCCCTCATCAAAACTGGACTCCTGATAACAGCACTTAGAGTGGATGTACCCACTTCCAGTCTTCTCACATCAACACCCTGTCTTATATGAGGGACACTGCAGCTGTGATAAACATTTAGGCAGTGTAAAGTCATAGGAAGTATGCGTACTTTCTCAAAACAAGAACAGGAAACCCCAAACTGAGACTAGTTTATTCTCACGTAAGCATTCCAAAGGCTTCATGCACATGCTTCTCTGTCATTAAGAAGTATACATCATCACTCAGCCTACTTGTTACGTTTTGATCATTTTAGTGGGAGCTGATCTCAATTATTTCTTTGCATTCTTAAGAGCACACTAACAATGTTTTATTAATTACTTTATTCGTTTACATTTCAATTGATCTCCCGGGTACCCCTCCACAACCTCCCCCTCCCATCCCGCACCACCCCCTTCCCTTTGCCTCTTGTAGGTTGCTCTCTATGCACTCACACAACTCCTGCCAATTTTAAACATGTTATTCATTTTTCCCCATACAATTTTAGTGTAATATTCATAAATCTACTTAGAGTCTATAGCAAGCTAAAGTAACTTTTGGACTCTGTTTTTTTGTTTTTTTTTGTTTGTTTTTTTTTTTAATTTGATCATTTACCAACAAGTTGCAATATCTGTACTTAAGAGAAGGGGGCAAAAAAAACCATACAAATGCCACGTGGTTTATCTCATTTAAATACACACAACTAATTGAAAAATCTAAGTTTGTTGGCTCTTATACCCAAAGACTCAGACACTGAGTTAATAGATTTTACTGCAACTTTCTCTAGATTTTGAGTTTTTGCAGAATACCTTTAATCCAAATTTAAATTCATGTGTAATATTAGGCATGTGTTCCAGGCTACAGACCATTTCGTTGCACTTAATTTTTACTTAGTTCTATTTTTTCAGCTCAAATGTAGAGTTAATTTTTTAGATCACAATTCTGTTTACCGGAAAACTGAACAGTGGATATTAGCAAATTACCGTTCAAACCTATACTCCCTCACTTTTGCTTTGTGGGGAACATATGTGAGTTCTTCAACTTGCATAGAATCCCAGTATTTAAGAAGCCAAGGCAAGATCAAAAGTTTAATGCCAGCCCTAATTATACCAGGGGACTTTTACTTAGAAAAATAGTCTCAAGAAATTTATTATAAAATTACATTTCCATTGATATCCATAATGGGTGTCACTAAGTTTAAGTTCTTAACAATGTGGCTCAGATTAAAAAATTGATTAGCATATAAGCATATCTGAATTTTGTGTGCACAAAAATGTTTTTTTCATTTTGAATCATGTTTTGAATTGATAGCATTTTCTGTTGGGCTTGTCCTTAATTAAGGATAACGTGACATCTGACATATGGAGTTGAAATCTATGTTTCACTGCCCTGACCCTTCTCTATATCAGGTGTATTGCAAGCCACATATATTTTTAATGCAGTTATGTGAAAACATCACTTAAAATAGTGCTTTTGACTTAGCATTAGGAAATAAATCTTTTCAATCCTTTCCAAAATTTTATCATTCCAACTAGTAAGCTAAAATAATTAACTCTATCTCTTGGGTCCACTAAAGCAATTTGGCTTGTAATGTGTCTTGTTAGATTTGAAGACGGAGTCCTTTTTTGGGATACTTTGTAGCATTTGTGGTTCATTACCTGCTGCGTCATCAGCCTGAAAACCAGAGGTTAATTTCCTTTCAACTAAATGAAGCAGATAATCAGCCATGGGAGAATGGCTCCTGCTCTGTAAATAAGTCTTGACAAGCTGAGGGATCGCCCAGCGCATCCCTCAATCCTGTTCCTGCCATCTGTCCATGAATTAAGATGAAGTAAATATATTAATTTGTTACATCTCGAAAGCTGTATTGACAAACCCATATGGACGTTTTAAATGACCATGTATAACTGAAATACTTTAGTAATATTCCATTGAGCCATGGGTTATAGTTTCACAAACTTCCTATTCTGCAGGCAACATGTGGAGAATATTTTTTGACCAGATGTACAGCTAATGACAATCAAATCAGAGGCTTTCCAAAGCATCACACAAAGGAATTTTTAAAAATCTGAGTTAAAAGTTACATCAACTAGATGGCATGAAATGTATTCCTTTTACCAAAAATGAGTTATACAGACAGATGACTAGGGTTGTGATGATGTTTCCAAAGAAATTGTTTTTTTTTTTAAATATCCTTATCCACCTCAAAGAAATGTATGTCATAAGCTAGAACTGGGAAATTACAAAGGTTGCCTCTTTTCATGTAGAAATGACATGCCAGTCAATAGAGAGGCAAAGATCCAATTTATCTTCATACAGAAAAGAAATCAGCAGGCAGGCGCAGAAGGCAGACAACAGTCCGGCACTGTGCAGGGGAATTTCTATTTGTCTGGGATTAAAAATAAATGTATCTGAGCTCCTGTATGCATTTGACACAAATTAACATATTGAAAGACTTTATCCTGATAGTAGTCATATAAAACATAACAATCTATAGAATAATTTTAGTAGTATCTATATGTACTTCATGTGATGAAAATGTACACCAGTACATAAACACACATGCACTCACACATACACAGACATGTATTTCTTACAGTGAATATACTTTCTATTTGTTATGTTGTAAACTATTGAGAGAAATATCTCAAGATGCATAATTTTGTTCTTTTGTACTAAGTATATTATATATGTATGTATATATACATATAATTTTATTTAATATGTCCTCTGACAATGTATTTATGCATACAATAAAGGTAACTGATGCCTCAGCCAGGCATGTATGTTCTGGAATGTGCTGATGATTAATTAATACAGTATATCAAATCATATTAATTTGATATCCTATATTAATATCTCAAACAACTTAAACCTATTTTTTGCTTCTAAAATAATGAGTCATTGATTTATAGACACATATATTATTACTCTCATTTTACAGGTAATTAATTGAGGTTCCAGTTGTGATTTTTCATATTGGACTTGGTAAAGTCAGTGTCAACCACATCTGTGATATGAGTGTAATTAGAATCAACCTAACATCTGTACCATTTCTCTAAAAATTACAAAGAAATCCTAAAAATCACATTCTTTCTCATTCTAGTATTCACTTATCAAATTTATTTTTCAAATTGTTTAGGTGTCATGAACTTTGGCAACTGAGGTTTGTTGATATACACACAAAATTAAACCTATAAGCTCTCCTTCAATTGAGAAACAGGTACAAATAAAGCAATAAAAATAAGATGAGAATAAGAAGAAATGAATGGAAATCGAGAGCTCATCATTCAAGTTCAAAACCATAAGCCAGAGTTCAGAATTGTAGCAGAAATAGAGTGAAACACCAGAAGCAATGCGAGGTCATCCATATGATTAGTTCTCTTCATTGTTCTCACTAATAATAACAATACAAGAAAAGGAATATAAAATTAAATATCAATTCATCATTCTTCCCAGAAATACAGAGAAAACATCATGAAAGGGGAGGCGAGGAGACGGAGCGAGGGAGGCTCTCAGTGAGGCTGTACTTCAAGGACGCAGCACTTGGGATGGTAATTACTTAACTAATTAATTAATTAAAAAGAAAGTTGTAGGCAACCAAATAAAGTGAATATTTAAAAGAGATATTCCAGACAAGGTCATAGGATTCTGTAGAGTGACAAACATTTGTGAGCTATCTCCAATATGGGTTCTGGGACCTGAACAGAGTTCCCCTGAAAGAGAAACAAGTGCTTTGAACATCTTAGCCACCTCTTCAGCCCAAGACGGGAGATTTCTATAGTCAACACCATCACTGTCTGGACTCATCCCAAAGAAGCTATCTTGAAACATTAACTTAATACATACAGCCTTGGGGAACGTTCATCTGGTTGCGGCTGTGGAAGTATTAAAAACTTATACTCTGAATTTGGGGAAGTGATAGTTTTAAGACTTGGTCTGTGTTGCACATCATCCCAGGTTCTCGAGTAGCTAATGAAGGTAAACAATAACGACACTAATATTGTATATCAGTAAAATTCACAAGTCTTGACACATAGAGGATTAAATAACCCAAGGCAATTTATAACTTTCACTGTCTTGTGTGTTTTTGTTTTTAACTATCTGTGGAGCTTTAGGGGCAGCCAAGAAAGATTTATTCCTGTAATTTTCTTCAAACTGTTCATATATCTTTCTTAAGCCATAACAAGAGCCTACACTGAAGTCAGTTTTATGAACAAAGCCATATTCTTGTCATGCTACATTTTATTGCTAATATATAAAACTTTAATGAAGTTACATCATGGTTTCTTTCTTTTTTTTTTGCTAAACTCCATGGCTTAGTAGTTTTTATTATATTTTTGTGGTTTTGCTTGTTTTGTTTTATTTCTTTTCAGAAACATGTCATCAAAATGCTATCAGAGTGAGAATTCATCTGTTCTGGAAGTAAGAGGCAGGAAGTACTAAAATCACATTTTAATCAGTGTTTTAGTCTATCAGATGTTTATCATAGAGTTCCCACATTGCAAGATTAAAGAAAGCAGCAATATTAAACTTCTAGGAAAATTTTAAAATATTACTCCAAAGATGAGTTTCAGAATAATATGTCTTGGGCATATAAGTTTTATCTTAAAAACATATTACATATGAATTTGAAACTCAAAAATATCAAGTTTATCAATAATAAATCACGATATAACATTTACAATTATTTTCTATCATGTGCTTTAGTGTTCCAGTTTTTCTATATTATACATATATTAGTATGTATGAACAAGAACAAGAAAATCTATCATATGAAATAGTACTATTTTTTCATTAGGACACCAGAATTTTATTGCCAATATTGATTTTCTTTAAGGACTTCATAACTTTGAATAATATATGGCTGTCACCTGAGTTTTCATTGAATGTCTAGAAGTGTAGTGGGCCGTGTAAAGTCAAAGGCAGCATTTACATTACATCATTAGGCTACTTTTTACAGATACTGTATTGAACTAATAAACACGCAGTTATGCTTTACAACATGGTTTATGCCTCACAGGATTGTAATCTTGAGTAGAGGAACACAGTAAGTGCATCTTCTACTCTGCTTCTTTGAAGCTCCTGTAACCCTCCTCTGTAGTATGACACAGACTTGCTGACTATCTTGGGGATCCTACAGCATTGACATGATCAACATGCTTAGTATTATTGGATAATAACCACAGTATTTGACATACATTGAATATTTAATAATTATCAGTATTAAACTGACCTTATAATTTAGAAGCATCTTATCGTGACACAATCACACCAATTCACTCACTACTTTCATCAACACCATATGTAAATAGTTGAAGTTTAGATCATACTTCTGGCAAGGCTAAAAAAAAAAATACCTTGTGATTTAAGAAAGTTTGTTGATCCCAGTTTCAAAGTTTGGAGTCCTAACTGATAGTCTGGCTTATATGGGTATCAAATTCTGTTGATATCTTGTGTTCTGTTCCTTCTCATAATATCGTGGTCTGTTGGATAATTATTATAACGATATTTACAATTTTATTTACATTCAGCCTATCATTTGAAGTTTTTCACATTATCAAGGGCTATTAAAAATGTCCTCAACTTTCATGACCATTTAGTTACCATGAACTCATTCATTCAGCCTGTCCATTGATACTACTGTGCTTGATGATGGAATGAGAAAGATTTCTGAAATAATTCCATGCCTTTGATAATATTTCTAATAAAATGAAGAATATTTTATTACTTTATGTACCTCTTTCATATTCTATAATCCAATAGATATTGTGATTGCTTCTTATATTAATTCATGGAAAATACTAAGAACATTATATTATGCAAAAAAGCTAATAACACCATGGTATTAAGAACTTTATGTGCCAGAAATAATTCCAAATGACAAACATGTAACTTAATATGTGGAAAATTCAATCAATGTACCTATTTCTCAGAGGTATAAACTGAGAAACAAAAATATTAAGGCAAAACATTAATAAAGAAACTAAGTCTGTTTTGAATTCAAGGTGTATGTTAATTGTTGTATAGGTGAAATTCATGTCACCAACACATATCCATTAATGTGATATTATTTGAATAAAAACAAATCTGAAGTATGATATGAATAAATACTTTTAATTGTGAATAATCTTCAGATGGCTATGATCCATAGTGAATAAAATCACTTGCTATATATGAAAATGATAAAAGGAGCTTAAGCGCCAAGAAAGTAATTCTTTAACATAAATAATTATCTGGTCATCTGAGGTGAAATGTGATAGGAAAACTGAAACATTTGTAACTGGACAATCTCTAAAGTGTAATGGATTTTTTTTTTTGAGGTGGATGAGACATTCAAATGTCAATAGCTCACCCCCTTTTATAGTGGAATGATATTACATTGTGGTAAGATGCTGCCATACTGTTCTTAACATTTATCAGCTAATGTACATACAGAATTTTCCATTCAGTATAGTTAACAGTGTATCAGAGAGCATAGAGAGCTGTTGGCTATTCAGCATGTTGACCCAGTTCCCTTAGAGATGTTCTGTTGTGTGATTACTAGAATTTGTGATATTTATAGCTTTAATTTTTGAGGCATCTTCATGCTGGTTTCTCACAATAACTGTACTAATTTAATTTTCCCAGGAGATGGTACAAAGGTTCACTTTTTTTACCGCATTCTGATCAATACCTGCATGGTCTATTGGATAATAATAGTGACATTTGTGGCAGTGTGAATGGAGCAGGGTATCATGAAGGGATATGAAATAAACTAGTCACAGGAATATAAAACATCCCCAGTGGATCTAATGAGAATTGAGAGAAGAGCATTGCTTTCTAAGGGCCAGGAGAAGAGACGGGGAAGGATACAGGGCAAAGTTCAGTTGATTAGTGCTGGATGTGATAGGAGTAAGAAATCCACGTGTATTATTTCCACAGCTGAGTGGTTATAAACAGCAACTACACTACACATTTCAAAGGGGAAAGTTTTGAATGATTTCATCACAAGTAAATGAAGAATGTTCAAGAAGATGTGTTTAACCTGACTTCAATAACATATAATATGTGCGCACGTCAAAAGCCTACATGATGTATGTAATTTTACTTTTCTATATTTCAATGACATTCATAAAAGGGCATCAGGCATCCCTCCAGAATATGATGTCATATACATTGAAAGCAAAGAAGCAAGGAATGTATGGCTTGAAAGCAATGCAGGATTTGGTGCCATGTTTAGAGAACGTCACCCATATAACTCAAAAAACCCAAGTAAGTATAAATGATCTGTGAAAATATAAGGAAGTAACAGATATAGTAGAAATTAACACGTGACAAATAACAGACAAAGGACCGGAAATAAGTCTGAATACGCAAATACAGATAAAGCAGAAGAAAACATTACTGGGCTTGAAACCTGAGCAAGAATTATCATTATGGAAATGCTTTCCTTTGTTTCTTGTTTGAGGCAGAGTTTGTGATGTTTAATCTTGATTGTCAATTTGATATGGTCTAGAGTCACCATAAAAACAGATCTCTAATCATGCCTGTGAGGTATAGTCTAGAGTAAGTTAAAGGAGGAGGGAAAATGCTCTGAGCTATGGATGATACTGTCCTGAGGGCTGGAGTCTTGGAATGAATAAAAAGAAAGGCTGTCTGAGCATAAGAATTCAACTCTTCTCTCTGGCTCTTGACTGTGGATTCAAAATGATCTGCAGCCTCCTACCCCTGCCACTGTTCCTGCTCATTGCCCCAAAAACTGCAGAAATTTAGAGGCTATAGAACTGTAAGCCAAAACAGAATTCATCTTACATAAGTTTCCTTGGTCAGATATTTTGTTGATGCAACAATTAAAGAAAACAGTCCATGGCTCATATCACCTGCTGACCTGAACTTCTCATGAAGACCAAGCTGGCCTCAGAGTCACAACCAAAGTTGAGGTGGCAGACAGCTAGGGAAATGGAGCCTAGAAATTCTAAAATTGGGTTAGCATTATTAAAATGTGAATTAGTATCTGTAAAACAGAAACAAAACAAAAGCAGACATTAATGAATAAAAAGAAAAAAAACCCACAATTTACAGAAAGACAAGGAAACAACAAATCAATGATTTAGATTCTAAACCATGTAGAGAGATACTTTCAGTCTTTAAAATCCCAATAACTTTGTCATGGAAATACATTCATTTTTCCCATATAGAGAAGAGAGTGGAAAAGATAAAACAGAAATAAACATTATGTTCTTTTTTATGTAAAGCTGTGAGGCAATACCTTTTAAGTCTCATTCTAAGACTGCCAACCTTGGCTACAAAGGAGGAAACAAACAGAATAGGAACAAATACAAACAGATGCAGTAGCAACAGTTTCCTTCTTCAGAGAAGCCCAAGATTAACAAGTTAGCCACAAATTAGATGATCTTCCATTTTCCTAAGATTCTAGCCATTACAATGTGTCAAAGATTGCATCTAAATGTCATATATCAGGTGTGATAATTTTCTGATGTATATACTTATATTAGCACTTTGAGGTTGAAAAAGAAAGGAAGGAAGGAAGGAAGGAAGGAAGGAAGGAAGGAAGGAAGGAAGGGAAAGGAAGGAAGGAAGGAAGGAAGGAAGGAAGGAAGGAAGGACAGAAGGAAGGAAGGAAGGAAAAGAAAGAAAGGAAGGAAGAAAGGAAGGAAGGAAGGAAGGAAGGAAGGAAGGAAGGAAGGAAGGAAGGAAGGACAGAAGGAAGGAAGGAAGGAAAAGAAAGAAAGGAAGGAAGAAAGGAAGGAAGGAAGGAAGGAAGGAAGGAAGGAAGGAAGGAAGGAAGGCAGGCAGGCAGGCAGGCAGGCAGGCAAGCAGTGTCATAAAAACCAGCCATAGGGATCTGCAGGGCTGGTGCCAACTAGTTATTCTGTGATCAAACACTTCTCAGTGCTCAAGATTGTATTTTTGGAAGTGGGGCCAGAACGCTTTGCTGAAACAACTATAGAAATAGGGAAAAATGAGAGAGGGGAAGAGAGAGGGGGCACAGGAGAAAGAAAAAGTATCTATAAACATAGAATGTAATTAAAATTTAAAGTAAAAAAACTAAAACTTAATAATTTATAATATTTAAAACAAACCAAATAAAAAACTAGTGAAATACAATTTTAAACCTTAAGAAATTTAGAAGTATGAAAGTTATAAATTTAATGTAAAATACAGACATGATCAGTTTGGGAAAGACTAATCAAACAATCTAAAGCAAGAAGATGATACAAACAAACTAAATGACAGCTAAAAATATTTTCTTATATATATGGTTTATTGTGTATATTGTTCAGACACCTTATAAATTTTAAAACACTCATGTCTAATTTTATTTATTTATGTCTATGTCTGTGTATGTACATACTAAATGTATATGTGTACCCATGGAACCCAGAAGCGTGTCCACTGGAGGTGGCATTACATGTGGTTGTGAACCACCTGACATGGATGCTGGAAACTGAGCTGGCGTATCCCTTTTAATGTCTAAGATATTCTCAAGCCCCATCATAATGTTTAAGAATTCATTTAGTCAACAGACAAACACACACACATAGACACACACACACAGACACACACACAGACACACACACACACAGAGAGAGAGAGAGAGAGAGAGAGAGAGAGAGAGAGAGAGAGAGAGAGAGAATTTGAGATAAAGACCATGTGACAAATTCAAGCATGAGACTGGAGACATAGGAGTAAATTTGTAATTATGTTTCCATTTTTAATTCAGTGTTTCATACATATGTTTCACATTGTTTACACTATCCCTCTATTCTTCAATTCTGTAATGCTTCTGTCAAATGACTGACATCTTTAGTTGTCATTGCTACTTACACATATTTAAAAACAAATATATTTGCACAGTTTATATCATATTATCTGCATGCTGTATGTACATGATTTCAGGGCTGACTACTTTACAATGAAAAACCACATGAGGAGCTATTCTATACAGAAGATCATTTCTCCCTCTCTCAGCATTTCCCAATCCTATGATAGTCTAATATGTAATATTTGATAATAATAATCATATATAAAAACTTACATATGTTTAGAAATTATATCACTTGCAAAGTGTAATTGTAACTAAATATATTTGTGACATCTAGTAATTGTTAGGGTGGCTCAGCTTACTGGCATAGAATGGCGGTATGTTGAGAGCTGTGAGCTTTCCACAATGCTCATGAAAATGAAAAGAAAAACCAAAGCAAACCAAAAACTTTCTACTTTAAACAAAGGATGCTGTTAGATCTGGCCTTTGGGATATTTGATTGACAGCTGTCAGACTCCAGCCCCCACTAGAATAACTACAGGACAGTGTAAAATTGATGGATTGCCTCAGGGTAGCTGGGGTAAAAGTCAGAACCATAGCCACCACAGCTGTCCCCGTGGCCATGAGCAAACCAGGGTTGCAAGAGATAGTGTTGCTACTTGGGAAGTCCCACTAGGCAGCAGCGGCCAGTTGCCAAGTGCTGTCAAATAGCCTCTACATCATCCGTTTGTTCAGCAGTTACTAGCACTATCATATCTGTTTGAAACTCCCCAAAACCACTCCAAGAAGCTGAAAACTAGCCACAGATGTGACAGAGATGTTAACTTACCTTGGAGTGCCCCCAGAAGTCGCCACTCAGCTACAGAAATCCCTACCACTGTCATGACAGATTAGCTTCTGTTACTGCTGCTCTAGGCACCGTGTCATCTTAGAAGGGCCCCCAGATAACCCTCCATACATTCTTCTGACCTGTCCCTAGTCTGGTGAGAAGTTCCTTCCCGCCCTCCTCAGCCAGTATGAGGTGTGTTCTCATTCTCCTTCCTGTCTGGACGCTTTCTCCTACGCTCTACTACTCCCCAATCTTGCTTAATGAGCATCGCTAGGTCACAGTCAAACCTTTCCAAATCGCTTCCTTGTCTGCTTATGACATTTTTATGATGCGTGCAAGAAGAAGAAAAAGCATTTTTAAAGGTATGTGTGGGGTGGGGGTTCACTTTCTGATTTCTCAGGCGAAACAGATGCCAGAGGGCATCTTAAGAGTTCTGGAGAGTTAACAGGAGAAGAGAGACTGGGAGACTGGACAAGGAAAGACGGGATTGGTATGTGTGTGGGAGAGAGCAGGGCGGGGAGTGGGGATTTCTGATAAACTACTGAGGAGGTGACAAAGTAGAAGTCTATGAAAGCTAAGAGTGGAGAAGGATGCGGTGACGGTGAAGAGCCAAGGTTTTAGGGCAGTCTTAAAGTACTGTCCCTGGAAATTGAAGAGACCTCCAGTCTCTCAGTACTACCGGGAAAGCCTAACGGCCTAGACCCTGACCCTGCACCTCACAGCTGTGAGCCAGATCCCCACAGTAATCCTCTGGCTACCGGGGCACAGAGTCCATGTTTTTGGCTTCAAGAGCATAGAGAGGTAAGTCTTTGCTTCTCAAGAGTCAGAGTAATAATAAGACTATGGTTTTGAGCCATAAATCTGGGTCTTTGGGAGCCAAGAGCCATACTTAGCTTAGAAATTGTGCCTTTAAACTTCAGCCTCTATGCCTCTGGTACTCAAAGGCTTGGAAACTGTTCATTGTCCGTCTCTTCCATCTACTTGAAACAGAGCAAAAGAACCATTGTTGGGTTTGTTTCACTGACCAAGTAATTGGTGTGTGTGTGTGCGCGCGCGTGCGTGTGAGTGTGTGTGTGCGCTTGCGTGTGTGTGTGTGTGTGTGTGTGTGTGTGTGAGTGTGTGCTTATATGTACACATATGCATACTCATCATCTGTCCCATGTACAGTTCATATGTGACACTCTTCATGAATGGCCGATGGCTTCCAGCCAGCCAGGGTAAAGTGGCCAGTTTCTCTATATTGAGCTTTTAGGTCATTATTTATTAGCATGAGGTTTTGTGGGTTTGCATTTAAATAGCTTTAAAAAAAATGTTCATTTGATTGAGATATGGGGTAGCCTGTAGGCACTGGGGTTCTTGTTAGGTGGTCTTTGGATCTTGGAGGGAGCCTGTCAGTCTAGATGAGAAAACTTCATTTCAACTATGTATGTATATTTATAAACAGGATTATATGTATTATACCGTTTTCCAGATAAGCAGTGTGATCCTTAAGACTTTTACAGAGATGTTTTATTATTATTTTACCCTTCCCTCTCCTTCTTCAACACTTACCTCTCTCATGTTCCCCCATCCCCCCAAAAAACGAAAACAAAACCTTTCCCATTTACACAATCAGATCACTTATATCCCACAACTCCCCTTCATCCTTCTGTGTTCCCCTCTATATTTATCTCCCTGCTCCCTTACTAACGAGGCCTTTGTCTTTTCCCTTATCTGGTCCCTTTAATCCTCTCTCTATTACACCTCAGTCCCTCTCTCCTGGCAAAGTTTTCCTTTCCCGGTTTCTGTAGGATTTATACTTACATCTGAAAACTTGGAGCTTGGAGATTCCAATGATAAAGAACATGTGACATTTGTGTTTTTAGGTCTTCGTTGCTTCACTTAATACGATCTTTTCTTGTTCCATCCATTTACCTGGAGAGTACATGATTTCATTTCTGTATAGCTGGGTAGTATTCCACAGTGTATATGCACCACATATGTATTATCCACACACAGATCACAGATGGACAGACATTTAGGTTGTTTCCATTTTCAAGCTATTTTGATTAGAGTAGCAATAAAAGTGGCTGAGTATGTATCTGTGCAGTAGGATGTTCAGTCCTCTGGTCATATGCCAAGAAGAGATATCACTGTGTGAAAAGGGAGACTTCATTTTGAAACTTTACCATATTGATTTCCATAGAGGCTACACCAGCTTGCAATCCCACCAAACTGAATGACAGTTTCTTTTCCCCCTGCATCCCTTCCAGCATTTGTGGTCAGCTGTTTGTTGATCTTCACCATTCTGAGAGGAGTGCATTTCAGTCTGTATGTGGTTGAATACATGGGTACAGAATCTGCAGACTGTGGACCAAATTAATTCTGCGTTGAGCCAGTGAACATCACCATCTACACACATGCACCCACAAACATGAAAACACAAACATAGACACATGCTTACACATACACATGCACAGATATGCATACATACAAACATACACTAACATACACACATTACCACCCACACATACCCACATACACACATATACATACACACACTCACTTATTCACACACACATATATACATAAACACACATATACTCACATATACACATATGCACAAAGATTCATATATATACACACACATGCCCTCACATATATACACACATACATTTATACACACAAGTACACATACATAATACACACATATGTACAGACACATAGGCACACACATAAGTATGCACACATATACATAAACACACCCAGACACACACAGTGAGAAAGAGTAAAGCCATTCTCTGTGTCAAAAGATTTGTGTTTCATTTTTAAATGAGATAACTTAAGCTATCTGCTTTGTGTAAATATTTATACCACTTTTATTATATTTAAATCAATTTTCCTAATGGAGAATTTAAATTAAAACTCGTTTTAAATACCAATATGCTTTTATTATTACATTCAATTGATGTGCATCCCATGTTGTAGAAGGGAAATAAACCTAAGTATCAATGTGCTTAGCTTGTGGCTGCTAAATCGTGTGTGCAGAGCACACTGAGTGTCAAAGAAGACTGCTTGATAAAGTTCTTTAAAGAGGATTTGAAATGGGGCCTAAAGTGTATTCAGGAGAAATAACAGAAAAAAAAAAAATCCATAGAATCTATGCTTACAAATGCTCTAAACAGCAACAAAAATATTGAGAAAAAAAATTTCAGAATATAATGATAAAAGAAATCGGAAAGACAAATGAAGTTCTCAAAAGACTTGAACTGTAGTTTAGAAACAGTTTTAACCAAAGCTAGTTGTACAGCGATTTTAAATGACCTCTGGTTCTTCAATCAGAATCAACCAAATTCTTTCAGTCGCTGTTACAATCTAAAGTGATGATAATTTTTACTGTTAAAAACAATACAAGATGCTTTCACTAAATTAAGCAAGGATTATATCTCAATGGATTAAATACATTAAGATTAATAATTTTATCCTTTTGTCAAAAAGGGGATCTCTTACAAAAACCTTCATTTTATAGTAAAGTTTCTGTTAATTTCACGTTGCATTAAACAAATGTCTCCATTTTCTGTTTTTTTCTTCTCCTTCATCTCTTTCTTCTTTCCTTCTTTCTTCTTAATTTTTTTTAAAAATATATTTTTTTAATGAACTAGAATTAGATCACTTTTCCTCTCTCTTTCTTCTCTTTCATCTTCTCCCAGGCAGCCTCCCTCAAAAACTTCCCACGCCTTTCTCTACATTGATTGACTGTTTCACTTCTTCTATGTGTGCCTGGGTCTGTGCGCAGACACACACACAGAGACACAGACACAGGCACACAGACACATACACACACACATATACACACAAATACACACAACTCACTGAATCCACTTTTGCTCTTTCAAAGGCTTCAGAGATAACTCTGTAGTAGACACCAATAAGTGGCACATCTCCGGGAGAGGTTAACATTCTTCTCCTCTCAGAAGACATTTGATGCCTGTAGTTACCTACCTAGGGATACAACCCGCACAAGATTCCCTTTCCTCTCTCATATAACATGTTTGTTGATGTTCATGATTCTGGCTTTTATTATACAACAATTTCTAGTAAAAGCTGTTTCATAGCAGACATCCTAGTATTCTGGATCTTGAAATCTTTTACACACTCTTTCTCAGTGTCAGAGACGCAGGAGTTGTGATACTGGTATATCTGTTATTGCCGGGATTTGTATAATCTGTTGACGCTGAATTGTGTCCAGTCGTGGTTTTCTGTGATGGTCTCCATGTGCTGTAAGAGAGGCTCCTTTAATGAGGGGTGGTAGTTATACTTAATGAGGATGATGTTACGATTTAAAGTCTAATTTCCTTGTTTCTAAAAATACTATGCAAGACGGCAAGGGAGGGAAATAATTAAACTCTCCAACCTAGCTGCAATACCTAAGAAAAAGAACGCTTACCAGCATGGCTAAGTATGCATAAAGGTACAGTAAGTAGAAATCACATGTTGGTGGCACCCAACAACTGTCTCATTAGACTCAAAGTCCACTGGACATCATGGAATCCTTCCTAGTACTAGAAACCTGGTTAACTTTCAGGGTCTAGTGTGGCCATGGATCTTAAGAAAGAATCTATTACTGCTGTTTTGGTAGACCAGAGTAATTCTTTTCTACATTCTAAATCTTATACATTATTTTATTTGAATGAGGGTTTTATGTTTCTTAGTCAAGCCTTAGACTCAATGTGCAATGGAGACTTGTTAGGAACTTCTAGTTCCCTGGCCTCCACTCCCCTGATTAGGGATGATAGGCCTGTACACATCGTTTCTGTGTTGCTCGCATTGAATCCAGAGCTGTGCACATGCCTTGCAAACACGGTGCCAGCTGAGATGCATCCCCAGTCCTCTGTGTCCTTTATTAATTTCAGCCTTGGTATTATTTGTATTCTTCTGCAATGATTGTTATTTAGGTGCTTCAATAAGTGTCTTTGTCAATAAATGAATTTATCATCAAAATTCCACTGGCAGAACTATTCATCTCATTCTGTCCTTTCACTCCTTAAAAAGGCTTCTCTTTTGTTTCAGTTGTGCTGTCTATATATCTCCTCAAAAGTGTAGCAAAATGGAAGGAACTTTTATTAAACATGGGATATATGTTCTGTTGTTCTTTAAATGGGACATGAGAAAAATATAAACTTCCTGTTGTGCATTTTGTATTTAGAATGAACTTATAGATAACTGTCCAGTAGCATATATATATATGTTTATATTTATTTTATGGTCCTCTACTGAATCTGCTATAATGTAATATAATTTGCTTTTATTTTCAAAGACAACCAAACCCAAACTATGTGAGATGAAAATATACAAATCTGTTAACTGTAGAGAAAATATACAAATCTGTTAACTGTAGAGTCATGTTTTTAACCAGTGTGTAGTAATAAACATGAGAATGCTTGACTTTTGTTGCCGTTTTTTTCTGTTTCTATTGTGATAGTGTCCTCTTCTTCAGATTATAAAGATATGTTGTTAATCTTTATCCTAGAGAAGAGCTCGGTGCAGCAAATGTAAACCTGGTAATTCATATATTGGAATGGTAGTGCATTAAATCAAACAAAGCAGAATCAGAAGTATGATAGAAATAAAACTCAGTTTCGTTTGACATTGCTTGTAATTATCTAAATAGAATAAAATTCAATTATATGTCAACCAATTACTATAATTTCTAAACTGCATAATTGGGAAACCACCTCTTAGTTTCAGGTTTTAAATGAAACTAAAGACACTTAAACCCTTTGGGGCAGCAGTAGGAGGTTAGCATTTCAAATATCCTGCATAGCAGATATTTACATTTTGAATTTTATATGGGTACTAGAAGTGCTCAGTGAAGAACTGCGTTACAGGGTTTCAGCATTAGAAAGATTGAAAAATTCTAATTTAAACCACAAGCAAATCTGGCTCAGAAGGTGTTCCGAGCCCCTCTGTGTCCCCTTCGCCCACGAAAGAGACACGTGAGGCGGTGTTCGGGTGGTTACCACAGTGAGGCTTTATTCTTGTATCAGCAGAAGCGGAAAGACCCCAAGCCTGGAAAAGGCACTGCTATATGTACCCTAGAGTGGCGTGTTCACTTCTGATTGGCTGTTCACTCATTACCCATAATACGCCCCAGGATGGGCAGTGACTTTGGCGCGCTTTTTGCCTTTTGCACCTGTGTAGTTAGTTGTTTACTAGTGGGAGGACAGGATGCCCGTGCCATTTTGTAATGGCGAATGTTGTCACGCTCACGTGGCTCCTAACAAGAAGGATCGAGCTTTGCTTTAGCATTTGGTATTTCATCCTTTCTTCTTGTGTCTGCTTGCTTCTCCTCCTCCCCTTCAAATGGGTGTAAATGGGACAAGGGACATTGTCCATTCGATTTAATTGAATGCTATTCAAATACCCTGTCCCCCACTATTCTAATTTCCTAACAGCAGATGCGGGATGACTGAAGAAACTCTGCAAACATGAACTCATTTCCTCAAATTTTGTAATTGCCTCCCAGGGAGATATTTAAGGTGTGAAAAATTAATCTAAAAAGATAAATGGGTGGAAAATACTGAGCAACAAGCAGTGAGATTCTGAAAGATGTCCTCACCTGGTTTCTAATAGAGTATTATCTTTGTTATTCTTTTACATAAAGATTTTTTTCACAGTGTCTGACCTATAATAATTGATGTACTGGGTGCTAATAAAAAACATGTGAAATTATCATCCCTGTATTTTTTTTAACAAAGGAGATATAAAAGCAACGTTTATGGAGAATAAAATACTCAATTTTCTCTATTCGTTAAGCACATATGGTAGAGGTTTAATGATTTCTGCTACCATGAGATGTGAAAATTACCTTCCTTTCATTGATTTACTTTTACAAAGTAAACATTCTTACAGTGGTAATAATTTCCTTTTTAAATGGGAACTCTTTTAGTTGATTCAGCTGTCAGTTAGACACAGCCCGGACTTACCTGAGAGAGTATCTCTGGGGTTTCTCTTGATCAGCCTTGGCCTAGGGTCATGCTCCATAGAGGAAGGTGTGTGTGTTGCCATTTTAGGCAAGGTGTTCCTGGGTTGTACACGAGATCTACCTGCACAGGAATGGCAGGAAAGGGACAATAAGCAGTATTCATATGTGATTTCTGCTTCAAGCTCCTGCTTTGACCATTTCTTTACTTCTATCCTTCAGGAACGGATTGTGACCTAGACAAGTAATAAACCCCTTTCTCCCCAGGTTATTTTTGGACACAGAGTTTAATCACAGCAACAGAGAAAGCACACTAGAATAATCCCTAAAGACTGGGTTATTTTCTGAAAATTAATTTTCAGTAAGATCTTTCCAGTTTTACTAAGGCACGGGCTAATAAAATCTTATTGCATATAGCACAATGTTTAATACAAATATTCATTTTAAAATGATCACCATAATCAGGCTAAAAGCAAACATCTTCTCAATGCTTGTCCTCTTTTGGTTGTGTAGTGGGCGTACTTAAAAAAATTCTCACAGCAGATGCGAAGTGTATGATTCAGGATGATGAACTTTTGTCAGTAAAATCTCCCATGGATCTACCCAGTTGCCAACCCAATATAATGGAGACTGCACTCCCAGCAGCCTCTTTCTGTGTCCCTGCTTCTCTGAGGCTCCTCACAAAGGCTTTTCCACACTCTGTTTCTGCCTTGCTTAGACTCTGTGTATAAAAGAAAACTTGAAGTATTTGGATTTTCAAGAAGAGTTTCTCTCTGTGCCCTTGCTATCCTGCAAATCTCTGTAGAGCAGGTTTGCTTGAACTCAGAGATCTGCTTGCCTCTGCCTCTCTAGTTAGTGTTGAGTTGAAAGGCATGTGGAGACACCAACATGGCTTGGATTTGTTCTTCATTCACTGCCCTGAGCATATTACCCTCAGGGGGTCCCCTATGTCTCAATGCAAGTGAAATTCCTCTCTTTGTAAGGCTGAAAGAATATTCTATACACTAATATATGATACATTACTTGTATTATATATACATTTCTTATTCTTCCCTCCCTGATAGTTATTGGATAATTAATACTGACTTCCGTGGTTATGATGATATTACTACCAACAATGCATTCATGTTCCCTTTCAACACTACTCCTACACTTGTTATTTTTGTATAAAAATAAGCATCTTAACAGCTATGGAGCGGTGTCTCCTTGTGATGATGTTGATTTCCCTGTTGATTATGGGACTTGATCACCAACATTTTATGTTTCTGTGGGGCTATTTGTGTCTTTTTCTTTGAATACTTTTCTGTTCAGGCCCTTTGCACATTTGTAGTTGGGTTTCTCTTTCTTATTGAGTTGTATACTTTGGTTTTTTTCCCTAGCAAACATGTATTCATATTTTTTTTTTTTTACAAACAACACAATTACAAAGCATTTAATAAACTTAAAAAGTTCTAGAGTTGGAATCAGTTCCACGGTTAGAATCCATTCCCCAACAGGGATGCCTTGTTTGGTTTCAGTGGAAAAGGATACCCTAATCCTGCAGAGACTTTGATGTGCCAGGGTGACAGGACACCCAGGGAGCCCCACCCTTTCAGAGGAAAAGGAGAGAGGGATTTGGGTAAAGACTCCATGAAAGGGGACCAGGAGTGGGGCAGTGGGAAGTATAAATTAGATTTATAGATGATAAACAGATAGATAGATAAATAGATAGATGATAGATAGATGATAGAGTTCCAGTCTTTACAAATTTGAATAGTTTAAAGTTCAGTCTATTTAAATATCTAAAATCCATTAAAACCAAAAATCTCTTAAAAACATTTAATGGCTCTCAGTTGTAGATTCTTTTTAAAATCAAAATAAATTAAGTGCTTTCTTTGGGTTAATTAAAAGTAGACTGCTCTCATATAACACTTCATAACTATACTTTCTTGTCCCTTTCCTCCTAACTCCTCCCATCTACTCTTTCCCCAGATCCACTCCTCCTCTGTTTATTCTTCAAAAAAGAGCTGGCCTTCAAGAGACAACAACTGAGTAGGACAAAGTAAGATACAGTAAGACAATGTGTAAGCCTCCTATCAAGGCTGGACGAGGCAACCCAACTAGGAGAAAAAGAGTCCCAAGAGCAGGGAAAAGAGACAAAGACACAGCTGTTCATAGTTAGGAGTCCCACAAAAACACCAAGCTAACAGCCATCATATATACCCACCCACTCAGAGGAAAAGGGGAGGGGGCAATGGGGAAGGATTGCAGGAGGGCTGAACAGGAGGGGGCAGTGAGCAGGATGTAAAGTGAATACGTAAACAAAAAATAAAGTTAAATTAAATTTAAAAAGGAAAAAGTTAAGATCTTCAGAGGTACACTTTGTAACATGGTTACTCCTTCTGAGAGTTGTGTCTTTATATTTTATTGTTTTTAAATTCATTTTGAGTTTATTTTTAAGTTTTTCCTAGATTATTGTTATTCTACCCTGCTATTCAGCTTCTGGATTTTACTTGTTGTTGTACAATTATACAGGAAATTACTACAGGTGTTTTTCAACTGCATGGGAAATCATTAGTGATGTATTTCCTTTCTCATTTTCCATTTTTCCTGTTTTATTGATTGTTAAGATTTCTTCTAATTACGTTTTGCTTTATTTATATGTTGGGACTATAACTACATATGTTTTGTTTATTTCTAAGTGAATATTCTAGGGACTTCAGCATACACTTATCCATCGCAGCATGCTGGCTTCAATATTGACTACTTTCATTGAAAAGTAGAAACTTTAAATACAATTTTTTACTACCACATTTAGAGTAAAATGATTGTATTGCCTTTTCTTTATAATATTGAGAAACATATTAATATAATATTAAAAAACATAATAGTTTTTCCTTTCATAATGATAGATAAATTTTAAACTCAAGAGGAGATTAGTTTTTGCCCACAGGATGGATCACAAGTTGGGGCAGTCATTGGTTGCCATTCTTTAGGTCTCTGTTCCATCTTTGTCCCTAAACTTCACATAGGTAGGACAAATTTTAGGTCAAAGGTTCTGTGGGCAGTCTAATATCCTTATGTCTTCACTGGCAATCCTGCCTAGCTACAGAAGGTAACATTTCAGGTTCTATCTTGCCACTACTAGGAGTCTATATACCAGAGTCACTCCATACCCTCTAGGCACCTCCCCAGTCTCAGGTCTCTGGCAATGTAGTTTCTCTCTGTTTATAGTAGATCATTTTGACTCATTTACAGTCTGCTTCCCTGTTTTTTTTTGTTTTTTTTTTTTGTAATCTTTACTCTGATGTTTAGAACATACAAATTTTTCTTTAAATTTACAACATTGTATTTTTCCAACTTATAAATTTTCATTTGGCTCCTTTTTCACCTTTTCTAATTTGTCGGTGAGTTTTTTTAATTTTTTTTTGTTTTTGAGATTATACTATAATTACATCATTTTCCACTTCCTTTTCATCTCTCTAAATACTCTTATAAAGATCTTTTTCAAATTCATGGGCTTCTTTTCATCAATTGTTATTTTACACACACACACACACACACACACACCCCTTAAATGCGTGAGTATAAATCTGCAGAAGGACCATTTTGGCAGTGTCCTGAGAACCAGGAAAAACGGAGTTTGCTCTAAGATTGTGTCTCTTAAAAATGCCAGAGGAACACCATTCAAATCTCCCTCATGTGACTTCCTAATGTATGCTGAACAAGATAGACACCATTAGCCATGGTAAGGTGGACAAGGGAAAGTACACAATGACTCAACCCAGCACACTGAGTCCAGGCATTTGTGGTTGTCTATAAAGATCTTTTACTTTTTGACTGGAATCATATTTATATCTGTCCGAGGATCCCTACTACACCATCCTACCACATGGGCCTTGTAACAGCATTTTTCATCTGTGTTAAGTCTCATAGTTTTGGAATAGTCAAATATTTTTCATTATATATTATGAAATTTAAGTGTAATAGCTTGTTCTTATTACAGTTTCAGTTTAGCAAGAAATAAGTGTTGAGGTTCATAGGTCAGCCTTACTTCTCTTGTATAGCCTATGTTCAAATGCTACCCTGATTTTCACAGCCTTCTCTCAACGGTGCCCATCTTTACTGAGTGTGTACTACCTACGGGTCAATCTGAAACGGGGGACTAGTTAACAGAGACGTTCATTTCTTACACTTTCCAGTTAATCTTGCTTGGGTCAGTCACATACCATTGGGTGTTCTGCAGGGTATTCAACATACCGATTTCATTGTTTCTTCCAGATTCTTCCTTTCTGTTGTCTCCTCCTGTGTGATGTTTGAAGGTTAAGTATTTCTGCTTCAGAACTGGAAGAAGGCAATAGAATTCAGTTTCAGGTACACTCTTTAACGTTATGTCCCATTGCATAAATATTTATATCTAATATAAAGTCTTTAAAATACAGTGGGGTGTTTTTCAATATTCTGCTGTAATATATATTAAAAAAAAACACTTAAACTCACCAAATGGTTTTATATATCTCCTGAGACACTGTAGTATACATATCACTGATCATAAGTTAATAATTATTCATTTTATAAAGAATATATATTTTAACATGCTACTCCCACTATTTTTGTTATATAGAAAAACAAAATAAAATTGGGTATCCAGAAATATAGAGAAATATCTATTTTATTTGATTGCAACCCATATCACAAAATCTCATTATATAAAATAAAGAAAAATCCCTTGAACATCTGGGTTTTTTTCACATATTTGAAATAGTATTTAATAAATATATTTTGAATTCTATTTCTAAAAGCATTATTTTGGTTCTATCTATTAGTCTTTGGGCATTTAAGCAAATTAATAGTATATGTTTTTCAAATAAATCTTGTGTAAATTCAAATATACACACACATACACATATATATGCACACAAACATAAACATATATGGTATTTAGGACTCAGCTAATCACTAATGCAAATCAGCTCATTATTCATTCCTTCCTTATATTCATGTACATCCAGGCATAGTCAAGTTTGAGTTCTTAGAGATATTTATACAACTCATCTGTTATTCATTATATGGATTATATTTTGTAGTAACATACTACATATTAGGACATTTACTTATTTACATGACTATATTAGAATGTTAAAATTCAGAAGGATAAACTCCTATTGTGGTCAACTTTAATTTTCTAATGTGTAGCATTATGTCCAAAATGTCAACCTCTCTCTGGATAAGTTAATGTTGTGGTTGTGCAATGTTGTATCAGGCTACATTCGTTCATCAGAAGTCTTTTGCTATTAAAGATTTCCATACGAGGGTTTTCAAGCTGGTGTAGGGCACCACACATTTTATTTTTGTATGAAATCTGTAACATTGAGGTGAAAATCATTTGACTGCAATGTCTATCAGGTTCTGTGTTTACACAGCTCAGGCTATAATTTCTGTTCAAATTCACCATCTGAGTTTCCTTTGAGAGTAATTTCATCTGTCTTATCTGTGCTTTTCCATAAAAATTTTAAATATTAATGTTATTTGAGAACCAGGTACTATATGTTTCAAATTTTCAAGTTAAATAGAATCTTGCCTAGATTCAGACTTGCTTGAACCAACAAAAAGTCAACACAGAGCAGAAGATCTGACAATTGTATATGATTTGAGTTTCTCTTCTTGACTGTCTTGGGAACATGGCAACTGTCCCTGTAAGAGTAAGAGTTGGCAAGTGTCTGGATTTATATGGCCTAGTCATCCTTATCTACCAGATGAGGGTATTAATTGGCTTATACGTGAATGTCTGCCCAGCTCTGTGCAGATACACCTCTAGCTTACTGTAGCTGTTTCAGTGAACATCACTGAGCTCTGCAGAGACTGCCACCTAAGCCTTTCTCATATTAGTAAATGATTGAAGTATGAGCTAGCAATACTACTTTTAAGACACTGAAGTTTGCAGAAGTTTGTTCTACAGCAACAAAGATGCTGTGTGATATAGTAAGACAATAATCCTACTTTACACTTAACATAATTCCTATAAATTAGTATCTAGTTACTTGATTCATTTTAGTTATTTCCCTGCTTCTTTGGACTTAGTACTTTCATATAATAACTTTAATGGTGTTGTTTTAAAGCCAGAAAAAATATGCAGAATAAAAAGTTTTATTGAATATACTAATCGCTCTTATTACTTGATGGTTAATATTTAGTGATTGTGGTTATTTTGAATACCAGTCCAAAATCATCTTATGTGTTTTTTTGGGGTTGTGCATTTCTGTATGTGTGTGTCTGTGTGTGTGTGTATGTGTGTGTGCGTATCCATACAAATCAGAATTCAATCCATATCTCTGTATTTATTACATGTGAGAATTAAAAAAAAATCATTCTGAGTTGCTGCTTGAAGTTTTTCTTTTTTAAATAAACAAACTATGTTAGAAATTGTGGTTTTAGTTATTTATTTTGGTCAATGTGACACAAGCTAGAGTCACCAGAGAGTACAAAACATATGGCAAAAGTCCCCTTACCAGATTGGCCTATTTGCACCCTGTGGGGTCTTTTCTCGGTTGCTGGCTGATGTAAGGACCCAGCCCACTTCAGACAATGCTCATGGACAAGTGATCTTGGGTTGTATCAGGAAAAAAGTCAGTAAGTAGCATTTCTACATGCTCCCTGCCTCTACACTCCTGCCTTGAGTTCTAGGCCTCACTTCCCCTTCATGAAGGACTGGTACCTGCAAGTGTAAGATGGAATAAGCCCTTTCCTCCCCAGGTAGCTTCTGATCATGGCCTTTCTCACAGCAACAGAAAGCAATCAAAGACTCATAACTGCACTTTTAAGACTAGAGATCCCCTTTTAAATTATTTTGGCTGCACCTTTAATCACAGTTCCCTTTCAACCAACCCTGTGATGCTAGGTTGCTCACACAGAGGATCGCTATTTTCAGTCTCCATTCCTCACTGAACTTTGAAAGCTCATTGTCACCAGCATTGTCTGAATAGTGCAATAACATCGCGTCTCAATATGACAGGTAGAGGGTGGCTTTCTCTAATTAGCACTAATCTAATTACAGGTCAAGAGGAAATTATTAATCAAATTATATTTATGTCACTAACAGATTCCTTATGTACATTAGGTCATACCGGAGCTCTAGAATCCAAGATGAGTTCAACAAAGTGCTGCGGAATCCGTAACATTTATTTCAATTTAAAATTACAAGGGAGTCTTTAAACCTTAGAAATAACCAAATCTGTAATTTTGCAGTGGAAATAAAAACTTCTTTGTTGATGAAAAGGCTGAGATTAAACAGAAAAGGATCTAATTTGATCTATCAGCCATTTTAGTTGGTGAATGCACTCTATGCACTTTGGCATAAAGGCATATTTTTCTAAACATGAATGATTTCTGCATTTTATTGGTCTGTCGATTCCTAATAATAAAATTTTATTAAAGATAAATATGCTTATGTATCATGCAGGTGTGGTGCAGTCTAGAAGAAGTATGATAATGTATTCTATCGAGAGCCTGTGAGAACTGGAGCAATATATTGAAAGGGAAGGTTGATCGAGACTGAGTCCAGCTGTGCCACCTGGAGCACAGCCTCTGAAGCAGCGTGGAACAGTGAAACGTGCAAGATCATTGTAAGTTCTTAGACGCCACAGAACAAAGCATGTAACTTGTGCTGTTGAATTTAGAGACTCAACACTGTTTTTATTAAAGGCAGACAATACACAGTATTTCAAATGCTCCTTGTGGAGTTATGTGTTACAGTAATCAAATGTTGTTATTGAAAGTTGCCAACACAAACTTCCAAACAGTATTAACTGAAGTGAGTGATTATCCTTTGAGAGCAAGAACCAAAAGGTATCATTTCCCAGCCTCTCAAACCATCTGAGTAGACCTTAACTCATGCTGTCTATGGTAAGTTATTAGAAGTCACTTCATGTGCCCAGTTTCAAAGAAAAATGTTCATTTCACCCAACCTCAGTACTATTGCTTTGTTTGGCTTTGGGGCATTTAACAGATTGTGTCATCTGGAAATTTATATTGCTGCAAAATTTGCCCTAAATGTACTGAGAAATAGTATATGAGACATTTGAAAGCAACTCTGACTGATGCAAAGCTCTGTAGAATAAGGATGTGCATGACCCAACTCATTGGCTACCTTGGTTTGAGCCGTGTAGAACTGCAATCACAGATCTTATGGGTATTGCAGAATACATATGCCACAGCATAAAAGGCATTTAAAGATGCTGTTGATATGGGCGAAAGGTTGCAAGACAAATATTTCTAAAACAACTATAGTTACATGTAGTTGCTAACTAAATATACAACATAAGTAGGTCTAAATGAAGCATGGGTAAAATAAGGTGGAAACGTGAGAACTAAACACTAGGGTTTGTGTGTGATTAGAAGTCTGTACTACTGTTGGGTTGCTAGGGTGTTAGGAAATTTGGAGGCTTTATCTGAGTATCTGAGCATCCTGGTAAATGTAAGGGAAAAAGTCTTAAGTAGATATACAAAAGATAAAGCAGAAAGAGCCAAAGCAAACAACCACAAAAGGAAAAAAAAAACAAAAAAAAAAATAGAAAGAGACAACAGAGCCACAAGACATCCAGTAAGAGGTTATCAAAGAGAAAGTAGTAAGTCCTGCTTATAAACAATTGTTTCAGTGTAAATGGTATAAACTTTGTCATCAAAAGAAGCTGTCACTAAAGGAAAATGAAAAGAATCTCCAACAATTCACTGCAAACAAACAATTAATGTCAGCCTGAAAGAAAGGCAGAGGTTGACTGGGAAGATCATAGACAAAATATATATTTATATAAATCTGTAATATATATTATAAAATAAAAATATTAATATATATAAATCTATAATATTATAGATTTTATGCTATATAAAACTATAGATTTTGGGTCAAAATGATCAGAAGAGACCAATTTTATTTACCATTGATAAGATCATTTAAAAAGGACTAGGTATTATATTATACATTTATAAGTATAATATATGTAGTCTCCATCCAACATTAAAGCAAATACATGTTTAAAGAAATAGAAGGCATACAGCATGGAGTATGTGTTAGCACTATTATAGGGGCTACATTGTTTCCTCCAAAAGACAGACCATCAGACAGAAAAATAAGGGCAAGATAATATATGCCAACAATTCCTTAGGCCAAACTGACTTAACAGAAACAAACTGAAACCTACATCCAACCAAAGCAGAACACACATTTTCTCTGACCACAATTGCACATGCTACAGTACAGATTGGGTAAGGCCAAGAAACAAGTTAAAAAGATGCAACAGATTTCCCATGCTTTGTTACAAAGGTAAAAGTACACCATAGTATGCATATCAAGTCTGATCAGGGATCAGTGCAGTATAGAGGGGCAATTGTTTGGACTCTGAGATGGCTCAGAGAAGAAAGGTATTTGCTAATGAAACTGAGTACTTGAGTTTGATTCTCAAGACCCATATGATAGAAAAACAAACAACAAACTGATTTTGGCTCACTCTATAGCACATGCATTTGTGGGTGTGTGTGCACTTGTACACAAAATAATAAATAAATAAATAAATAAATAAATAGGCATAGTCATGCATATTCTTCTATGTTGTGGTGGCATGGTATCAAAGAAGGATGGATGACAGGGTTAAAAAAGGAGAACAAAGAGGAATTGGGAAGAGAATGTTTCCTCTGAGCTAACAATCTGCAGCCCATAATGACTTGCCTATCCTGAACTTCAGGAAAGAAAGTAAGATGAAGAACAGCCCTGGTGTCTCTTAAAGTCATACTGAAACTTTCTGGAAATTTCAATATTCCATGTAGAGAGAATTATAGTATTTCATGACTATATAGGTTTGCACTTGAGCTGGCCCAAGCCCATTAATTCACACATTTATTACTACCTTTAATAACAGGGACTAATGGCTTCCACATCCTCTGCTTTAGAATTTCACAGAACAGCTTCTATATTTCATAGCTCCCAGTGGGAAAATAAAAATATGGAAACAGAATCAGTCACCATAAAAAACTTTAAACATTCTCATCTTTAGTTTTCAAAAGCTGCCTGTTTCATGCAATGCCACAGTTTAGATACATAAGGCTTAAATATCCACTCCATTTCATCAGCATGCTTTTTGGATTTTTTATCCTTTTGGTGATTACTTCCTACAAAACCACTGTCTTAATGAGTAGAATTCAAAATAAATATAGGAGTTTATGTTATCTAAAAGTTTTCAAACTAATCCAGATATTATGTCAATCAAAACATGTCCAACTGTGACAATAGAGTATAGATTTTGCTCAGGGTCTTTTATACAGATTAAAGAGGTTAGAACAATGTATTAGGACACAATTCAGAGAGATTATTCCAATACTGGAAGATCCAGGCTCCCCTAAAGGGAGGATAAATGCAAGTGTCAGATGGAGATAACAATAAAATACATCTTAAAGTGCTGTTGTCAAAATTAAGTGATGTAATAGATGTAAAGCCCTCGGTACAGTATTTGACACAATACTAAGTGCTTGATAAATGGTAGTTATTATTTTATATTATGTCAAGTATGTATTTAATCTTTTTGTTCTTTACAAAATGGAAAACTATTTTTAGATGAACAGTAATGAAGGTAGACAGGGGAAAAATCAGGGTAATGTGAAATATTAGAAGCGTTTCATGAAGTGTCAATTGTATCCTTTATGTGGTGGTGAAAATGCATAGAAATACTGTAGGCTATTTTATTTTGCTTTCCTATCTAATAAATAACATAATACCATCTATTCCCCAAGGTGGTAGAAAGTCACTGACATAAGATAGGGAAACCACAAAGGAAAAACTAAACTTTTGTTTATAGGAATGCTTCCATAAACATTTTCTGGTATAATAGGAGATGCTGGGGAATGTGACTTAAGCTACCCTTCCTCAGTTGTCATGAGAACATGGGAAGAACCTCAATATAATGATGGATAAAATGCATGAATTCTGTCAGAATAGGAAAGGTAACTAGTTACATGAAACTGATGGAGTAAGCGGAACTTATTCAAATATAATGAAGTAATTACATCTTAATATAACAGCAATGATGTTTATATGTATGTGCATGTATGTGTGTGCATGTGTATGCATGTGTGTTCATGTGTGTGTGGTGTGTGTGCATATGTGTGCATGTATGTGTTGTGTGTGCATGTGCACATGCATGCCCGTGTGTGTGTGTGTGTGTGTGCATATGTGTGTGTGTGGATATGTGCATGTGTCTGTGCATGTGTGTGTTTTGTGTGTATGTAAAATGACATTTAGACCTGCAACCCGCAGCCAGAGAAGCAACATCCTTACCCAGAGGATCTTTGTAGTTCATCTGTGCCTGTAACAGGTCAGGTTAGGCCACTCTGGGGGCGGGGAAGTGTCAATGAGGAGGTTCCAGCAACATCTTTGCAATAATGAAGTCAGCAACCCTAGGCAAGGTCAGGCTCGAGAAACCTCCATGGATTTATAAGTTTAGGCCAATGGAGAAACTTTATAGTCAGAAATGTGACCTTAGGTTGAATGCTCAGTGTCATAGAGAAGTGTATGTGATCTGGCACATACTGTCAGTGTCATAGAGAAGTGTATGTGATCTGGCACATACTGTCAGTGTCATAGAGAAGTGTATGTGATCTGGTACATACTCTCCAAGAAAATGGGTTATGATGTAATACCCTGGTGGTATTAGAGACATGCCCATATTAATCATGGATAATTTCATTTAACAGGGACTAGAAAGACTGTATTCAGGTAAAGAGGATGTAAGAATGCTACTCATTAAGGCAATAAGTTTTGACTAAATGGGAACTAGGTACTCTCAAGAAAAACTTGAGCACAGGCATCCACAAAAATACATGAATACCATAATCACAATGGTACTGTCTTTGGGAGTGGGGAGAGATTCCTAAACATGGCATTAATTAAACTATTTTATACTCATATTTATTCTTACTCTATTACTTAATTATGATCAATAATGCTAGTCAACTGTTTCTCAGATTCCAGAGTGCACTTAACTTTATACAAATGCCACTGAAGAGCTGCTAGGGAGGCCTTGGTCCTTATAACACAGCTATGACACCTTTATCTAAAAATGTCTACAGATTTTCTATAGACCCAGTTTCAATCTTAGTTTTCTCTAAATGGATGGCCATAATTAGAAAAAATGAGCTTAAAATACAAGTCTGGACAAGTTTCTTGTTTTAAGACTCATAATATAATGATACCAATGTTTCTTTGTGATGGTATAATGGCCTTTTTGATTGCATAATTAGTCTAGGTTACAGCTAACAGATTCCCCAATTAATTCAATTCAGAAAACACTGTAGGGAGGAAAGTCTGCCCCCTTCATCTTTACTGAACAGTAGTTCTCTAATTATACAAGTATATTAATATGTCCCTTCCTGGAGTAAATATGAAAAGCTAAGTAACAATTTCATGTGGGCCTCAGTGACAGTATTTTCTTCAATTCAAATTTGGAAAAATCAAGGACAGAACAATGGATTCAAAGCCAAGACCACAATTTCTTCATGTTTAACAGAATAAAAAGTAATTTTTTAAAAAAAATCAAGTTTTAAACATTTATCTAGTTCATTAAACATAAAAGAATACTTCTGTATGATCTAACTTAGTCATGTTGCTTATTACATATGACCGCTAGCTTGCTCAAACTTCCTTTGAGGAATGTGCAATTTAAATAAAAAAGCCTATTTTTAGACCAAAGTAACAGTGATTTGGGTTTTCCTTTAATATTCTTGAACTTGAAGCTGCCCCCTGCCACACATAGCCCCTTTTGCTGTGAACGAGATTTGCTTTGAGGAACAAACCAAACCCCCAGATTTTTCAAGCTGCATACTTGCGGTAAATTATTTATCATGAGGATTAAATTAAAAGAATTGAAAAGTTTAAAATAAATTTGATGATAACTATAATAATGAGTGTAGTATATTTCAAAATTTACCCTTAGAGTGCTGTAAATAGGAATACATATCTGAGTGCTATTGCATGAGGAAACAGCTTTCAGTGGGGCCTGTGGGGTCTTTACTCAGGGTTGAGAGTGGAGTCGATAAAATACCTCCAGCTTTCACATCAAAATGCAGGACTGTATTTCTTTTTAACATGTTTTGTAAAACCATACTGTATAGTTTTGTACCCTATGTCTTAGTCAGGGTTTGTATTCCTGGGCAAAACATCATGACCAAGAAGGAATTTGGGGAGGAAAGGGTTTACTCAGCTTACATTTCCATATTGCTGTTCATCACCAAAGGAAGTCAGGACAAGAACTCAAGCAGGTCAGGAAGCAGGAGCTGATGCAGAGGCCATGGAGGGATGTTACTTACTGGCTTGCTTCCCCTGGCTTTTCTTATAGAACCCAGGATGGCACCACCCACAATGGACTGGCCCTCTCACCCTTGATCACTAATTGAGCAAATGCCTTACAGCTGGATCTCATGGAGGCATTTCCTAAAAGAGGCTCCTTTCTTTGTGATAACCTCAGCTGTGTCAAGTTGACACACAAAACCAGTCAGTACACCCTGAAAAGAATGTTTTTTTAAACACTTTCAAATGCTTATTATTGTATAAATGCAGTCTTACAGTGAGATTTCTTTTGCCAGATGGCTTAAATATTCTCACTAGAAGAACCCATATTCAGCTAACCAATTGAAAAAAAAATGGCATTTCAGCTGATTTTCTAAATTCTACTAGTAGAATCCCTGCAGGGTTTTTATTTTTAATGCTGTAATCAATATAGTTTGAGCAATCACAAACTCAGCATCCACTGCAGGTCTTTAAAAAAACAAACATGAAAGGGAAGATAGAGACAGAGTAACTCTTGCCATTAAATAATTTAGGTAATCTTACATGACATGAAATATACAAATGAGATCAATAGCATTCATCCATTGTCAGAGTAGAAAAATCCAAGATTTACTTTAGAATGCATTTGGAAGTAGAATGTCTTCCAAGTTATTTTAATCTTGTTTAACTTCTTTCAGTTGTGTGAGTGTGTGCGTGTGCATGTGCGTGTGCGTGTGCGTGTGTGTGTGTGTGTGTATACTTCTTCTCACTGAATATGCTTATAATGCTTTCTCAAAGTTTATTCATGGTTATTATTCTCCCTTTCATGACACAACAAGTGGAATTGGCTTCTTACATTTCTTTCTGTATTGTTTATTGCTAGTGTATGGAGACCAAAAGCAGTGATTTTTTTTTCATGTTCATATTAAAGATTTTTATTAGAACAATTTAAAAACAATTCATAAAACCTAAGCATATTTCCCCTTTAGGGTATACAGTCCTATACAAAATCATTATGTATTTCAAAAGAATGTAAGAATAAAATGAAGGTTTTATCATAAAGAAGGAAACACTTTTCATAAGTAACCTAATTTGGATAACATTGACGTATCATATACTTTTTACTTTTAGTTTGTGAGCATGCATGCATGCATGTGTGTGAGTCTGTGTGTGTGTGAGTCTCTGTGTGTGTGTGTGTGTGTGTGTGTGTGTGTGGTATATGCATATGTGTGCTGATATAGATATTTGTGTGATACTTAGGGAGGACATTAGGTTTCATATGTTGAACTGTCCTCACTTTTCAGAAAACCATGTACTGTTACATGTTATCTACTTTCTCCAATGGTGCAGAATTTATTTAAAAGTACCTGGAGAGCCCAGGTACTTTTAAATAAATTCTGCACCTGTAATTATGAGATCAATGTGTAATCTTCTGTATTTGTGATGTCTGCCTGGCAATGCTTGTACTGTGATTTCAATCAAGCTCTTCTTCCAGTACACAAATGAGACTTGCTTCAAAATTACCTTAAAATACCTTAGGAAGTGGTATACATTTCCAGCTGTTTGTATTTGACTCAAATTCAGTACTACTAAAAATTATACTTCCATGTAATCCTTACTACATTCTGTAAGAATAAAACTCACCTTAAAGAGTTTAAAGAAAGAGAGGATGCTTTAGTTTTCGAAAATACTGAAAAGGTGTAATAATAATAGTGAACCCAGACACAAAAGCTGCTGCAGCAGAAGAAGAAGCTCAAAAATGAATGTGGCAAATTCTTTCAAGAGATAATCATTCAATTTGGAAATGTTGGTGTTTTCAATAAACAGTGCTGGAAATCAATGTACCCAAGAAAGAATGAAGTTAGATCCCTTCCTGACATATGTAAAAATAATAAATATAACAAAACACTTAAAGCTATATAATTCTTATGCAAATATGCAAGGAAATTATTTTAAAAAGAAGAAAGAAAAGAGCTCATTGATCTTGATGAGAATATTTAATGTTTTTACATAATTCCAAATTCCTCATTTACAAATTACACTTAAAAATTACCCCACATGGGCAAAGAACTTAAACTTGTATTTTTCTAAAAATACAAATGGCCTATGAGTACATGAAAAAATGATAAACTATCAAGTAATAAGTAATTAATTATCAAATATTTTATATATACATATATACATATATATATATATATAAAATTTCTACTCCTGAAGCTATTATTTAAAAATAAATATTTATTTATTTTTATTCTATGTCTGTGAGTGTTTTCCTACATGAATTTATGTGGACCACATACATGCCCAGTGGCTATAGATTTCTAGAGTTAGATTTATCTGGGACTGGAGTTACAGACAGTTATGGCCTATAACAGTGAAAAAACAGAGAAGATGATAAATGTTGGAACATGTTACTGTTAATATTTAATAAAGGCTATTTCTTGGGCCGACTGACTATCTAAGCAGTGGCTTCTCTGCTTAGCTCTGCTACCATGTTCCACAGACAGAGGCCATGCACGTGTCACAGCTAGAAATGGCCAGCCAGAAACACCAGCCCTGGCACCCATGAGATGCCAGTGTGGTAGATGGCTCTGCCAATTTACCACGCTGTCTCTACAAGGTTAGGCTGAGCCCAGACCATCCCACCATCCACACAGTATCTGGTAGAAATGAAACTCTAATGCTTAAATATTATCCAATAACTTTATATGTTTGGTAATGCTCAACTAACAAGATGCCCACACAATTAGAGGTGTGTTCCAATATCAAACCTTAGATATAAGTTGCTACCCAGGACTACTCTAGATACATGTGTGGTCCTCCATGGTTCCTACATTTCTGCTCCCTAGCTCCTCCTCTTCCTTCTCCTCTTCCCCACCTCTCCTCCCATATTAGCTCCTCCTAAATTACCGAGTGTATTGTAAAATATAGCGGGTGGGGGGTATATCCTGCTACAGGAACAATATGAGAAAATTGGAATCTAGGTACACAGAGAGCATTGATGAGAAATGGGTTGGTCATACTAGCTCCTTGGAATTACCATGTGATCTAAGCATATATACCAAGTGAGTGAAACCATAGCCTCAGAGAAGTGTTGGGATAGTCACAGTTTTAACATTGTTGTGCACAATATTCATAAGATGGTATCAGCCAACATGCCCATCAACTACAGAACAGAATCAGCTAAATGCCCATCAACTATAGAACTGACATGTCTTCTACTCTATCATTGTTTACACATGGACAAGAGGAAGACCTTACCAACCACTAGACCCTGACCTGGGGAAGGCCTTTATAATTCCCATGGGCCTGAGGCATTGGAATCCTTGTCAAAATCCACATTCATCTGGATACACATTCACTCAAGAATCCCTCTACCCAACAATGAAGAGATAAAAATACCTGGAATATATCTGTACATAAAAACATATTAACATAGTAATAAAAAATTGAGGAAGACCTCAGAAGATGAAAAGATCTCCCATGCCCATGGATTTGTAGGATTAACATAGTAAAAAATGGCTAACTTACCAAAATCAATCTAGAACTTCAGTGCAGTCTCTATCAAAATTCCAACACTATTCTTCACAGATATGAAAAGAGAAATTCTCAACTTCCTATGGAAAACAAAAAATTCAGGATAGCAAAAACAATTCGCAATAAAAGAATATTTGGGGTAATTACCATCCCTGACATTAAGCTGTACTATAAAGAAACAGTGATTAAAGACTGACTGCACAGTATTGGTACAGAAACAGACAGTTAGATCAATGTAATAGAATTGAAGACCCAGAAATAAATCCACACACCTAGAGTCACGTGATCTTTGACAAAGAAGCCAAAACCATACAGTGGAAAAAAGAGTGCATCTTCAACAAACAGTGCTTCTCTAGCATAACCATTGAATGCAGCTCTTGGATCAGCTGTAGGATATCTATGTCTCTATCTATCTATCTATCTATCTATCTATGTATCTATCTATCTATCTATCTATCTATCTCTCTGATCTATTTAGGGAATGATTAGCAATGTTCTTATAGAATGTAACAGGAAGGGAGTGCAGAAGTGTCAATAGTGCAACAGTAGTGATAATGAAATTAATAAGATAAAAAGGTAGGGAAGTATTGTGTCAACCATCTCCACAAAGATCAGGGCTGGGTCTCTCCTTTGCCTACTCTGTATATGTTCAGGGTTACATTTGTAAGAAAATCATACTGTTGCACATCTCTCTACAATGTCAGGAGAAAATAATTCTATCTTTGAGATCTACAAAGACATTTCCTATCATCAAAACATTTGCCAAGAGGTATAAGCAACTCAATGGCCAGCTGCAAGTGGAGTGTGAGGTCAGATGTTCTTGGAGTCAGACACATTTCTTCATATTTGGCAAGTAAAGAGTATACTGTAAAGAAAAACTGAGTTTAGATGAGAGTTGTGAGGCTGGGGATGCAGAATTCCTCCTCCTCACTAGCTCACAAGGAATCTAAGCCGACAGAGACAAGGTCACTTTCTAAACACTGAATTCATCACAGAATATTTTTTAACACTCAGCATTTGTCAAGAGCAGCCAGTGTCATCTGGGGAATTATTCTGTCTGTAGACTGACTGAAACAGAAAAGTGACTGTTATAGAGTAATATACAAGTCCTCCTTATGGTTGAGAAGTGCATCAGATGGATACATCTCATCAACAAAAATGCTCTTACCCCTCTATGATAAAAAGTCAGATGTGCAGGTTGGTTATGAAGGACAAGGACCTAGAGGATGTTTCTGCCTTCTCAAAGGAGAGCATACCTGTCCTAACATAAGCTCTTGACTTATTCAATGAATGTATGGTTCCTGTTGTACTCTGATGACTGGGACAAAACTAACTATCTGACAAACAAAGAACAAACAACAGGGAACATCCTATAACTAACATTATTTATGAAAATTTTATTTTGGTAAAAATATCAGGTGGACACAAAAATCAGAGTGCTCATATAGAGAACTGGTAGTTATCTGCAGAAATGTTTTTTGGTTAAAGAAATTATAAGATGCTTTGTTGCTTTGTCTTGCAAGGCTAAGTTAGACATATGCTGAGTCCTTAAAGCTTGAGTAGGGACACTTGTTTTACAATTCTTTATCCAATTGGGGAATCAAACGGCGGGGGGTGGGGGTGGGGAGGGTGGAGGCCTATATCTGTGACATTCGCAAAAAGAGTTTATAGACAATGGCTAAATTCAAAACACAATCTTTCTGCGGAGGCAAGGGAACCCTGTAATAGGAAAAGCTCTCTTCTCAGCTCAGATTTCTTTGGGGATATTAATGGGCCAGAATTCTAGAAAGTTTGCCAGAAGCTGCAGTTATAGAAAGTGGATACCTTAATATAAAAGCACAGATGCACCCAGGAGAACATCCTGAAAGAGAACTGACAAGATAAAAACAGTAAAAGACAGTGGGGGAAAATAGACGAATTATTGGAGAAATAATATATTTGGAAGAGGAAGGAGAACCCTGCACCTGGAAGAAAGGAAGGAAAGATTGCATGCTGTTGAGAAGACCTATAATTTCCTTTAGCCTTCAATGCAGTTTGGTGCCAACATCTCCAGGTGTCAAGCAGCCTATCCAGTGTGCAGGTGATGAGCAGACAGATTCTGGCCACTTCCAAGTCTGAACTTCACTGACATGGTGTTTCTACTTCCCACATATGAGTAGAGTAAAAGACAGAGTTCTTTCTTTGGAAAAATAATACCACAGCAGACACTGGACAGTGCCTCTAGGCTTTGAAGAACTGATATAGGTCTTTTGTGCATACTTTAATTTTTCAAAGTAAGCCAATGGTGACATACCCTGTAAGTGAAAATTTGTAATTTATCTATAAAACAACACTTTTCTTTCTTAAATAAGCCAATAGCCCTGTTCTTTACAATCTGTTTAATGAGGAAATACATTTGAAAATGTTTAAAATGTTCTATGCTTTATGGTTTTATATAATACCAAACTAGCAGTGATTTTGTGCGTGCGTGCGTGTGTGTGTGTGTTGAATAACTGATGACTGGACAAAAACAACAAAAGTAAATAAATAAATCCTCATAGTATTAATAAGACTTTTTAGGAATATTGTGTATTTAGAAAACTACATCTATTCTTTAAGCAACCTAATTTTAAAAGTGTAAATGTCTAAAGATCATTTCCAGGATCTAATGAGGTGTTCACAACTTGGAAATCCACACAATAGAGCAATTTCAAAATCCTTCGTTATCATATTATATTTTGAAAACACAAAAAGTAGCCAGACAGATAATATCAATCATGGCAACTAAAGTAATTCCAAAACTTGTTTGTTTAATGTGTGATTCACCAACAACTGGTGTTTACTCCGACCTAAGAAAGCTAACTCAATTGTACAATGTTCTTAGCAGACAGCTAGTTTTCCTTCATTGGTCTCCAATGGAATTACCTTACAGAAAGTTTTTCTGGAATATTGAATGCAAGTTCCTAGAAACTGACTGAAATCTTTAACTACACTGCCCCCAACTCCATTGATTTATAAGGTTTAACTCCATGCTATATTATATAACATTAATGAAAACAGGAGAGAGCAGAGGTGCGAGATTTAGTGTCAGCAAAGCTTTCTTCCATTATTACCTCACATGGGTTGTTGTTCTGAGCCTGAGAAAGAACATGCAATGTCTTTCATATATTTTCTGTTACATACGAAAATAAAATCATGTCATCAATGTTTTAGACAGCTGTCTAAGTTGATTTTTCTGTTTGTATTCTGCTCTGAATTAATTTTACAGAGGTGTCTCAGGTTAGAAATGAAGAACAGAACATGGCAAACAATATTGAATTCACAGATATTCTCAATCAATAAAATCTACTATTTTAAATGTTTTTTTCTAAATACATGAACATAATCATCCACTTTCTGTTTGGATTTTAAGTCTAACTCCACACAATGGAGCCCATGCCTGTCACCACTATCGGGCAGAGAACCCATAGATAGTCAAGTCAGAGGCCCCAGGGAGAACTTCCTATTAAATACTTCTAAAAGAACCTATAACTAAGCTGACTCCTAATGAGTTAATTTTATACCCATAGGTAAGTGACTTCTCAATCTTCATTTGAGAAGCTTCTATTTTCAATAGAGTGTGATTACCACAGAGGTCCACAACTTGCCAATACTTAGAGACTAAAACACTACTGAATTACTGTCCCTAAAGGAAACATATATGTTGCACTATATCTCCCAAAATAGGAAGAGGGGTCAAGAAGAGTGTAGAGCCAGAAGCGGTAGATGGATTACAACAGAAACAATGTCTAGATCTATTAGAGAAGCTGTACAGGCAAACTTGGCAACTGTCACAGCATGCACTAAACCTGTGCAAACCCAAACCGGATCAAATCCCAGCCTAAAGAAGAGAGTTGAATACAAAATCCCAACACTAGCCACAGAGAGAAGTTTAATCATTAGCTACTGGTACAGGGATAGACAGTTCTCTCTAAAATATAGGCCCTGATAAGGTGACTGACTATGCAGCAGAAGAAGTCCTGTGATATGTGGGCTGCACAACTGTTCTCAAGAGTTTATTTTATAAAGGGAAGGACACAAACATGCTGTTTAAAATTACAGAATTAAGATGCATGAACACTTGAAAGTTCATTACATTCACAAACTGTAAAAAGAAAGGCTCTATCTCAATAACACAAAGTTTATTTAAAATCCACTGTTGATTGGAAAATTCTTGCTGGACTAAAATTTTAAAAGATGCATCAATCTGAATCAATACCACCCCTCTTGTAGAATTCACTGTATAATCATGACCATATACAATATTTTACTTAGATGTATTTTAAAACTATTGGTGAAGAAATATCTCTCTGTAATGTAATTCTGTGCTGGTTCTTGTGCGGTAGCGGATACAACTAGTGCAAGAAAGCAGTGCTGTAGCAATTAATTCTTTATATTATTTATGTAAAACTTTACATAATAGTGTGTAATAGATTTGCAAAGACAATAATATATTGAAAGTCTATTATTGATTAGAACAAAAACCTTATCATGGTTAATTAAATTCTACATAGAAATCCATTGTACTCTTGTAGACTACCTATTGGTGCAGACCTGTAGTTCCAGATACTTTGAAATCTACGGCACGACAAGTGCTAGCCCAAGAATGATCAAGGCTATTTACTAATACTTTGTCTTAAAAAAAAAAGTGAAAAGAAGGGAGATGATAGTGTTCAGTGATGGAGGGCTAGGGTCTAGTCAGAGAGCTCATGTCTCATATGTCTGAGGTACTGCATTCAACTCTTACTATTGAATAAAATTAAACTCTTCTACATACAATATTAAATTCTAAATGCTTTCAGGTTAGGGAGTGGGCTAGGTTTTGCTCAATTAATACCCTGATTATCTCCTCTTTGTGGGCATCAGTTTCCCCAAATTTTGTGTTTTAGAGTTAAAGTTTAATTAGAACATACTACACTGAATATTCCTGTATTGCCTGGTCACATGCCTTAAATGCCAGTGCTAGGCAGACAGGCAGAGGCAGAGGAGGCAGAGGAGGCAGAGGAGGCAGAGAAGGCAGAGGAGGCAGAGGAGGCAGAGGAGGCAGAGGAGGCAGAGGAGGCAGAGGAGGCAGAGGAGGCAGAGGAGGCAGAGGAGGCAGAGGAGGCAGAGGAGGCAGAGGAGGCAGAGGAGGCAGAGAGGCAGAGACAGAGGCAGAGGCAGGGTGATCGCTGAGTTTGAGGCTGGCCTGGTCTTATAGAGTGAGTTCCAAGTCACAAATCTATTTCTGGAATAACACACACACCAACACACACACACACATATGCACATATATTGTATACACACATGCAAACACAAATATATATATGTATATGTATATATTCCTGTATCACACATGCCATTTCCAATATCTAAGTAGTTATAAGAACAAAGGTATTCAGTGAAGAAAATTTCTGAAAGATGTTGCAGGAAGTACATTAGAAAGTTTCATCTCCCCCAGCAATCATAGCTCAGCTCAGGATGCTGTACACACACAGATGGAGCACTTGGCGCTGTATATGCACCACCAGTGTGTCTTTTTATACATACTATATGCAGCCTGCCAAAGCTATTTTCACCCTGGGAACCATGAACTGAAAATTTTCAACTCCTGTATATTAATCATCAACGACTTAAAAATCATGCTAGCATATTTTTTTAGACTGACACTTTCTCTCTTCTGCTTTATTTTCAAGGTATAGGAAGAAAATGGTGATTTTCATTGCACAACAAAATAAATGTAATTTTGAATAAATATACATTCATAAACATACATTTTATAACTGCCTGACACAAAGTATACAGGTTCTATCAGGGGCCCAGTAATTTGTTCTTATACTAAGGAAATAGTAAAATCGCACACTCTGTGGTACTTATTCACTATTATTTGAGCCACAATAGCAGCAGTAATAATAATCTCCAACTAAAGTAAAAGTAATAAAATTTGATTTACACAGATATTCGCATCTTATGTTTTTCTAGTCCTTTGTAGTTTTAGGCTCATGACTATGAAGTGAATATATTCACTCACGGAGGACAGAAGGGACACTTGGATTGAGAATTATGTTTCTTGAAAACACAGATTGATTTTCTAGAGAATCCTATTCCTTAATTATGTAACCTGGGTGGTTTTGAAACACTCTGTTTTAATATATTGACAAATACTTATGTATTTAGCTGGGTAGGATAACAGTCTTTGCAAAACTTAGGAAAGTGACATTATACTGAGTGTGACACCAGAAGCTTCTAACTCAATGCTTATAAATTTAAGACCAGAAACATTGCCGAGGCAGTATGGTGGTATTGAACAGCCAGTTTCTTTGATGGGAGTTTGAAAAAATTATTGATTTGTAACGTGATTCAGTCTTTGTAGTGTAAAGATTCCAGACTGTAAACTCCAACTAAATTCTAAAGTTCCTGAAAATGCCGTAATTAACTCCCATGTGCCATCTCTACGCTTTCTGGCAAATCCACTCCATGGCATCATGTTTTCCAAAACTATAAAATGATGTGTTTCAATTGACATCACTTTATTTAACCTGGCATCATAAGAAATACTCACTGGCAGCACGGCACAATTTAATAATATGCACTCCTAGGTTAAGACCATTTAAAGCCAGACTTTCTTCATTTCACAGCCTTTGATACTTTAAGCTGAAAGAAACTTTCTTCTGGCATTCTCTTGGTACAATAATACTGTTTGAGACTTTGATCTCTGCTCC
This sequence comes from Arvicanthis niloticus, assembly GCF_011762505.2. NCBI lineage: Eukaryota > Metazoa > Chordata > Mammalia > Rodentia > Muridae > Arvicanthis > Arvicanthis niloticus. The sequence goes on from NC_133429.1 coordinate 45,766,508, forward strand.
CTTGAGAAAATAAACATAAAGAATTTATGTTCGATTACTAAGCTATTTAAAAAAATGAAGTCATGGAATTTGCACGGAAGTGGATGGAAAAAAAATCATCCTGAAAAAGATGACTCAGATGCAAGAAGACAGATATGGTCTATATTCACATATATGAGTATATTAGCTGTCAAGTTGATGCCAATAAGCTACAAAAGTAGAATCACAGAGGTTAGATATATAGTAAGGGTCTTTGGTGTAGGGGTAGATAGATAGATTTCAGAAAGAAAAATAAAATAGATACTTATCGATGAGTAGGTGCCCTGGAATAGAAGGATCAAACAGGGAAGAGGAATACAAGGAACACAATATAGAGAGACAGCTAAAATTAAGCGTCATTTAAGGGACAGTATAGAAATTTAATATAGTGAAAAATCCTAAAATATATTCATATATGAAGATCTAAATAAAATTTCCAAATAATTGGGGAGATAGAGCCCCAGATGGACATCATGTGTCACCAAATGAAGCACCCAGTACCAGAAACTACTTACATCTACTTATGTTATTGGCCAAAGGAGTTCCATCGAACTCCCCAGTAAAGGCACAATGGAAGAAGTGAATAAAAATTTGTGATCTTTGGCATCTGACAAGGAAGCTTGTGGCAACAAATAGCATTTCATGACCTGCACAATAATTTTGAAATAACTTATGTTTTGTGCCTTTATTCAAACAGGAAAATAGAGTTAATCTCTGGTTGGTATCTTATTTGTTTTAAAAATGAAGAACATTTGATGCCAGTCGAATTTGCAGGGGTAAAGCCATGTGTAAATAGAATTTAAACACACTGAGTGAAGCCTTGTTGATTTAATAACCACAGTACTTTTACAGGAGGTAGAATATAAAGTGTTCATGTAGAGTGGGTTTGATGACGGAAAATAGAATCAAGCATGGTTATAAAAGAGTATTTCTTTGTGTCCTTCAAGTACAAGACATTCTATTAAGAATTCAGATAGCTTTGAACATAATCTGATATCCCTGGTGTCATGCTGAATCACATTTGTGAACGCTGATGCATTTTGACATGGGAAGTCAAACTGTCTGGCTTGCCTCTAAGTTATATTCTGTTGACTAATTCACAGAAACTTTTTGTGCATTTCAAACAGGTCCAGAGGCATGATGGCTGAACCTCAGAGACTGCTTCTCTAAGTCTCAAAAGACAGAGTTTGGAAATGTCAGAGGAGATTCCTCATTTTAACAGTGACTGTCCTTTTTAGTTTCATGGATTGAGACATAAGAGAGATAGACAAAATGATAAACACCCTTGAAACTTTACTCAGTAAAGTTTCTTCTGCTCAATGTGTAGACAAATGTTGGGAGCTAATCTCTCAGGTGGCAATCAAAGGTCCCCACATTTGCATGTCCCCCCCAGCCTTTGTATCAGTAGTGAACAGTGGAAAAGATGGGGTGCTGTATCTGAAGTCGGCTTACAAAAGACCAGACTCCTCTCCTCCCCGAATTTGTGCAGCCTCTGGGGGATATCAGCGATCAAAACCAAGAATGAGTTCCTGAACCCATCTTGACCTTGATGGAGACTTTAAGGCAGGATTCTTCCCAAGAGTTTTCAGTGGGATCATGAAATCCCAGCTTCCAGAACTGTACAAGGTCACAGGCATACTGCTTTAAAGCTACCTAGCTCTTAGCCTTTTGTAAAGCAATCCCTAGGAAACTAAATTAGGTAATAATGAGATCTACAGAGAATAATTAAGCAGGCAACGGAGATAGGCAATAACAGGGGTCAGCGACTGTGAGAGTAGTGAAACCCACAGGGATAATATGGTGCTGGGTTAATTTTATTCTTTTTTAGTCATAATGTCAGATCCTCATCAGTAATAGAGAGTATTTAAGAAATGCATGTGGCATGAGTAGCTTTGGTCTGGGCCTCTTGGTCTATCTAGTTAATGCAGAACTCAAAGCAAAATTCACATGAAATGTAATCTATGTGTTGTATAATAAATATAGTCAGTGCCAAAGACCAATTCTTTTATATATAATAAAATTACTTTTCTTATGAAGATAGTATTATATATTTGTCTAATAATATAATTTGTGCTTTTGTATTCAAAGTTAAGCTACTAAAAGTTAAAGCCTGTAATATATGCGTGGGGGTCAGTAGAAGTAGTTAGTACCTATAGAATACAGGCATGTGCAACTCTGAGCACATAGATAGACAATCACAACATTGGGTTAAAAGAATAGAATGTATTTCTAAGATGCCCTATTTACTAGTTTTCTCCTTGTTTTCAAGTGAATGAGGATCAGTTAATGATGGGGCATGTGCATGGCTGTTTTTTTAACTCTGTTGTTAGAATGGGACACCAACACTGAGAACCAAAGACTATGTTTACTCTATAGTGAGGGTGGTGGGGGTAGATGGGAGAAAGCAGCCTTGAGGTGGATGAAGAGCAAACAATGATTGGATTGTAGACCTCTAGGCATGACACAATCCAACGGTTTTATGATCCAATAAATAATCTTTGTTAATAACTCAATTCCAGTTATTTAAAACAAGTATTTAAAAATCAGTTATTGGATCAATTTCACAAGCTGAGGTCTATGAGTAGATGTTTCCCCCGTTTCTTATCTGCTGTATCCAAATTTTTTCCTATGTGCATACATTTAATTTAGTTATAACAATAAAATAAATGTGAGGTTCTCTTATACAATGTGTGGAACTAGACAGCAAGCACATGTGATATGATTGTCTGTACTTCCTACTGCGTTGGACTGAGGTTAACTTTTCAAGTTATTGTGGATAACTATTAAAAGAAAGAGACAGAAGAACAGATATTGGGTTAGAGCTCCAATGGTAGCCATCTGCAGCATAATGTTGAGATCCTGCTTTTAATGATGCAAAGAGTCACAAAAGGTGGGGAATTAGGATATAATACAGTCAAACATGGATTTGGGAACATGGAACCCAAAGTTTTCTGATTATCAGTCAGCTGCACAGTCATAATGAGGATAGTGTATAACAGAATAAAGAAATGCCTAGTTCTAGTCAAATCAAACTGTGATTTGATTTGTTTCTTTCTTATCCTGGTCTTTAAAGTATCATATAAAGTATGCAAAGTTTTATGTCTCCATTTTAAAATAACATTATGATTAAAAATAAATAATATTTATTTGTATGACGAAAACTCACTTAAATAGAAGTTATTTCAATGTGAAGAAAACAGCTAATGGGTTTTCAGAATATTTTTGATGTGGAAAGTTTGTATGGAAGACATGTGGAACGTGATGCTGAGATACTGTGTATTAACCCGATTTCGTCTTTTATTAAATGTGTGAAAATTTATTTCTATGGGCCTTGGATTTGAAATACAAGTTGACGTTAAGAAGACATTTCTTCAGGCTTAAGATTTTGTGTATATTAAACACTGACTTTATATATAAGCCAGAAATTATTAGATAGTAGAGAAATACATTGTTTTTCAAATTGCAACAAATTTGAAGTGATTTTCTATTGTGAAGGTAAACGGATATGGTAGCAAACATTCCCAAAGCATTAAAGCACTTCCATTCTGACATCTACAGCCTATGTGTCTTCTGGAAATACTGGGGGAGATGAGAGAGGTGGTGATTGATTGGGAAATTTGCAGGCAGGACGGCCCAGTGCTGGGCCAATGCTGGCACATGGCTTTGGTCTTAATAACTTTCCATTACATACTCTTCCTTTGGCACCCCTGAAACAAGGTTTGATTTATTTTTGATGGATCTTCCCCACATTGGAACTCTATTGCTTTCAAAGCTGTTGCTGCGGCAACACCTGAAGTGATTTTTATCACTGCCATAAACACATTAAATGATTTCAGGTGCCAGAGACCTTTTTTTTCAGGTTCTGCTGTGTGATAAGTGAAGTCAGTTGTTAAAAAATGTTTTTCTGCTGTTTTAACTTTTGACATGCCCCTAGAAAAAAATCTATATTCCTTACCAATGGTGTGTCTTGTGCTTTATAAATGTGAGGGAAACCTGACAGATTGAAATTCAGATATGAGAGCCTAAAGAAAGGACATTAAGCAAACTCACACCACATACAGTAATTGTATCTGCTTGCTCATATAACTTGTTTACAATGGGTTGACCTGACTTGACTTTTCTTTGGGTGCATCAGATGGGGATCTCTTAGAAATAATATTGTGGGAAGATCCTACTTGTTTTGTAGAATTTATCCAGAATTGCTCCAGTGAAAAGGAAATGCAGGGACAAAGAGTGGAGCAGAGACTGAAGGAAAGGCTATCCAGAGACTTCCCCACCTAGGGATCCATCCCATCTGCAGACACCAAAGCCAGACACTATTGCTGATGCCAAGAAGCTCTTGCTGATAGGAGCTTAGTATAGCTGTTCCATCAGAGGCTGTGGCAGAGCCTGACCAATATGGATTCGGATGCTCACAGCCAAACATCGGATTGAGCATGGGGACCCCAATGGAGGAGTTAGGGAAAGGACTGAAGGAACCGAAGGGGTTTGCAACCCCATAGGAAAAACAATAATATCAACTAACAGACTCCCCAAAGCTCCCAGGGACTAAACTACCAACCAAAGAGTACATACACATGGAGGGGCCATGGCTACAGTTGCACATATAACAGAGGATGGGCTTATCTGGCATCAATGGGAAGGGAGTCCCTTGGTCGTGTGGAGGCTCGATGACCCAGGATAGGGGAATGCTAGGGCGAGAAGCAGGAGTGGGTGGGTGGATGGCTGGGCATTCTCGTAGAAGCAGGGCAAGGAGGTGAGGATAGGGGGTTTGTAGACGGGAAACTGTGAAGGGGGAATAATATTTGAAATGTAAATAAATAAAATAACCAATAAAGACAGAAATCATATTGTGGAAAGATTCTATTTGGCAACTTGCCCTGTTTATAGAATTAAAAGGAAATTATTCTAATTCATCCTTACTCATTAGACAGTTCCAAGCAAACCAAAAAATAATCACTCTATGTAATGACCTCTGTCTCTGATAATGCAGTGTCCTACTGAGGTGGACTGAATCATCTGTCTATCAAATAAACTTCTGGGATGGACAATACAAATCTATGTTCAAACTGGGCATTTAGGGAATGCAATTGCACAAGATTTGGCAAAGTACTATAACCAAATTGTCTCAGATGAAGGACATGAAGAACCAATATTTAGAGAATCCATCTAAAATAGAAATAACAATCAACTCTGTGTCAGCCAACCATTTCTTAGATGATGGAATATCTTTCTCTTCTTTGACACAATGCTACTGGTAGTCTGTAGGTTTCCAGGGGTTACTACTATTGTTAGTGTTTATAATTACTAGAGATCCAAGGCCATTGTAAATATCCTTCTTTGGAATTAAGCTTATTTTTGCAAGTTTAATTTCCTTATTTTTATCTGCATATTTGGAGCAAATGACTTCCACTGAAATTATATTTGACATCAGTTCTATTCAATCTTGTCAATCATATTGAAAAAAAAGTCACACTATTCTACTGTCATTTGTGGCAGTACGTTTCATTTTTATAAAATAACATTGACATATCAAATTAAAAAACAAAATTATATTTATAAATATAGTCATTTGACCAGTGTATATCTGGTGTCAGATGATTATATTACCTCTATTTGTTATATAAAAAAGTAACCAAGACAAGCAATAGCAAACTGTGATACTACTAAAGCTTCCATAAAAGAGAAGAACTAAATGGTTTGAGAGCTGATTTATCAGTTAAAAATATTTGATGCCCTTGCACAGGATCTGAGTTTGGTACTTAGAATTCACATGTTGGTGGGTCACAACTGTATGTATCACCAGTTCCACTGGATCTTACATGCTCTTCTATCCTCCTTAGGCACCAGGTACATATATAGTACATATACATATATATATATATATATAGGTAACTCATTATGCAAAATAAAAATAGATACATAAAAAAGTATGTAATTAGGACAGATCTTCCTAAAATACATGCTCAGCACTTCAGTTTCCTTACATCTGTGTGTAGCTATCATGAACTTAAGCAGGAAATTAAGATGAATGTTTCTATTTTCAACTCTGCAAAATGCTTCACTTTCAGAAGATAACATTATAAGGACCAATATGGTTGTGTGCCTAGCCTTTAGCAGCTGAGCTATCCCTCTAGCCTAAACTGAATTTAAAAGAAGTAACATGGTAGTATGACTTATACATGTGGCTAATTTTGTAGCATGGAAATATTTGTGAATATTCCAAGTATAACATTATTTTATATATTTTGTATGAATATGTGATATATATATATATATGCTTATATAGCTGTACTCATGTGGTTGTACATAAAAGTGTACAAATGCAAATGGAGTTCAGATGCCCATGCGAATTGTCTTTTTTTGACTGGCTTCCGCATTACTTCTTAAGACTGCTTCTCTCACTGAACCTGAGCTTGTAGTTTAATCTCAGGTATGTTTCTTAGAGTTTCAAATTTTGTGGTAGTAAAACACTTTCTATTTTGATAGGCAATAAAGTTCCAGCCTTCACCCATTTCATAGTTTTGTGCCATTATAGAGCATGAAAAGAAAAATAGTCTCAAGGTTTATTATCTAGATTATTTACTTTTCAAGAAATTGTTGAGAAAATGGCCAAACTAAGGCTAGAAATTATGTTAAAATTACTATAATGAAATCAATAGGTTAAATTGTGGAAGGGTTGAAAATTTCATAAATATACATACACAAAGAGGGGGGAGAGAGAGAGAGAGAAAGAGAGAGAGATTGAGAAAGAAAGAGAGCAGTGAGGAGGACTTGAAAAAAATTTAGTATTAATAAAACACTTATAAAATTATGCACGACTGTGTGTGCCTATATGTATGTCTATATGCCTTTGCATATGTGTGTATATGTGTAGGAATTGGTTGATGTATATGACCTCAAGTCATAATAATCTACAGTGTATTACAACTTAATAACCACATTTTCAATGAAGAACATCTATGAGTTCTGTGGAGAAGAGATTAATGAGCTTCTCCTTGATTCACATCTATTTGGCAGGAACTCTCAGATAATGGGCACCATGTTCTCAGTGAGTGCTGAATGAGATACACCAGCTTATGTTATATTACAGCCTTTTTCTAAAAGCAGCTGCAAATTTTAGTTCAGAATCCACCTTACTAGTGATAATAATCTATGCTGACACCCATAGAAAACTGCAGAAATCAAAAGAAAATCCTGATTCAGATGTGGGATACAACCCCTTTTGTGTTTGGTAAATAACCTAAAACCACTATCAGTTAAGTCTGCTTTAGAAATTTTTTATTTACATTTTGAAAAATTCAGGGTTCATAAGTAAAAATGTAATCAAACAAGTACAGAGGGGATGAAAAAGCAGAAGAAATTAAAACTCAGTATAGAGTTTAAATGACTACTATTGAGAGTAAATATAATCTATAGAATTAATTTATGAAATAACATGTTAGTCTCTTAGAATTCAAAATGAAGAAGTAAAAAAAAATTGTACTGAATAAAGTGTTCATATAGCAGAAAGAAAGAAATGATGGAAGAATGCCATTTTCTTACACACCACAATAGGCACAAGAAAAAAAATAAAATTTCAATAGAACAAAATTATGAATCTGAAGTCTATTATAATTGTTATCAAGATGAACAAAACAAACACATGAAAATATATTATTAAATTATTAACCACTATAATGAAATGGCATTTTAAATTTTCACAAAATCAAACCATTGAGTAAAAAGGTTTTGAAAAGTTAAAAAAGGTTTTAAGAATAAATCAATTTAGATTTAGATTAACAATATTTAATAATATTCAGATTACATTATCTAACAAATCCCAAGTACTATTCATGAGGAATCTCTTTTGAATTGGTCAAGGTATTTCAGGTGACTCCCTGAGCAAAATAAGCTATTGCTTTTGCAATTGGCTGCTTCTCAGAGTGTGAAGTCAGATCCTAATATTGAAAACACTATATACGTTGGACACAGGACACAGAGGATTTGAGCTGTCTCTGAGAAGAAGGCCTCCTTCCTGCCATCTATGTGCTAATGTAAGCTGCTAAGGCGAGGAGGCAATCAGTAGTACCATTCTGCTGTGATGTACAAGAACTACCACAATGACTAGCATTGCAAGATATCCAGAAGGATGCAGTGGGTGTAATCATGCCCTTATGGTAAACAGTGGCTTTCTATTGGAAACTACGACCTAAGGATAGAAACCATGCCTTTTTCTAGAAACTTACCCAACTACCCATGGCTAACAAAGCTATGTATCTTAGAGAAGAATTTATTGCCACTTTTCTATAGAGCATAATTCCTAACTGCATTTCCAATCTTATCTCTCTACCCACAGATAAGTGTAGCTTTTACCTCTCACCAGACACTTCTCTTTGCAGAAAAATCACAACATGTCAAAATGCAGAGATCAATTTATCATGGAATGTTAGGAGCCAGTGGATGATATATCTGCAACACAACTCCTGCATCTTTGTCTCAAGAAAAATTACAGAAAAGCAAGCAGGAAGATTTTTAAGAACCAGAGGACTAGGAAAAGAGCTGTATTTTGTTTCTCCTAGAAATGGAAGGGAAGCTACGCCACGATACATTAACACTATGTCTTAGTCAGGGTTTCTATTCCTGCACAAACATCATGACCAAGGAGCAAGTTGAGGAGGAAAGGGTTTATTCAGCTTACATTTCCACATTGCTGTTCATCACCAAAGGAAGTCAAGACAAGAACTCAAGCAGGTCAGGAAGCAGGAGCTGATGCAGAGGCCATGGAGGGATGTTCCTTACTGGCTTGCTTCCCCTGGCTTGCTCAGCTTGCTTTTTTATAGAACCCAGGAACACCAGCCCAGGGATGGCACCACCCACAATGGGCCCTCCTACCCTTGATCACTATTTGAGAAAATGCTTTACAGCTGGATCTCATGGAGACAGTTCCTCAAGGGAGGCTTCTTTCTCTGTGATAACTCCAGCTTGTGTCAAGTTGACAAACAAAAGCAGCCAGTACACACTATAACAGCTGAACCATGAAAATATCAATAGACATGCTAACGCTGAGGGGTAAATCTCATGGGATCCTACCTGCAGAACATGAACCACAGGAATCTAATGACTGATTAGAGAGGCAGAATTAGTCTCTCTCAGAGATAAGTCCCTTAATCAATTATTCAATACAAAGTGATCAGCCATAAAATCATATTCATGCAAACAACACTAAACAGACTCAGCAGGTAGAACTTAAATATTTATGCATTTAGATATATGGGTGAGTGTGCACACATTTCTGCATATGTGTCACAATAATAATCAAAAAAGTGAGGCTGGATTAATATTGGGTGTTTAGGAGAAGCTAGAATGAGAAGACATGAGAGGGTTTGAAAGGATGGAAGGAAAGAAGGAAATGGTATGAGTTTATTTTATTCTCAATAGATACAGAAAAAAATTCCTTGACAAACACTAACACGCTGTCATGGTGAAAGTCCTAGAGAGAACATTACTGAAGATACTATATCTCAACTTACTATATATGTCGACATTATTAAAGTTATCTATAACGAAACCACGGTCAACATAATCTTTAATGGAGAAAATCTCAAAGGAATCACAGTAAAATCAGGACTGAGACAGGTCTGCCCACCATATGTATGGGTAGGGGGGCTGGAAACACAGAAAGTTCCTCCAGGTGGGAAGTTAACCACAGCTCATTAAAGGCCTTCTCCATGGTTCCTCACTGTGAGGCCCTAATGACACAAAGTCCATGAGTTTTACAGGCTTTATTTTCTTGGCAGATGGTAGCTGGATCTGGATGCACCCCTATGAACCTCAGGGCAGACCTGAGTTAAATAGGGAGGAAAAGGTGGGGGGGAGGGGGATGTCTGAAAAAGAATGCTTAATTGACTATGCCTCTGGTCTTTAGGTATCTCATTAGTATGCAAATCTCTTGAGGATGAGGCCTTGAGGATGAGGCCTGTAGTTCTGTCCTTTGGGGTTGGGGGGGGCTGTATTGCGGTACAAGACTGAAAATCGTGGGTCAACGGCATGGCAGGAGCTTGGATTCTGGGAGCATGGCAAAATAGATGCCCATCCCTCACAGGCATGGACACTTGTTGGGTCTCCAGGATATTAGAAGCCAGTGCTTCTACCAAAACCCAAGCCATTCTTTCATGGCCCCACACATATGCACTTGCATTTCTTCTCAGTCTTGTTCTGTGAACACTAGCTGGAACAACAAGGCAAAAGAAAAAAGCTTAAGAATAAAATTAGGAAAAGTAGAATTCTGATTATCTCCATTTGCAGATGATTTGATATTATATACAAGGGATCTTCAAATACCCACTAGAAACATTCTAGAAACAATTATTTCAGAAAAGTGCAGGACATAGTATTAACTTTTAACAAAATTAGTCTCTTTGCTTTAAATACTAAAAAAAAATAATAAGAAGAAGAACTGTGAAAAATAATGAAACATTCCTATTTAAAGTAGAATCAAGGATAACAAAATATGTTGGAATAAAACTAACCCAGGAGGTGATAGATAGACCTCTACTATGCAACTTGCTAAAAAGGGGGATTGAAAAACATAATGACAAATGGGAAGAGATTCTAGTTTTAAGGACTCATGTAATTAATCAAAAATTAAAGATTTAAAAAAAATATGTGTATATAAATTCAAGTTTATATGCATATATGCATATATTTAAATTATATAAATATATGTATATGCACTTAGAGGAAAAGACCAAAAAATAAAGCTACCCTACCCTCACCTATGTACATAGTAGCCTGGCTGTGGCCTCATGTGGATCAGTCATTAAAATAAGCAAGCAAGCCTTAAAAAAATGAATTGTAAGGTAACTACACGGTCAAAAAAAAAATCTTTCCCAATTCCAATTTTTGTTAATGTTTTTTTAAGAAGGCAAAATTATATATATATATATATATATATATATATGTGTGTGTGTGTGTGTTATATATATATGTGTGTGTGTATGTATGTGTGTGTGTATATATGTGTGTGTGTGTATATATATATTTGTGTGTATATATATGTATATATATACATATATATATATATATGTTTTGAAGTAAGAGCAAAGACCTTTCTTCTGAAGAAAATAACCCCTATTTTACTGATCTATTACTCTACAAATAGTGAGCTAATAGGTCAACTGCCTGGTCAGCACTTGGATGGCTCATGTGGGTGGAGTCAGGTGTTAGTAGGAATTCATTTATCTGAAGGACTGCCTAAGCTAGGTGTCTGAGATGGCTCCTGGATGGACAGTCTCTGTCTCTGTTACCTGTCAGACACGGGCTCACTTGAGTTGTCAGTGAGAATCCCTACAGAAGTTCTCAGTGAATGGACCGGCTTTTCAAATGTCGTATGTGTTACAAATGCTTGTCTGAGGGCTGACATTCCAGTTGTCCAAACTAGGAGCAGTACAGTATTACAGGACCTAAAGCTGGAACATGGAAATCACCCAGGATCACTTCAGTCATATTATATACTATGTAGAGTCTAGAAAATCATAAAGCCTACTCCAGGTACAAGAGAAAATAAACTAGATTTGATTTAGTCATACTCATGAAATATGAAATAAAAACAACCATTTTAGAATATGCTGTATATCCAAATTTCTCTGACCAATTTGAGAAAAGATGAAACACACCTTTTCCTATTCATAAATGAAAACCAATCAATCACAAAAACAAAGCTAAGAACACATTTTCTTACACTATGTATTGAAACAATGTCATACCAATAATTTACATTAAAATTTGTAAAATTGGCTAAAGCATTGTGCAGTGTGAACACAGATAAAAAATCCTAACTTTAATCTTTAATTTTCATAAAAGATTGATTGTATCAATTAAATATATCAATAAAATGTATCAATTAAATGAGGTAAATATGATTGGAAAGTTATATTGGTAGAAACACTCAAATCATAAAATACTTTCTGTTGCTCCTGAGCTGAGAGTTTGTTTGGTTTTGTTTTGTTTTCTTATTTTTTTCATTTGTTTGTTTGTTTCTTTCTTTTTATGTTATCAAGACAGGCTTTTTCTTTGTAACCTTGACTGTCCTGGAACTAGGTCTGTCTTCTAGGCTGGGCTTGAATGCACAGATTCACCAGCCTCTGCCTCCCACTGGGATTAAAAGGCCTGTGCCACCAATGCTAGGTGAGTTTGACCACTAAGGCAAGTCAAACTTTTCTTAGGTATAGTGAAGAAAATAGGTAAAGACTCGAGAATATAAAAGTATGTACTATTAAGAATCACCTCAAATCACAAATATGACAATAATAATTTAAGTTCTGTAACATTCTCTGTAAAATGTGCTTTTATTTGAAAGTACTATAAAAAATTATCGCAAGGACAATGTAAATACTAAACACGAGTAAAGGTACAAAAAGACAAATTGATATAGGTGAGTCCACCATCATAGTCAACATAGACTTCAAATCAAGGCCAAGCATCTATCTCTGGCAATTATTTATAGGACTAAACAATTGTGTAAGTGTCTTTGCTTCTTTCAATGGTACATCGACTTTCATCAAACAGAAACCATTTCACAATGTCAGCCCAATAAGGAGCATTCCCACATCTTGGCTTTGTAAAGCGGTAAGCAGGCAAATTTTGGTTGGACTCTGGTTTCTTTTCTTCTTCCTGTGACCAACTATTTGACAGGACACAAGTTCAAAGGAGGACAGGATTGTTTGGCCTTATGATGCAGAGAATATAGTCCTTACAGGCAGGAAAGGCATGGCAGGGGACAGCATCTTTAATGGTGAATGTGGCATCAGGTGCCTTGCTCACATGTCTATGGCCAACCAGGAAGCAAAGGGCTTAGGCAAGACTTCCATGAGCAAGAAGCCCTCTGTAACCTTGCTCCTAATGTGTGTGGCCCATGTCAACCAGTTAAGCCACATGTGCAATGAATTCTATGACCTTTCATAAGTATCTTTCCATCAACATTAGAGACCTCCTCTTAAATAAACAAGCTGTGGGGAACATTTTCCATTAGAACCATAACAAATTTGAGGACACAACATAGGTTATAAGGAAATATGTAAGTAATTCTCAATAAAATAATGAAAACCAAGTCTAAATATAAAAGAGCCATCATCAAGAAAAGTGGATATTGAGAATTATTTTTCTTACAACTTGGATTATTCAGTCCAAGAATTTTAATTGAAGAAATTAATCAAAAATGGGTTTAAATATTAAATAAAAGTATTTATATGTTTATAATAAGAATAAGCTGGAGTCAAGACGGGGTTTTGGATTGTTCTCCTAATCTCTACAATGGACCTGTTTTGATGAGCAAGTTGACAAATTAGATCCATTGTATATTAGAAAATGCACACTTTTAATTAGCAAAATACATCAAATATTTTCATTGTTTTACATTTCAGTTATAATTTTGTATTTAAAATGAACTAAACTGGAGAAAATTAAATTATCTTCCAGTTTGTGTGCATTTGTTTTAACCTTACATTAATGTTCCCCAGGGGAAAAATTCATAAATTAAATTAATATGGTATAGTCAGAAGGCAGCTGACTGATTGTAAACCATTTAAGCTCTCTGTTGGAAAAGTAAACTGATACAGAAGCTATTTATCAATAATCCTTGAGCTTCCCCAGCTTTGATTTTTACTCACATGTTACGGATGCCTTTTTCCACATCTCTACTTATCACAATTGTGTCTCTTCTTTTGCTCACAGAACATTTTAGAGCACTCACATAGCTTTCCCTATATTGCTTTAGATTACAGCTATTTGTGAACATAGCTACCACACTTGGAAGACAGGAAGTCTATTCCATCCATCTCTGTCTCTGTTTTTAACATACAGCACATTGCCTAGCCTTGAGAGGGCTTGGTAAATGTGGGACTCATAAGTGATGTCTTAACTGAGTCTCTTCTCAGGATGTTAGCCAAATTTTCTTAAAAAAAAAAAAAAAGTACAGATTTCTTAACTTTTCAGAGCACTCAACAGTTCTAGGGCAATGCAATGATTAGAACTTCTGGGGAAAACAGTGTGTCACAGATGCTTCTAAATCAGTGCCATGTACACAAATTCTGCCTTTGTTATTCTTCACTTCCTGTCATTTGCCTGATTCCCCAAGGTGGATTAGGAAGCCCCTCTGTATTAAGATGTAGAAAGCTGCATTCTACTCACCTGATTTCCATCTAGGTTATGCCACTTGGCCTACTTAGCAAAAAGTTGAGTCTATAAAGGGGAAAACAACCAATATTTTTGAAAGTATTTTATGTCTTAGCCAGTGTTTTGATAAGGACTGGCTGGGGCTGGAGAGATGGCTCAGCAGTAAAGAGCACTGACTGCTCTTCCAGAGGTCCTGAGTTCAATTCCCAGCAACCACATGGTGGCTTACAACCATCTATAATAGGATCTGATGCCCTCTTCTGGTGTGTGTGAAGACAGTGACAGTGTACTCATATACATAAAATAAATAAATAAATCTTTGATGAGGATTGGCTGCACTTCAGGCAGCAGGATGCTTGAGAACCCAGTGCTGTCAGTGCTTTTGGTTGGTCTGATCATGTCAAGTAGAGGGAGCTTCCAGAGCTATTAAAGATCCTGGCAGACACATGGGTAATTTCATTAACACCCTAGAATCTTATTCTCACAGTCACTTAATGGTAAATGCCAAAACATGGGATATGGCATTTTACAAATAGAGAAGAGGGGCTGTGGAGATGACTCAGGTGTGAAGTACTGACCACACAAGCATGAAGCTCTCAGAGTACCCACACAGAAACAACCTAGTATTTATTATGTGTGCCTGTAACCCAAGCACTGGTGGATATAATGCCAAGAGAATTCTTGGGTTTACTATTAGCCAGTGTAGTTCTAGGTTCAGCAAGAGACACTGTTAAAAATTAAGGTTTAACATGAGTTGGAAAGCAAAAGAGGAAAGAATAAAAATGATGTAAATACTGTAATATGGAATTCTAAAAAAAATAATGAAAAGTAAGGCAGAGGACTATTGAGGAGGGAAACTGACACAGATCCGGTTTCTATATGCATATACAAAAAACCTTGTATATTCACTGTTATATACAAAGAATAGAAAAAGTCAAGGAAAAGAACTAATGCCACATACATATTTAGTCTATACTCTAACCACAAAATAACTGGGCAAGCCTAAATGGGGTGATAAGAGTGGGCTGCCTTATTGGTCAGTCATAGTTAGATGTGTCTCATGTTTGCTAGCAAGATACCCTCCTCTTATATGACCAAAAAGTTGGGGTTACATGCTATGTGCATAAAGGCTCTGTGGTCCATTTAAAAAAGTTATTGTCCTTCAGACATAGTTATATGTGAAGGGCACACAGGTCAGTCATGCTTTGGCCAATAGTCAAGGTTTTACAGCACTAACTCTGAATAACTAAGTCGTGAGTGACTTCAAGGTCTTCTCTAAAAGACAGCATTCGTATATCACATGATTTTTTAAAATGCAACTATAGTTTCCTTTTAAAACATTCCTTGAAAAGTCTTCCTAAGGTCTCATAGTAATGTACTAAAAGACTGTTAGAGAAACATGTTTATAACTGGGTGTGTGATATCAATCACACTTTAAAATAAGTTCACAGTTGGATGAGGCAAATACTGTATTCGATAACTAATGGTTTCCTACAAAGTGGCAAGTGGCCTCTTACTATCACCTCTCTCCTCTGCTTTTCTCTTGCAAGTGTCTGAGCTACAGTCAGACAGTGTGCTCATTTATGAGATCTATCATTAGTGTAACAAAGTCCTCATGGGAAATTCCTCTATTCAACTCTCTGAAGAAAGTCTGTTCTCTTTCTTTTTCACCAAGCTATGATGCACTCAAAGATAGTGTAAAATATCCAAGATCAAATTGATTTAATGATAACACTTAGAAAATAATGATTAGAGGTAACCAAAATGTTTGATAGGAAATGGATTAAATATGTAAATAGCTAATAAATAGGATATCCCATTTAGGACTAGAGATGAAATCTAGCAAAAATTTATCACGCCCCCCATGATGATGTGGTATGTAGTAGTTTTCTCTGAGATTCAAACCTTATGTGTTGGAGGGAATAACCTTGAGACACACAATTTTAAAGGGGAGGTAAGGATAAAGAGTATTCTAAGGGGACATTTAGAAAGACACAGCTTATTAAAAGGGAGATGGAACAACAGGATGTTCTAAGGGAAGATGAAACATTCTATCCTCCAGGAAAGCTCTATTTGCTCAGGAAGCAAGCAGCTCAATAGCTTTAGGAAAATCACTAAAACTAGCTAGATTCACTAGGCTTTTCTTTCCCTCAAACATATGTAAGCAGTAAGGACTACTGAGAGACACATTCAGACCAGCCAAACTCCCTGGAAAAGACTCAGGTCAACTGAGCTTCCTGGAAAGGATAGTATCCCACAAGGTGAACCACATGTATACTGTGTAGTAAAATCCAGCCTTTCAAGCGTCTCTGGCCTAAGACACATATTATGGTAGACTTATATTGATGCAGCTGTCTTTGAGTCATTTCTGTTCCTCTCAGTAACCTTTCACTTGTATTATATAACTCACTGGTTCTCTACGGTGGATTTTGAAGGTATCCATAGTTCCCTATTTGGGTTGAGTCAATGTTTGTTCATGATTCCCCAGGAAAAGTGTTATGCAACATGGAGGTATGCATAGGATCCTTGTTTTACACATATGAACTGAAAGATACCAATAAGCTATCAAATGTCATATGTTTGAAAGGTTGCTTAACAAGAAATTAAATCTCCATTCTTATTCATGAATATGTGTCTTTTATAAGAGATAATTGTAAATAATAACAGGAAATAAGAACAAATATACATTGATCAGTATATTTTCATAAGTAAATAAATGTACTAAATTATACCGTACTATATAGATTAAAACCCCAATGAAATTTAAGTTAAAAATCTATACACAGAAACATGACCCACAAAAATAACTTTATAGTATTTATTTCAAGCTTTCAGAAATGAACAAGCAAAAGCAGAGCAACCCCGCTCAGGCCTGCACTGCCTATAGTACATTCTTTACACTTTGTACAAATAGAAAAATTGTCATCTGATTATAATGCCTAATAAACAAGTGATGTTGTCTTTCATTTGGTAGTATATGAGAACCTACTTGAATTTCAAAATTTTCAATTCACAAGAGTATTGGACTTCTGAGTAGAGTTTATAGATATTAATTAATTGTTGCTCTCTTTTCAGAATGTCTGTTAGGTCAAAATTATTTTTATAAAGTATGACATTATGCTAGTGGGGTTCCTCAGTGGGTTAGGACACTTACTGTTAACCCACATGTTTCTATCCCTAGGCTCCATATAATAGAAGGAAAGTATAACTCCTGGAAGTTGTGCTCTGACCTACACATACACAATGGTATGTGCATGAGAGCATGTGCACACACACAGAAACACACACATGTGTGTGCATGCTCACACACACAAGAGAGAGAAGGGTAGAGAGAGGAGGGAGAGAGAAAACTCTAAGATGTCATTTACTTTGTATTGTCAATTTTCTGATGATTTAACAGCAATATTAGATAAGTCTGGAAGTGAGGGATATCCCTTCTACCTCCTTCTACTAAATTTATAAGTGGAGTTTCATTTGAGATTGTCATTGAAAATTACTTTTGTCACATTTCAAAATTGGAGCACATTCTTCTTAAATGAATGTTGCCCTCAAAAGGTGCAAAGATGGAAATAATATGGTGTGGTATCTCTCTCAGGAAAAGTGTGTATGCAGTAGAATATACTATCTATTAATTAGGAAGCTTTTAAAACAGAAAGTCAATTTAAATTGACAAAAGCATTGTATGGCAGTACATAGTTATTTAGACATGGCTGTTTGCCACATACGTTTCTTAACAATGAACCAAGAGTCCACAACATTAACGATAATAATTCAAAGCATTTTTTTTTCAAGATACAATTAGAATCTTCAGTGTGAAATTAGAAATGCAGGAAACATGCTTTAGTTCTCGGGGCACTGAAAGCATCCAGATACTTAACTACTTCACTGATGAGACCGGTTTTTAAACATTTCTCTCGTAATTTTCTTGAAAGTCTTCAAACATCTGGAGAAGTTCTGCATTACACCAGTGAGCTGAGTAGTCACAAGTCTTGAGTACTTGATGTTGCAAAAGTTAAGTCTGAGCAAATGGCAGGTAGATCAGAGCATGTATATACATATACACATACATATATAAATATATATATGATTTTCCATTGCAAATAACCTCTATGAAAGTACCATTTGCTAATTGTGGTGGGCTGACAATTACCATGTTTCTAAATGAGTATCAAAATTAAAATGGATTTGCCATTTTTAATTCTTCCAGAGCAATAAGGACCAAGAACAGCAAAAACATAACGTATCCCTGGCGCCTAGAGTTTTTCTCCAGTCCAGGGCGAGCAGTGATGGGCCTTAGAATGAAAAAGAGAAGACCAGAAGGCCCTTTCTGGAAGAGGCCATCCAAGCTGGCATTGTGTGAATAATCTTCTTAGCATAGTACCTAGGCTCCAATCCTCAAATGGAAGTGTAAGCCCAGATGGAACTTGTAACCAGCACATCCCCAGATATGGACAGGTCTGGGGGTCTGGAGGTGGAGTCAGACATTGGAGGTCGGGTGGAGAGTACGGGAGAAGAGCAGTCTGCTCATCAGGTACTCAGATAGCAGCATTCCTCGCTAGCCTTTCTATCTGCCTTTCACCCACCTGACTCTTCCCTTGCAAAGATTTCTGCAGGAGAAGAACCTGTGTTGTTCCAAAACAAAAAGTTCCTCAAGGAAGGAAACTGAGAAAGAGAAGAGCCTGATTGTGATGATGAAAGAATTTTTTTTAATTTTATATTTTATTTACATTTCAGATGCCATCCCCTTTTCCCATTTCCCCTCCCTAGAAAACCCCTGTCCCATGCCCCCCCTTTCCTTTTTGCTTTTATACAATTTTTAAAAATGTTAATCAAAGGATTTATAAGTTTGGTAATGCTCAATCAGAAGCGTAACCCAATACCCAACCTAGATATAAAAACTATCTTTGACTGGTGGAGACATGTGAACATCTGCCTCCATGCCCCCTCTCTCTTTCTCTCTCTCATCACCTAGCTTCTCCTCTCCTGATGAAGGAATTAATAAAGGACATATACTAAAGAAAACACACACACACACAAGGCACAGTAAAATCTGGGCTGCGTGGTTTTATTGAGACGGTGTGCACTCATCTCAGTAGGAGGTCTCTGTCATTGAAGTCTCTCCAGCTGTAAACATTAAGAAGTAGGAAGCTTCAGTTGCTGGTGTGTGCACACACCCAAACAATTGTAAACACTCACACCCACATACACCATCAATATTCTTATTCAGCGTGGAAGAGGGCTTTGCCATTTCCAAGCATGACTCTTACAGAGAAGGCTTTGCTGTAGCCTCATGGGTCTGAGGCCTTGGTCCTTAACATAGCAAGCTCATGTCAAACATTAACCCTTCACTCAAGCCTTCTGCCACTCCTTATGCATTTACTCACAGCTTCATCTGCTCCCCACAGTCCCGCACTGTGTTCCAATTACATTAATTTTCTTTATCGTTTTCAGTTTTCCTTTGTTAGTAATTATCGCCTGTCAACTACTAAAGCTATAGGCTTAAGGAGTTTCATATAATGTTTTCTTTTGTGATTCTAGGAAAGTCAAATTTTCTGAGAAGTTTTAGGGATACTCTGAAGACCCAGTGTCTATTAATGATAGTTTGGTATAAAACAACAATTTAACTTGACATTTGAGTAATCAGCTCGCCAGTGTGCTCCTTCACAGAATAACAAAATAAAAGTACAAAAATCCCAGGAGATCATGGCATCTCTACTGATTATCATCTCACACTGCCATTTGTGCTGGTTCCTTTTTTGAGACATGGATGTTGACAATAAATTATTTCCTAGCTAGTAAATTGCAAAACTCCCCTCTGCCTCTCAAAGAAATTAAGCAATTGACACATCTATGACTTTAAAAGGCTCATTCATAAATATCTGTTTTGCTTGGTTCTACTCAAGAGAAAATCAGTTTTCTTTGATTAAACACGTAATATGGTTTTTATCTGGAGAGAAACTTAAATAAAATAGTATTCATCCTCTAATCTCCACTAGACATTCATTATGGAATTTCTTTATGAAATTAACAATATAAAAAAGTTTTTTTATGTCTTCTTGAAGAGATATTGTGAATTAGTATTTAAATATAAAAAAATTACAGGACTCTGCCATTGATTTTTCTCCTCTTAAATTTTCTCACATTAGCAAAAAGTCTGGGAAAGAAAATAGGTCTTATTTATTCATATTTGAGGTGGCTAAATGGAGAAAACTTTGATAGTAAAGACAATACATCTTAAGTGACTCATAATAATTTTAGCAAGTGCCGTTTCTTTAGATAAGCTCAGTCTGGAAGCAAATAAAAGCCTTTCCTCACTGACTGTGTCCAGAGTCAGAGGGCATCTGTCACTTTAAGCTTATTCTAAAATGGGACATTTTCTGGCTAAATTTGGGCTGCTTAAAATTCACTTGTTTAGATGCAGAATTTTGTGATTAAATGTCATAAATCATGGCACCACAGAAGCCACAGGTGCTATTACATTAGCTTACTTGTGAGTCAGCAGTTCTCAACCTGTCATGACCTCTTTGGGGTCACATATCAAATATCCTGCATATCGTATATTTACATTACCATCCAGAACAGTAGCAAATTACAGTTATAAAGTAGCAACAAAATATTGTTATGGTTGCGGGGTCAGCACAACTTGAGGAACTTGGGTTAGAGAGTCATAGTGTTAGGAAGATTGAGAACCACTGGTCTAAGTGTTTTATGGGAGAGGAGCGAGAAGAAAAAAAAATAAGAAACATACATTAATGAACATACGGATTGTATGACATTTATATTTTCCTGTATAATTAGAAAGAAACAGGAAGCTCTATAATAGCAAAATAATACAAATTAATTTCCTATTGCATAGTTGAGCAAGAGTCTGGAGTTTGACTGAGTAATCTCAATTTATCCTAAAGACAGACTCTCTCTCTCTCTTTCTCTCTCTCTCTCTCTCTCTCTCTCTCTCTCTCTCCCTCTCTCTCTCTCTGTCTGTCTCTCTCCCTCTCTCTCTCCCTCTCTCTCTCTCTCTCTCAAGAATACTTAACTGAATAAAAATTCAATACTTTCTTCATAAGAAATTTCTTTGGAAATCTGGAATATTAATATTTCATGTCAGTTTAGGGGATTTATATTTTATTTGATCTAGTCTAAAAGGTTTTGAAGGAAGGTAGCAGAGACCATAATATGTGGTCTTACTGTGCCTACTGAAAGCACTCTGCAGAATAGGGACCACGTGAATGGAAGAGAGCCCTGCTTCCAATCCTTGCAAATATATATTTCTGTAGATTTTAGTTGCTATATTCTGTGATCAGAATACACCTCATTATATTTAATAGGATGTACTAAGTGGTAGGCGTTTTTCCTCATATGAAAAACACATTTTATTTGCAGAATTCCTGCCTGTTTGTTTGATTGATTTCACTTCATAAAGTAACAAAATCTATATTTTTAGACAGAAAGGTCACTATCAAATGTAAGTAAAGGTCAGGAGCAAGCAATGAATCTGATTATATCCTCTATTTTCTTTTCTATCATATTAATGGGATCTGGTCTTATGTTGAAGTCCTTGATTCTTTTGGAGTGAAGTTTTATGCAGGATAATATATATCGGTCTACTTTTAAATACTGTTACAATAGTGACACAAATACACTTCATGAGATGAAACCAGTAAGTGATACTGCTAAAGTGATTAAGAACCTGAAGACTAGATAGGTCATAGGCTGAGGGTAACATCTACTGATATTATTGTGTTAGTGGAGCATTCACTAAAATGGCTGCTAACAGCATGGTGCGATACTTAAACATCAGAGCACCACTTGGCGCTCATCAAGTGAGCCTCTTCTTGCAGTTGATGAGAATTTGAAAAAGAGATCCACAACTGAACAACATACAGAGGTGAGAGGTTTCAGAGAACTCTGTCATAAATGTGATATATTATTCTCCCGTCCTCAAAGATCAAGGCTCCACGTGGAAGAAAAATCAGAAAGATTGTAAAAGCCAGAAGGAATGGATGACTCCAAGTAAATAGTTTCTTACACATACAACAAGGCTGATGCAAATAAGAAAGCACAGAGACTCTGTCAACACATGTGGGATGTACACAGGGTCAAGCTAGACAAATGCTCAGCACTGAGAAGGAGAAGTGGACACAAATACCTGTACCTTCTTGGAAGGGGAAGGCTGGTTGTCTTCATTTGAGTGCCAGTAGGTATATCAACTATACTCCAGGGTAGGCTCCATCCCCAAGAGGAATGGGCAACAGAAAATGTAGGTTTTGTGTACTTTTGTTTTGTTTTAGTATTTTTTTTACTTATTGAATTTTTATGTGTTTTAATTTGTCTGTTTTGGTTTTTTGCTTTGTGTTGTTATTAGCTATGAATTTTGTGTGTGTGTGTGGTTTGTTTGATTTTTGCTTTGTTTTGTTTGTTGTTGTTGTTTTTTTTTTTCTTTTGAAAGAGAAAGAGAAACATGATTTTTGGTTGGATAAGGAGGAGAAGGGCCTTTAGGGATTGAACAAGGCAAAAGAATAAGAGCAAAATATATTGCCTGAAAAAATTAAAATTTTTTGAAAGAGTAATCAAGTTAACTTTTCACTCAACTTCTATTCATACTATTCTTATGATTTCATTCATACATACAGTTCAAAAGGATTGTAAAGAAAAGTCTAGTGCAAAGGATTACATGAAATACAGATTGAAAAGAAGATAAAATAGGGTCATTGTCAACTGATATGATTGTCTCTGTAGCAAAATCTTCAAAGTCTACCAACCCAAAACAGAACAAAAAATCTTTTTAGCTAATAGTCACCTGCAGGATACCTTGTCAAATGCTTTCCTATATACTAAAATAAATATTAGAAATTAAAATATTATTTATAATATTCCTCACTTATATCACATGAAATATTTTGGCATAACTTTTATGTATGATAGTCATATATTATATATCTCATATATATGCATCGATGCATGTACATAAAACAATTACAAAGGTGGAAATCTTTACAAAGTAAAAATAATTGGAAATATTTTTATATTTACTGACTAGAACACTCAATATTGCCCTTTTTCAGAATAAATGATGCAAAAATATCAAAATCCCAGGTTTATATACAAAGTGTATTTAGTGATTTTACAAGCAATTAGAAAGTCCATGTCTAAAGTCAAGAAAGTAACTCCAATCAATAAATAGAAGTATTTTTGATATAACTTGGTTCAGAATATTTATGAAATTAAAATTGTGTTTGGGGGGTAAACCTTTCTAAAGATGTATTAATTCAGGCAGTGTTGGATTAGTTTCAACAGATTTTTTTTAAGGGAAAAGTGCAGAGACCTTTGAATTAATAATACTGAATTATAGACAACAGATTTTTACAAAGGTGCAACAGATTCAATGCATTAAGCATAGGCTTTGCTCAGTGTGTTACCTGTGTCACAATAATATATAGACAATAGAAATGTGCAGGTCTGTAATGCCATGGCATTGACTGTAGCAAGCATATTGATGCTGTCATTCAAACTGAGAAGAGAACATTTTGATGAAAAATGCACATGATTGCATTAAATACTTACACCTGCAGTAAAATAAGCTACAAAGAGGATAGTATTAAAAACAAATACGTGAGAGAAAAAAATATGTGCTTTTCCATTCAAGAGGTCCAAAAATTTAACCCTTGCAAGACCATGACTTAGGGAGAACTCTTTCTTGTCCCTTGCTAGCTTGAGTTTGCCAGCAACATCCAATGTGTTTTGTCTTATAGAGGCACAACTCAGTGTCACTTTGTGTTTCTTACTTTCTTTCTTCCCTTCAAAAGTAAAACCAGTACACACTTTTAATGATGTCATCTTAATGCGAATGCATTTGTAAATACTTTAACTATGAATATAACCACAGCATATAAGAGAGAATGCAGATTCCAATATACCATTTGTGGATTGAAGTACAGTTTATAGCAGAGACCAGGGTTGCAATGCTTTGGCAGTTTCTTCTGTTACAGATGGCAAATAATCAACTTGAGAGATGCTTGGATGGAGACTGTCTATTTTGTTTTCTGTAAATGCTTAGTATTTTAAGACTGTTGAATTGAGGCATACAACTGCAGATCCCCACAGACAAAAATTTAGGTAAAAGTGAATTATCATATTCATGGCATCTAATTACTAGAAGGAACCCCTACCTACCTGGAGAGATTTTAATGTCAAAATCACTCTTATGCCACAGCAAAAGACCCAGGTACTTTTAGTCTGTTGTTTTTATACAATATAAATATAGATACACATGATATGATAGATATATAATATAGATACGGAAATATACATACAGATATAAATGATATAAATATAGGTAGAAATATGGATAGAATAGATAGATAGATAGATGATAGATAGATGGATAGATAGATAGATACAATAGATAGATGGATGGATAGATAGATATATAGATAGATACATAGATATATAGATGGATAGATAGATAGATAGATAGATAGATAGATAGATAGATATTCTTAATAATGAATTGGCTTTAGGCTATTTTTAAACTTTAAATATGTGAGTTGAGTATTAATTCTGAGAAGCAGGACTTGGAATCTGCTGACAAGAAAGACTGGTTTAAAGAGATTCAGAGACAGATAGAGAGAAACAGGCAGAGAGAGAGACACACACAGTGACACACAGAGATAGACAAAGATAAACAGAAAGAGAGACAGAGAGAGGCAGAAAGGCAGAGACAGAGAGAAAGAGAGAGAGAGGCCAAATTATACTTAGAGAAGTGAATTTCTAGTGAAGCAGCACCATTGGTTGGGCTAGAAGCATAAACTAAAAATCCACTGATAGTTGAGGATATTCTGAACTTCAGAGATTTGAAAGGAACATACATGATTTCATAATAAACCAATTAGCTCAACAAATATTTTGAACAAGTTAATAATGGATTACAATAAAGTTTGTTACTAGGAAGTTAAAATATAATCAAAAGGTATTTCATATATTTATAAAACTGTGAAAGAATAGATAAGTAGAGTAAAATTATTAAATTGTTCAAAATACAGTATAAAGAAAAATGTAAAAAGAAAAAAAAAGAAGTCACACAGGCAAAGATTACTAGCCATAGCTCAGAAATAATAAACTTTATGTTTGGGATTTCAGGAGAAAAGGAAATAAAAATTGTTTAAATTCTAGAGATTATGAAAAGTTCTCCTGCTTTAAAAGAAGTCAAACATATTTTAATTGCTAATCGGCATGGGTACAATTGACTCCATTAGAAGCATAGATTCTGGGCTTTATGACTTAGAAAGTTTTATATTTCTACTTAAAATACAGGTTAACCTAAATTAAAGTGTAAGACATTAAAGTGCGAGCAGGTTATTTTTTAAAGACAGTAACATTATGCATTATTATAAAAATTATAAACTTGAGAACTTAATTTTTTAATTGTAGCAAGGGTTTTAATACATTCATCTGCAGGGGTAGAGGAAGTTACTGGTAGAAGGCATTCCAGGAGCCAACAAGGTAATAACTTGCAGGAGATTTGTGTTTTCTTTGTTTTTTTTCTATTTCCATTTTCAGGTCTTGAACAGCTTTATTTATTTTGTTCATCTGTTTGTGTTTTCCTATATTTCTTTAAAGGATTTATTCATTTCCCCTTTACAGGCTTCTATCATCTTTATAGGACTGGTTTTAAAGTCATTTTCTTGTGCTTTGGTTGTATTAGGATATCCAGGGCTTGCTGTAGTAGGATAGCTGTGCTCTTTTTTCATTGTGTTCTTACACTGGCTTAACTTGGATGTTCCTGGTACTGCAGGCCTGTGGCAGGCAGCCTTGGGATGGACAATGGAACTCAGGGGCAGTCCAAGTCTCTCAGCAGCTGGCTATGCCCCAGACAACAAGGCAGGCAAGGGACTGGGTGGAAGGAAGGGATCTGTCTTGTGTGTTTCTGCTTCTGCAGCTCTGGTGAAGGCAGGCAGAGAGGTAGCAAGGCAGTTGAACTCTGAGGTGGAGAGCAAGCTGCTCAGGGTAGCTGGGCTTGTCCCAGTGGAATCTGCAGGCAGAGAAATGGGTGGAAGAAAGAGATCTGACCTGTGTGTTTCTAGTTCTGCATATCTAGTCATAACTTACTTTTTTTGAACCCAAATTAATAAAATAGTATTTAGTGACCAAAAAAATCTAGAAATTTTATAAATACATGAGACTAAACATGTGCCAGAATGAGCCAACTAAATAAATTAAAAAGAAAATGGAGTAGTTCTTTGAAACAAAGAAATATATAAATATAGCAAACTAAGACCTGTGAACTATAGTGAAAACATTACTGTACTGGCTGGTTTTGTCTGTCAACTTGACACAAGATGGAGTTATCACCAAAAATGGAACCTCCCTTGAGGAAATGCCTCCATGAGATCCAGCTGTAAGACATTTTCTCAATTAGTGATCAAGGGTGGGAGGGCCCATTGTGGGTGGTGCTACCCCTGGGTTGGTGTTCTTGGGTTCTATAAGAGAGCAAGCTGAGCAAGCCAGGGGAAGCTAGCCAGTAAGCAGCACCCCTCCATGACCTCTGCATCAGCTCCTGCCTCCAAGTTACTGCCCTGTGAGTTCCTGTCCTGACTTCCTTTGGTGATGCACAGCAATGTGGAAGTGTAAGCTGAACCCAACTTGCTTCTTGGTCATGATGTTTTGTGTTTAAATACAAACCCTGACTAACACAATCACTAAGATTCAAATTATAGTAATAAAGATAGAAAGATTTCAGATGAACAGTAATAACAGAGATGTCCCTTAGTACAAATGGACAGAACCGGAAGACTGAAGGAGAGCATAAAAGAGATACACATTGTTGTCTTCTATATAGAGGCTGAAAACCCTGGCTCAAAGTGTATTGTGGTCCCTTGGCAAGTGAAACCTTTGGAGGAGGAAAAAACAGAGGGAACAAATTAGCTAGATGAAGGAGACAATTATTAATGTTTTTCAACGCCAAATTGGAGTTCACAATAAGATGAGTATGTTGCAACTGGATGAGAGGAATTTAAGGTCTCCAAAGAAAGTGATGGAGTGATGGCAAAGAAATATAAATATGATTGCATCTTATTTGATCAGTACTTCCTGTGCACATGTGTGAAAATGTCACACTGTACACCATGAACATATGCAATTATTAAGTACTAAACACTTCTACTTTAAATAATTAAGAAACAATTTTCAAGCAAATCAAACTAATGAAAATCTTAATAAGCAATGAACGGTACTTAAGACATCATAAATAACTGCACATTTACCAAAAAGTACACATTTTGTTTGCAACAAAATCATGGTTATTCCTAATATTGGCATTATTTTCTTCTCTCAAGTCTGACAGGAACTCTAAATTTCAGTGAAACATAGTGAAAATAAATGAATTTCTTGCTTACAAAAGTTAATGTTTTCTTTCCTTTACACATAAGTAATCTGCTAAATTTCTGTGAGATCTAAACAGGTTAACAAACTACAAATTCCAGTTATTTATTTCCAGAAACAAAAATGGAAAACATTTGTAATACTCCAAACAAAATTTGCAATCATCTCTCATTAGTATTCAATACTATTCAAGAGCTTCCTTGTGTGCACTCTTGTGTTACCAGCTTCATGGAACTATTGGCCACTCTACTAGAGTTCTGAAAATCCCAATTCAGTCTCATGATAAGGTCTCAGTATCATTTAGTCTATTCTATCAGAAGCCCATGCTCCAGGCTGCTTGGCACAGCCCTTCCATGGGCCTCTGAGATATAATTTGTTGAGTATAAACATTCTGGCTTGTAGTTGATTGCAAGAGCTTTTGGGGAGCGTCATAGAAAAACAATAAAATCAAAAACGGCTATCTTTTGATGCCAAAAACTAACAGTGGCCATGATTGAAAGCCTGATGAGAGTTCACTGCAAAAATAATAAAACTGACAGAATTTGGGGAGGTTGTTTTGCATACAAAATGTGTAAATACTAAATGCTTTGAATCCATAACAGAGAACATGACTTAACATAAAATATTGAAAATAAATAAGTAGAGTTATTACTGGTGCTATGTACTGTTTGTCTAATAGGAAAGCCACCATCAGGGCATATCATAGTCAGTGATGACATTAAAATGTGTCTACTAAATTACAAAATGTAGAAAATTATATTAGCAGTATTTGTTCTACAGAAACAAGATGTGGTAATGAGTAGACTCTTTACTCAGACTTTTCACACAATCAAAGGTATCAAATGAACTTTATTTTGAATGTATCCTTCTACAAAGTTCAAGAATTATTTCACCAAGTATTTTGAGTTAATCTGAGATCAAGGTGTTATTTAGGGTTGGAGTTTGGAAAAGGAAAATATCAAAAGATCTCTAACATAGTAAAAGGTTTGAACATTTGCCTAAATTGGATCATTTCTGAGAAATAATACTTGGCTATTTGTTTACAAAAAGTATTAAGAAAACAAGTTCAAAGAAAACACCAATGATAAAATGACTGCATTATTTTCTTACATCTTATATGTACACGATTTTAACTGTTTATAATGGAACATGGCAGCAAGAGAAGTTTCGAAGATGAATCGGTAGGATACATGCTAAATTTGACTCCTGTCTGCATTAGACAATGAGACTTTATCAATGAGCAAACAACATAAGCCATGGCTATCTTAAGAAATCCCAGTTATTCTTAAGTTCTGAGATGATTTTAATGCCCCCTAATGTTGAAACTGTGTTCTTAATATTATATTAAGATAAACTTGTGAGAAGTGCTTAAATACTCATGGCTATGACCTCATGAACTGATTATTGTTCTGTGAGTGTCCTAGTGCATTGTTAAGTTCATATTATAAGTTCAGTGTCTCTTTGTGTTCACCGTCTGTGTCTAATGTAACCAGTGACTTGTTCACACATCTTCTGATACACCACAAAGGTCGTTCCCCAGGACTAGTTCTGTGCATGCACCTGGATTCTCAGCCTCTAGTGTCAGGATACCAGAACACCTCATTATTTTCTATTATTAGCAAATAACCCACTCTGTGATATCTAGCTACATCAAAGCAGTTCAAAGATGAACTAAAATTCAGGTTGTAGTATCAACCTGATACATATAACACAGGTATATTTTCCATTTATCATATTTAAAACACATTTAAAGGGAGCTGAACAGATGGCTCAGTGGTTAAGAGCATTGGCTGATATTTGAGAGGCCATGAGTTCAATTCTCAACAACCACATGGTAGCTCATAGCCATCTGTAGTAGAATCTGATTCCCTCTTTCTGGTACACATGAAAATAGAGCACTTAAATTCATAAAATAAATAAATATCTTTTTAATTTTAAAAACCTCAGTTGTGCCTTTAAAAACATTGTTTAATACATTAAGTTCTTTTTTATTTAATTTTTTTGGTAACTTTAATTAGAAGTACTATTTTTTTATATCATTTACACCCTTTTCTCCTACTCCAAATCCTGTCCTGTTTTCCCATTCCATTTCAAATTCATGACCTCTTTTTTAATTACTGTGTGTTTGTGTGTGTGTGTGTGTGTGTGTGTGTGTGTGTGTGTGTGTGTGTGCCTGAATGTCTTGTGAAGTTTTACTTATCCCCACTGGGATGTCCACTGGTAATTTTATTATACAAATCATGTTTCAGTAATCACATTGTTGAGATATCATGGGTGTTTCTTTCTTGTTGTGCATAAGAAGACATTATCTAACAGCAGATATCCTGGTCCAGTGGGCTTTTACAGCCTTTCTCCTCTGTATTCTTCAAACTCCCTAAGGCTTAGCTATAGAAGTTGAGTTGTAGATTTATACACTGAGGTTGGGCACCATGTTCTCTGCAGTGAAAACAGTGGTGAGGTCTGTAATAGTCTTTGTTGCAAAAAGAGATTTCTTTGACGAGTGGTAAAAATTGTCATTATATGTTGACGTAGGGATGTGTTGATGTAGAATAGTTAGAAGTTCTATTTACTTAAGAAATTAGTAGTATTAGCTTCCTCTCTGATACAACCATCCAAACTAACTTTATCACTCAGAGAGAAAATAAAATTAGACCTTTGAATCAGTTCATTATGAATATGAAAGCTGATTTACAAACTTATGAATAAACTCAACCAGGTATTCAGTCTTCACTAGTATCATTTGTGACATAATGCACAATTTCCACAAGCTTTCTCTGTATATTCAGGATTTGACCTATACTTTGTAAAACAACCGTGTGTTTTTCCTTAGTTGTTGCAAAATTGATTTTCTGTTTCTTTAAATCCAGAACAAAGAAAACAATATTTTGAATTCATTGTAAAAATTGAATACTGTTTTAAAATCAAATTTGTAGTTTTGATAATTTTGAGCATCTAGTGGTTATATTTTAAATGCATTTGGTTATTAAACCCCAGTAGATAAAAAAAATACACACTTTTATGATGATAAAACAGAATACAAAGCTGTTTTTATTAGACCGACAATATTACCTTAGTGTTATTGCCAAATATTGACTCAAGTTGTATTACTGGGAATTTTTTTAATATTTTTATTTCTTTTTATGAAACTATTCCTTCCTATACAAGAATATAGAATATAATTAGAATATAAGTTCATTTAAAAAATTCTAAGAGTTTATAAATTATAAAATTTTTGCATGTGCTTATTTTCTCCAAACAAACTGAAATAAAGTCTATTAGATTTTATAGAATATTAACACATTTAAAACATTAGTTTTCTATAGTTGTAACAAAATAGCTCATCAAGAACTTAGAAAAAGAAGGCTTGTCCCACCTCAAGAATTCAGAGACACTTTATTTAGTTCATCGCTGTCTAGTTCTGCTACTTTGAGACTTGTAGAGGAATAAGTCATGGTGGCCGAAACCACAAAGTCCATGAAAGCTGCTGTTGTCATGGTCTAGGAAGCAGAGAGGAAGCTTCATTTCTACATTACTACTGTCCCCTAGTAGTGTCACAAGATGACCACCATGTCTTCAGCATGTAAACCAATAGAAGACATTTAAGACAAAATCATAGCCTGTACTCAAAGATAAACACACGGAAAGGCAGTAAAACTTTCATCCTAAAAGTTTAGAATGAATGAATAAACAGAGTCACATAAAACCTGGGGGTTTGTATAAATTATTTAGCGAGACTTTGTGCTTCTATCCATACTATGTTCAGTGGCAGTGACACATCAATGTTGTCTACTAAACTAAACCTGAAGTATAAATCTTCCCTTGTACTTTCTTGGAGAAGTTATCTCTTGCTTTGGTTTGTAATCCTATGTGGATACATTGAGAGCCTGGATATCAGATGGGAAACTGAAATTTCATCAGATTGCCAAACTCCATCAGATTGGTGTTGGCATCCTTCTAGAGCCCCTGTGGCAGATCAAAATTCCACTTTGTTTACATTTTTTTATTCCCATGCTATTGGTTTTAGGATCCACACATTCCTTGAGTTCCATAATGGGGTGGGAATCTAAAAGTTTAAGTTACGATTATTAGCTGAGAGTCTGAACCCAGAAATGGAAGACTTGCAAAGACAGGTGATGCAGGGATTTTGAAAAATATGCCCAAGGATTGAGAAAATTGGAGGTAAGACTGAGAGCAATTTGAACTAGTAGGAAGACCTACTAGAGTTTATGAGCAGAAATATTTCTTAGGTGGACCAATTTGTGGAGAGTTTAAGTTTATCAAGGAAACCATTAGACTTGGACATGTTCCTTAAAAAAAATCATGCCAACTAGAAAGGAAGCAGAGTTAATGGCATAGCTGGGTACACTCAACAGACATGTTCAAAAGAGGGATACAGGATAATAAAAGGTTCCTAAAAAAAGGAGGTGGCCAAGAAACTATGGCAATAAAGAAAATATAAACAAGGGCTCTACCAAGACAACTGAATATGGCATCCCTACAAATGAGCACTCCACAGAGCATAATTTACTTAAGAACAGATATGAGAACATGTGAGACCTCAGCCCAAATTGTCCCACATCTAACTCAATGGAAAATTTCAAACAAAAACTCTTGGAGTCTAACTTAATGCTAAAGATAGCTAGAGACTTTTTGCCATCAGACAGAATGGAGGCATTGCTGAAAAAAATAAAAGTTAAGAGCAAGGGAATTCTTGATAAATTGTTATAGCAGCTTGGAGGATTTCCTAAATGAGCTTTGCAGGTTAGTTCCAGGTGGCCAAGAACTGCAGATAAGGTGCAATACACTAAGTGTGATGAGTAGACAAGAACGATCAGTGAAACTTGGCTAACATTGTCAATGAAATACTTCTTACCAGTTACAATAAACATTCAAGAAAATTTACACAAACATGTCTCAAGCCAGGTTAACTTGTCTATTGGATTGAGGAGTTTCATTTTTAACATAATTTTTATTCTAAAATCTGACTTTATTATTAGAATAAATTTCTCCAATTGATTTACATTTAACTTTTGACTTCACTTCTGTTTTAACATGCTAAATCCCATTAAAGTTCATATTGCAGAAACATGATCTTTTATGTTAAAGAACAGATTACTGACAGGAATAAGTAGAGATGATAGATCTAGTGGGGAATCATTTGACCATGAGGGTGGGCAAGAGACTGAGTTAATATTTTGAGGCTGGGTTGAATGTCTTGGGAGTAAGTTAGGTAGCAAAGGATTGGTATAGTTCAGTGGTTCTCAACCTTCCTAACCATATGACCTGTTAATGCAGTTCCTCATGATGCAGTGACCCCCAACCTTCAGAACTGTAATTTTGCTAAAGTTATGAATTGCGATGTAAGAATTAGACATGCAGATGGTCTTAGAGTGCACCCTCTGAAGGTATCATTCAACACCAAAGAGGTTGTGACCTATAGGATGAGGACCACTGGTAGAGAAAATTTAACAGTGGGTGATTAGAAGGTCAATTCTGTGTCCATCTGTTTTGTTCTTCCTCTTTGTACACAACGTAGCCTTTCTTCTGTGACATGATAGGATATAGTACATAAGCATTACTAAAAACTCAGCAGATGCTGGCCCCATGCCCTTAAACATATTCACTTCTAAAACCTCAATTTAAGGTAGTTGTTTTTTTTTTTTTTTTTTTTTTGAACGCAATTTTGAGCATTTTGTTAGAACACTACCAAATATTATAAGATAGACCTTGTCTCAGTCTCTATAACTGTGCAAAGTCGTGAGATATTTCCCATAAAAAGATTTTATATATACTACCAAGTGCTTAAAGATCACTTAATTTAGAACCTAAATCACATTTAAAGCAACAAAATGAATATGTCATATTCATCAATAAAAACACAACTTTAACATATTAGAACACAAGAAAATTCTGTTGGCAGTAACAATCTGGAGTGTCATTCATACTAGTCCCTTCTCTCAGTAACAGTTTTGCTTTAAGTAGAGAGTATATAAAGTATGGAATTATACTAGCATATGATTAAAATGTGAACATGTTTTGATAAATACAAATCTCAACCTCAGCCTTGGCACTTCCTACCCATGCCCACTTTGCAGCAAGCTTTTTAATGTGTGAATGACATCATAATTTATTTGTATTCTAACAAGGAGCCAGGCACATTTTTTTTGTTGTTGCTTCAATTATTTCACTACCTGGCCTGGAGCACACTAGGAAAGGATATCAGTAAAGAAGATTTTCAGATAGAGGATCAAATAATTTTTAGATCTAGAGCCTAAAAATCTTTGCAGTTTCCATTTAATCTTGTGTGTTATTTTTTAATTAGGTTTGCCTGTTGACAGGACCATCACCAGTCCTCACATGACTGAGACCCACAGCCAAACATTACAGGGAATGAGAAGCCTTGGAATGCCCAGGCCTTCTCTCAGTACTCAAGGAACCCACAGAAGAAAAGGTGGAAAGAGCATAAGAGCTGCAGCAGGTGGAAGACACCAAGAAACCAAGGCACTTAATGCAACATGAGCCAAACTCACATAAACTCATAGAGACTGGGGCGACATGCACAAGGTTATTGATGCCAGTCTAGTGTTTTTATGGGATGACTGAGTATGTGAATAAGGGGTGTCTCATTTTGTGCCTTATTTTGGGACCTTCTGTTTGTTTGTTGTCCAAGTCTAATACAATAGGTTTTGTTTTATCCTATAATAGTTGAATACTATCTCTTAGAAGCCTGTTCATCTCGAAAGAGAAAGAGAAAGAGAAAGAGAAAGAGAAAGAGAAAGAGAAAGAGAAAGAGAAAGAGAAAGAGAAAGAGAAAGGGAGTGGATCTGGATGAGAGGGGAAGTGGGGAGGAACTGGGAAGTGTAGAGCAAAGCAAAACCAAAATCAGGTTATAGCATGTGAGAAGAAAATTTATTTTAGAAACTATCAACAAACAAAACAAAAAATTCAAGCAAGTAAACAAACAAGAAGACCTTTCCAATACCCAAATGTCCAAACCAAATTATATTGGAGGAAAACTAGACAGGAACTCAAGGCAGAAACCTAGAGGCAGAACCTCTGTAGTGGGAGTTATTTAAATCTCCAACCCAAATATGACCAGTCAATGAAAGCACAACTCAATATTTATGAATATATTACGTAAGCCTAGATTGGGCAGATACCCCTACACTACTCTGTTCCCCAGCTATGAGACCCTTATAACTTGAGGGTTTTTCAGACCCTATGTCTTTCCTTCTACCTCCTGCTTCCCAGTCGTCCTCCTCCATTGTCTTCTCTCTCCTCTCCCTCTCCCTAGTGTTCTCTCTCTCTTCTCTCCCCAGTCCTCTTCCTCCTCCATTGTCTTCCTTCAGTCCTCCTCCCTTTCTTCTCTCCCCAGCCTTTATTTCTCCACCTCCCCTTCCTCTGCCCAATCACTGGCTTCAGCCTTTATTTTACAAATTAAGATATCCAGAAGGCCCACTAGAAATCACCTGTGTAATGCCTCACACCTCCTCTGCAGTTCTTCACAGGAAAGTGGAATTAGTATCAAAATACAGGGGCTATCCACAACAGACCTCAGCAGAAACCATTGAAGAATTCTACCTACTAGCTTCCTTCCCTGAAGTGCTTATCAACCTTTATTACAGTACAGGTTCAACTTCCGAGGGTATAATATCATCCACAGTGGGCTTGGCCCTCAAGACGCAATTAGCAATTAATAAAATGTCCTATTGAAATGGCAACTGACTAATATAATGTAATTATATATGATATATATATAATATATATATTATATATATATTACATATAATGTAATATATAGTAATATATATTACAATATATTACATTATATGTAATATATATTATATATATTATATATAATATATATAATATGTTACATTATATATAATATATATTATATATTATATATTATATATTATATATTATATATAATATATATATTATATAATATATATAATATATAATATATATTATATATAATGTAACATATTATATATATTATATATTATATATATAATTATAATGTAAACTAATATAATGTAATTTCTCAATTGAGATTTTGTCAAGACACCTGGATCTAATTATGACATTAGTCTCTCATTAACAGCTTTCACTCTACAATTAGAGGAAAGCAACAGAAGCATGATATGAGTATACTTCAAATATACATGAGAAATTCCAGGACCAGGAACAATACTGACAAAAGTATCTAAATTTTACCTCATAAAGCATGGTCAGCAGGCGAGCAAACTCAAAACAAACAAGCAGAGAAATGCTATAGATTTTTTGGAAAGCAACAAGGTTTGAGGACAAAATAGTGGCAAATTATGGATTGGGGTAATAATTAGCTAACAGAGGATAAATAATCAGGGTCATAATAAAGAGTCAAGAAGCACGGTGTCCATGATTTCAGGACCTAATAGGATCTCCAGAAGTTGACCCTTGATAGAGAACAGAGGGAGGTCTGATGCAGCAGCTTGCCTTTACTAAGGCTTAAAAACACCTTATGGTAAAGACAGACTGGATTCATTCCTGTCTATCGTTAAATCTGTTTATAGAGGATTGGGTTAAGTCCCACCTGTAACCTTAACTGCAAATGGTTTGGTACTGCATATCCTAGGAAATGGTATAGAGGAATTTAAATGCAGCGGTATGACTGCTCTGACAAGGGATCACGTTCAAAGATATCATCCATCTGGAACGTGGACATGCCATATTCCTTTAATCCCTCTGTCTATATGGAACAATGATACACCCTTACTACACAACTTTAATCC
Source organism: Arvicanthis niloticus (assembly GCF_011762505.2). Classification (NCBI taxonomy): domain Eukaryota; kingdom Metazoa; phylum Chordata; class Mammalia; order Rodentia; family Muridae; genus Arvicanthis; species Arvicanthis niloticus. The sequence continues at coordinate 45,802,834 of NC_133429.1, forward strand.
TAAACAATGATGTGTAATTAAGGGGCAGACAAAGTGACAAATCAGATAAGGAGCTAAGAGAATGAGTCAGAGATAGGATATGCCCAACTCTCATGAGAGCAGACAGGAGAAGATGCTTAAAGAACTGTAAGGGAGAGAGAGTTCAGTTTAGTTCAGTTCCATTTGGAGCAGGTCAGATGAGTGAAGTTGGGCTCAGTTGAGTTCAGAGAAGAGGATTTGGGTTCAGGGCAGTTCAGTTCACAGACTTCAAAGGCAGACTTTCTGAGCAGAGAAGCTGAGAGAAGCCAGTTTGAACCAGTCAGTTTAGAAAAGAGTTTGAGCCAGAACAGCTGAGTTGAACCAGCCAGCCAGAGTTAAGAAAGCACTAAAAAAAGGTGAGCTTATTCAGCAGTTAGTCTCTGAGGCTAAAATGTTCTAGGGCTATGTTAGCAGACGGAGGCTGGAAACTGAAGCCTTCAAGGGTTGACCTTGTAGAAGGTTGAAAGTTAGATTCTATGGGGATAGAAGCTTCCAGATTTTGGCCTAGGGATAGCTAGATAGAAAAGCTCTGCACTCAGTCTGAGCCCTGTGTTTGGACAGCTTGAGCAAGGCTCTCATCTCATGCCTTCACCTAAGGAAATAAAAGTGACATTTCCAGTTACAAATTGTAACCATATCCTTGTTTCAAAAAGTTATTTTTAACCACCTTGAAATCCTACATTTATTTTTCAAAAGGTCATTTTGACTACCCTGTTAAGACTACCTTGTAATTATGTCTTTGTTTTAGGAGGTCATTATGACTACCTTCTTATGCTTATGTTCTGCTGTGGTAATCCCCAAATATTTTGACCTCCAAATCCCCAATCTTGAAAACTACTTTTCCTGAGCTATAAAAAACCTTGTCTTCCTCACATTCTATGTTGACATCTCAAACACTGTCTTTGGGGAAGAAGGCAGCCCATGCCCATGAATAAAAAACTTGATCTAATTTGACAATGGTGATTTGGGTAAGTGCTATTTTTTCTCTCCTGGCATCTTTGGGATGTGCTACTTTGTGGGTATCATCTCACAGTAATAAATATATCACAAAGACATTTGGTTTCTCTATAAGATAGGAACATTTTCTACTCTCCCACAACCCTAGGGAAACCTAGGATTTCACCAACTTCACACAGGCCTAATTGTAAAATATTCAACAATTTACTAGTAACAATCAAAAATGTTTTAGAATATATTAAAGGCTTAAACGTTGCCATTTTTCTTTTAGTAATTTTTAACTTGGACTTAAATTATCCTACCAGAATTTCCTGAAGCTCACAAAGTATCTTTGTTTTTTAAAAATCATCCACACTGATTGTATCATACATGCTTTTGCACTTGTCAGAGATTCAATCAAAAAGCTTTTATTTAAAAGAAATAGTCTCTCCCTAGGAGCTTAATTTTAAATGACTAGCCAAATGTTATAATGTAAATAAGTCCTTATTCAAAATTTTCTAATACAATTTTGTTCCTTGTTTTGATTATATATGTCTATTTTTAAATATAGAATCCTAGAAAACAACCTTGTGACTTTAGGCCTTCCTTTATCACACAGGAAATCAAGTGGGCAAATTCACACAGAGCATTCACAGGACTACAGTACAGGGCTTAAGATTAAAAGCGGGAGCCCTGGGTTTGTCACTGGCAATTAGTAGGCATTGTGAGTCGAGGGCACTTGGTTAATGTGTATTTGTTCCCAGGAAATTACAGCGCAGAAGGAACTCTGCTACCTCTGACTTGCCAATCTGCAAGGCTTTGTGTGACCAGCCTCTCGCCCACAATCAAATTCCTTCTCTTGTTTGTCTACTCACACTTCCTGCCTCCTCCAGTTTGACTATCAAGTGTCCTTTGCTTTCCAGCTCAAAGCTTTTCAACCAAAGTCCTGTGGCTTCTGATAAAATTATGTTTTGTTTAAAAGGGTTGCCTGCGTATGTGCTGATACACATAGTTTAATATAAAATAGTTTCTTTTACTTGATCACACACTAGCGTTTATCTCATTGTACCAACATTATGATATGCCCTGTATCAGACTCCATCACAAGATAATACCATAAAGAGACCTGGGAAGACAGAAATGTGATCAGAAATTATATTTTGAATGCTGATTCTTTTCCTATTCCATTAAGTCTGAGAAGTTTGTCCTGATTTATACTCTTTTGTTTTCTTTTTTCAAATCAACCTGTAATTTATGTAACCTGTACATACTTTTTCTCATATATCTTACCATTTTAAATTACCAGGTTTATAAGGGTTTTTTATGGGAACAACGTGTTTGCTTTACAAATAATCACTTTTGCCAAGTCCCAGCCCTTCTGAAGACAATGTTCTGCAAAACAGAGTGTGCATTTGGAAAGTGGTGTGTAGGAGGTATTAGCAAAAATCCTGTTACACATGAACAGAAACTTTGCACCCAACTCCCTCACAGTTCTTTGAAGATGTACCCTTTGTATAAAAATATCTGCTTGGAAGTTAACAAGCCAGAACAAATGTTTCTGCCTTCTCAAGTGTTGTCTTTTTGCAACTGAAATCAACTTTTCATACTGTTTACCCTGAATATCTGTGCTGGCATTATTATTATTTATGCTTTTTATTTGCTACAAAATTAAAATTAGACCTTTTTAAAGGAAAAGCTAATCTCTGCTGCATTAAAATGTTTTTTAGTGTTTCTTTTGAGCTATACTTTATTTTATGACAATATTTTAATAGATGTAAACATAAATAAGATATTTATAACATGCCATCTATTTTAAACTGAGAGGAAGCATTTCTTGTCTGTTCTTTGAAATTTCTGAGCAATTAAAAAAAGTCTTAATGTGTGTATTTGTGTTCATTTATCTTTGGGTGTATGCCTTTGTATAGTTTTGTATGTGTGTGTGTAGGCCTAAATTTGACACAGGCTGTGCTTCTCAGTCTCACTTTATTTACTGATACAGTCTCTCATCACACTCAGACCTTCCTGGCCTCCGCTGGTCTAGCTAGCCATCTGTTCCCGGGATCTCTTGACTCTGCATCATGAGTGCTGTGATTATGGACATATTTCTGTCCTTTTGAGCAATTAAATGATCAAACAATGAATTAAATGTCTTTAATCTTTGGGTTCTTTGAAGTTCTCAGGGAAACACATTTGATTTTTTTTTCCAGAAATATTTATAGTTTTAGCAATAAGTGATTACATTAAAAATCACTTGAAGGTAACCAGCCCTCCTGGTTATATCTATCCTGTAAGATTAGATCTCTGTACTGTATATGGTATTGATATAATATATACTTATTGTTAAAGAAAGCCTATAGATGACATCAACATTAAGTCAACAAGATTCTGTATTCCCAATAACTGAAGGAGAAATTATCTATAGCAGACAAGTAATGTAGATCCATGGAAGTCAGTACCATACTGTAAATCAATATTAAGTTTTTCAGAAGCATAGAATTGAGGTATGTGATTTTTAGAAACTAATATTAAAAGAGCAAGTAAAATACATGCAATATTCACATTATAGATCACCAGAGTGGGTGCCATATGCAATAATAAATGTCCTTATATGAAAAATAAATGAAAAGTGATGAAGATGAAACAGAGATTGTTCGCACACCAGTAACATGCTCAAACACAAGGACAAACTCTGCAACTCTGAAGAGGGAAGGGTTGACTTCATAGTGACTGGAAGAGTGCTGACACTTTGAGTTCAGTCTTTTGGTTCATTCCTGAAAAGGAATGAACAGGTTTAATCAGGAAAAACAATTCATAAATCTAATGACTGAAATTTTGGCTACTGTCATCCCCACTGGATCCTGGGAGCCTCTTGCATCCCTGGCATCTGGGACTTTCTGATGCCCAACAGCTGAGAGAAAGAATCCTGAGATCACCTCCAGTTGTAGACATGGCCCCCAGTTGAGGAATGGGACCACTCACCCATCTCAGAAATTTTAACCCAGAAATTTTAACCCTGTCTAAAGGAAATGCAGGAATCAGAGATTGAAGGAAAGGCCATCCAGAGACTGCCCTACCTTGGGATCCATCCCAGGTACAGACACCAAACCTCACACTATTGCTGATGCCAAGATGTGCTTGCAGACAGGAGCCTGATATTGCTGTCCTCTGAGAGGCTCTGTTAGCACCTGAGTAAGACAGATGGAGATGCTCACAGGCAACCACTGGACTGAGCCCAGGAACCCCAATGGAAGAGTTAGGGGAAGGACTAAAGTTGCTGAAAGGGATTGCAACACCACAGGAAGAAAAACAGTATCAACTAACTGGATTATTAAGACATTCCAGAGATTAAACTACCAATCAAAGAGTATACATGGGCCAGTCTGTAGCTTCTGCTATATCTGTAGCATAGGATGACCTTATTTGGCATCATTGTGAGGAGAGGCGCTTGGTCCTCTGGAGGCTTGATGCCCCAGAGAAAGAAGATGCTAGAGGAGTGAGGGGTGAGTGAGTTATTGGGTAGGTGGGAGGGGGAAGACTCACCTAGAGGCAAAGAAGAGGGGTAATGGTGTTGGGGGTTCATGGAGGGGAGACCGGGAAGGGGATCAACATTTGAAATATAAATAACTAAAATAATTTATAGAAAAGAATGACTGGAATTACTAATTTACACAGTATAGACAAGGCTTCTAGTTTGAATGGTAGTCCTCATTCTAAGCTTTCTTGGGAAATAGGCTGTTGACTGATCATTTAAAGATGATACAATGATTGATAGAAATGTAAAAAATTAATGATTTGTAACATATAGAGAGATTATGATTAACAATGTTCTTCACAATAAACTTGAATGTTTGGAAAGTAAACAGGACATGAGCATGTATTTATAGAGAGGCCAAGGGCTTACTTACTGCCTTTACCAGGAGTTCTCAAATGCTTATGTAACAGGAGGGTTTGGAGTATAAGATTTTGTTGGTTAACTTGGCTACTTGTCTCTAACAGGCCAATTAAGATAAATGTGTTCACAGACTGTAGGAGGAGCTAAGGTGGGAGGAGTAAAGAGAGGAAGATGAGGAGAAAGGAGAGGAAGAGGAAAAGGAAGAGGAGCTAAGAGAGAGACAGAGAACAAGAGAGGGGAGATGGAGGCTGATGTTCGTTTGCCTGTAGCAGTCAAAGGTAGTTGGTATATCTAGGTTGGGTATTGGGTTACACCTCTGATTGTAAGGGTATCTTGTTATTGATCATTACTAAATATATAAGTCTTTGGATAATCTAAGCATTAGAGACTCATCTGTACTGAGCCCTTGTGGTTGGTGGGATGGTCTGGGCATTGCCCAGCTTTGCAGAGACAGCGTGGAAGACAGGCAGAGCCATCTCCCACACTGGCGTCTCGTGGGTGGCAAGGCTGGTATCTCTAGCTGGCCGTTTCTAGCTTCGGTGCATACATGGCCTCTGGCCACACAACATGTTGTGTGGCTGAGCTCAGTAGAGTTCCTGCAGCTTAGACAGTCGGCTCTACCAGCATCCTTTTTAAAATAATTACTACAACAATGGACAAAGAAAAAGAGTATTTATTCAAGATAGCCACAGTGGGAAGAGGAACACAGAGATCCAGTGACTTTCAAAGCAATCTTCAGGAAACTCACCTTAGTTTGAAAGGCAAGAGATTTGGCTAAGCTCCTGTCTTAGAAGTTGTCAGCATTGTTTGACATATTCCTGGGAGCTATGCCCCACCTCTGATGGGCAAGAATACCAAGCTTCTCCTCTGTGTAAAATCTCTAGAAAATTCCAAATCCTTGCAGTTTCAATGGTATAGATAAGAGGGGTAAAAGTGTCACTGTTTAGAATATCTGCACTCAAGTCCAGGGTGGACACTTTTACCTATTCCTTGTCTTACTACCTCCCAACTTTCAGCTGAAATGAGATAGGAAGAGGGGGATATTAAAATAAAATAAGAACAGTTTCTGCTGAGGCTGTTTTTTGGTTGTTTTTGTTTTGTGTTGTTGTTGTTTTAACTTTCTCAGGTTATTGCAAATTTATCAGACCGGGCACTTAGGTTGATCTGGTGTCATGCCATGTGCCAAGGAAATTTGATGCTCTGTGTAGGGGCTCTGCAGCTATTGCAACTACTTTGTTGCTTCCTTAACCTTTAACTACCAGTCTCTTCCTACAGAGTGAGTATCAAAATGGCATCTGGCATTACTTCATATTCCTTGGAAGAGAACACCATTGGTAAAGAGTGGTTACTTAAACATATCATCTTCACGCCAACCAAGCCTTCTCTGCACATTTGACCTGTCACATTGACTATGTTTATACCATTTCCATTTTTCTTTAAAACACTACAAGCTAGTAAATTCTCTGTGAGCAAGTCACCCTTGTCCCCGTGTAACCGAAATGAGATGATCGTGAGGAAGACATAGAAAAGTTGCATTGCTATGAAATCATGATATCAGACATAGTTATCTGCCAACCCAAAGCCATTTCTCACATCCTTAGAAAGAGAATATGAATTTGTCTTGGTTGGAAAAACATGTACTATTTCTTCTTGATCCAAAAACTTAATTTGTATTTTTCCCATTGTGTTTTCACTTATTCATTTGGAGACAGCTGTGGAATACGGTAAAGGCAGTTGTTTGCTTAGGATTTAACAGAAAATATGTTCATCTCTGCTCACAGGAAAGCTAGTTTTTCATCCCTAACTTTTTTTTTCTTGTGCACTTTGTCTACCTTTCGGTTTTAAACGTATCAGTAGAAAAGATTGTGGGCACACAGTTCCACATTGCCAACCTCAACAGTGTGTGTGTGTGTGTGTGTGTTTGTGTTACCTGAGACTTTTAGGAACCTTAACTGGAGGTCCAAATGCAATTCATTGCTTTGATGTTTAAAGAGTTTCTTGAGTTAATGCATGAAACAAATTTAGTGACTTCACTAAAGATAGTTCAATATAGGCTAAAGTATGAGAGTTAGGAGAGAGACTCTCAGAAGAAAGGATGAGATATCCAAATAGGCACAAGTGCTTCTCAAGAAAAAAAAAGGGGGGGGGGGAAAGCTAAGACATAGACAAGTGTAAGACCTGGCCTTTCAAAGAAACAGTCAGCAATTAAGTGTCTTATACACCTCTTTGTTGACTCTCATATTATATTTCAAAAGCTGAGAAATAGTCCTCCAATCCTGTCTCTGTTTTCTTTAGATAGATATGTGACTTGGCTCTGGAAATTCCATAGCTCGAATTATAATCTGATAGAGTAAAACCAGAACCTCTGTGGTTGCATAAGCAACTTTGTACTTGCCCCTTCCCTTTAAAGGCATTTTCTGATGAGAACTAGAAGATTCCATGGTTGAGGCTCTCATGATGGAAGGCTCCACCAGTTGCTAATTGTGCTAGAATCCCTGCTACTCTGTTGGTAAAGGCTTCACCTGAACTTTAGGGTGATGGTCTAGCTTTTTCCTCCCTTTTCATATTCTTGGGATTTTTCCTGCCTTTCAAAAGAATTTGCTACTGAGTTGCAAATACCACTCGCTATGGAAAAAGATAAAGATAAAACCATGCTGATCTGTAGGCAACACAAAAACACAACACTGAAATCTCCACACAGTGCTGGCAGCTACAGTTAAAGAATAAATAGTCCTTTTAAAGTCCTGGAGAAAGCATGTTGCATATTTATGAATTGTACTATATTTGCTTAAATCTAACTAGCCAGGAGACACCAACTACCTCCAATGTTTAGGAGACAGATGGTGCAGAGGTCATGCTTTCATTCCAAGAGGTGGTTGGAAGCCTTGGTGAGTGAACACAGTGTAGGCAAGTGTAAGGATGTGAGTGTTACCTGCATTTCCAAGTGTGGACCCATGCAGCATGGAAAAGGAAAAGCAAGGGGTCTCCCAGTGTTTAAAACCTCCATGTCAGATGATTAGTTCCATGGTGACAGGCAAGCACAGAAGAGTAAGAGACAATAAGAAATATCTGTTGAAAAGATTATTCAGGGAATCAGGAGAGAACTGTTGAGGCTGAGACTAAATGATTAGTGGTGAAGAGACTCATTTGCAACTGTTAATCTAAAGAAAAACAATGTTTAAGTACAAATTTACAGTGAGATGTGGTAGGACTTTCCAGCAATACTAACACTTGGTAGGTGAGCTGGCTAGTTATATATCAACTTGGCATTAGCTAGCATCATTTTGGAACAGAACCATATTGACCTGCAGAGAAGCCTATGGTACGTTTTCTTGATTGGTAATCAATGTAGGAAAGTCTGGATAACTGTAGGTGGTGTCACCCTTGGGCTAGTGGTTCTCAGTTCTATGAGAAAGTATACTGAGTAAACCATGAGGGTGAAGGTGGGAACCAGCACTCTTCCATGGCCTCTGCATCAATTCCTGCCTCCAGGATCCTGCCCTGCTTGAATTTGTGGCCAGCCTTCTTTTGATGATGGGAGTGGAAGTATAAGCATAATATCCTATACCTCTACTAGTTGCTTATGGTCATAGTGTTTTATCATAGTATAGAAACCCCAATGAAGGCAGAAAGATTGTGATTTTAAGGCCAGCATTGGACACATAGCTGGAGGCCATCATGGGCTACAAAGAAAGATCTTATTAAAATGCTAATAATAATGATAACAATAATAATAATTTGAAGAAAACTCATTTTGGTGAACATCAATATAGAATTTTACTAGCCTTAAAACCCAAGCTAACATCATGGCTAAGAAATGCATTCTTTATTTCTGGTAATGACAAAGCATCACCCTATTCAAAGAATAACAGGGTAGACTCCTCTAATATAAGGAGATATGTCCTAAAATCCCAGCACATGGCATACAGATGGATAGTACATAGATCTATTTATGTCATGTTTCTTTCATTTTCTAAATCTATATTAATGATAAAGTATGATTTTTTTTGGATGAGACATATTAAGAATTCTAACAATACATGATAAAGAAATATAGATGTTAGAACAGGTTAAGTTTTTCAAATGTGTTCTTTTTCACTATAAGATACCATTGTGTAATATTTTATTGACTGTTTGAGAGTTTCATACAGTGCATTGTGGGATACTTACACTCTCTACGATGATGTGAATTAGAAGATTGATTGTGGGAGGAGCTGAGGTAAGGTGGATTGGTGTTATGGTGAAGGACAGGTGAAGATTACATGTGAGGAATAATTGAGAGCAAGCACAGTAGGGCCCTGTTATCCGATCCATTAAGTGAGATACTGAGAGTGCGTCTAATGTAGAGACACCCTGAACAGTGGTGGTTCACATCCTCTGCAAGGTAGGGAGAGACAAGCTGACATTTCATTATGTTCCTCAAGACAGTACTCAGTTTACAACTTATGGATTATTCATTTCTGGAACCTTCTACTTAGTTTTCAAACTTGGTTAATCATGAGTAATTGAATCTACAGAAAGTGAATCTCAGAAAAAAAAAATTACTTGTGACTCCACTCACCTCAGCCTTCATCAGTTCCAGGAAGACTATACTTATATCTTTTGCAATTCTCTCCACATTTCTTTGGCATGGAATGAGGGGGAAAAGAAGAAAGAAAATTAAACTTGGTAAATATATTCAAACACCATTAAGAGAAGAAGGTACAAAAATATTTGCATCTACATACAAAACAACTTCTTTATAGAGATAAAGATTAAATATCACAAATAATGCATCCATTGAATGGACAAAGCTCAAAGATCAATAGACTGATTTCCTTGTGTGGAACCTTGCCTGCATGCCCGCTGCTGTCCCCAGCTTTCTGCTCTTCTGTTGACTTTCCTTTAATCTCTTTTCTCTGTCCCTCAAATGGGTTAATTTTGACTGTTCTGTATCCAGTTCACCAAGTCATTCTTTTGCTTTCTCAAGTCTATTTTGGAGCTACCTGGGGATTTTCCACTTGAGTTTCCCTTCCAATCTCAGGAGGGTTCTTTACAGTTTTATAAAGATGTGTTTGCTGAGATTTTTTAATTGTTATGTTATGGGATTTTCCTTTGTTTAAAAGGTTTTTATAATTCTTTGATTATACTTTTGAAAGCTCTTTTGAAGTCTTATTTTGCTAAATCTAACTTCTAGACTCAGAAACTTTACATTTAATATATTTAATAAACACTCTTAAAATGTTTGTTCTATGAATCAGAACTTTTGAAGACATTTTTATTTGACAGTGTATCTGCATTTCTTATAATTTTATCGAAAGTTAATATTTTGGACTATATTAAATATGATGTAGCAAATCTGAAATGTCATTTCTTTTCTATTTACCTTGGGTTAGCTTCCAAAATATCTATTTGTTACTGTAGATGAAGTACAAATTAGGATTTTTATTTCTATTTATTTATTTATTTAATTTTAAACTCCAGATTTTATTCCCCTCCCAGTCTACACCCCAACTGTTCCACATTCCATACCTCCTCCTTGACACCCTATCTCCATGAAGATGTCCCTACCCTCCACCCCACCAGACCTCTAAACGCCCTAGGGCCTCCAGTCTCTTGAGGGTTAGGTGCATCTTCTCTGACTAAACCCAGACCAGAAAGTCCTCTGCGGTATATGTGTTGGGGGTCTCATATTAGCTGGTATATGCTGCTTGGTTGGTGGTCCAATGTCTGAGAGATCTCTGGGTTAGTTGAAATGAGACTGCTGATCCTCCTATAGGTTCGACCTCCTCCTCAGCTTCTTCCAGCTTTCTCCTAACTCAACCACAGGGGTCAGCAGCTTCTGTTCATTGGTTGGGTGCAAATATCTGCATCTGACTATTTCAGCTGCTTGTTGGGTCTTTCGGAGGGCAGTCATGATAGGGCCCTTTGTCTGAGCGCTCCATAGCCTCAGTAATAGTGTCAGGTGTTGGGGCCTGCCCTTGAGCTGGATCCCACTTTGGGTCTGTCCCTGAACCTTCTTTATTCAGGCTTCTCTCCATTTCCATCCCTGCAGTTCTTTCAGACAGGAACAATTATAGATCAGAGTTTTGACTGTGGGATGGAAACCCCATCCCTCACTTGATGCCCTGTCTTTCTGCTGGAGGTGGGCTCTACAAGGTTCCTCTCCCCAATGTAGGGTATTTCACCTAAAGTCCCTTCCTTTGAGTCCTGAGAGTCTCTTACCTCCCAGGTCATTCTGGAGGGTCCCCTCAACCTCTTATCTCCCAAGGTTGCCTGTTTCCGTTCTTTCTGCTGGCCCTCAGGGCTTCAGTCCTTTCTCCCACCCAACACCTGATCATGTTCCCCTCTTCCTCCACCCATCCCTTTTCTCCCACCTTGTGGTTGCTTTCTTCTTCCTCTCAAGTGGGACTGAGGCATCCTCACTTGAGTTCTTCAGCGCTTGATGACCTTTTTGAATTCTGTGTACTATATTTTGGGTATTCTGTACTTTTTCTTGGATAATATCTACTTAGTGAGTACATATCATGCATGTCCTTTGGGGTCTGAGTTACCTCATTCACGATGATGTTTTCTAGTTCCATCCATTTGCCTGCAAAACTCAGGATGTCCTCATTCCTAATATCTGAGTAGTATTCCATTGTGTAGATAAACCACATTTTCTGTACACATTCTTGTTGTGGGACATCTAGGTTGTTTCCAGCTTCTGGCTATCACAAACAAGGCTGCTATGAACATAGTGGAATATGTGCTCCTGTGGCATGGTGGGACATCTTATTTTTTTAGTTCAGTATTTTAGAATAAATCCTGTGTTTGCATACTTAATATTTTCTGCCATTGACTTGAGCATTCTTGAGTTTCTATAGAAACTGTTTGTTGTGGCCAAATTTCACCCTTCTAAGCTGTACCTGTCTGCAGCCTAAGAATTCATCCACAATTTCATCGAGGGCTCAGTTTGTTTCAGTTTATACTTTATATGGGTGTTATATTCTCCTGTGGACACATTTTTCTAATTGAAGACTCATAAAAGTTTGTGTAATCAGCTGTACTTGGTTTCATTCCCATGTATGATTTTATACTTTTGGAGAGGATAATTTCAATTTTTACTCTGCTGGACAGTGACTATCAGACAACAGGGCAAGAGATATCCTCATCATTTCCTAAGATGGTTAGGTTGTCACCCTAATAATAACATACTTCAAGATCTTCAGTAGATGTCCCACATGTACAAGGGACTGGTCTCTATTTGTGCTATGTTTTCTAGTGCATATTCATATTGATAACAGCTTTTCACCTTCTTGATAAAAGAAGAAATTTCACACTTCCTTTGGCCTCAATTGTCAGCATCCTGCTCTGGAATTTTGTACTCAAGCATGGTGATACCAGGATGGCCACCCTGATCATCAAGAAGGCTAGCAAGTGACAGGTGGAAAGACAGCACACACAGCTTGGATGCCCAGCATACACATGCTCGACAAAGTTGGACAACATTTTTGTGGAATAGAGCAGACAGCACAAAATTCCATCATTCTTCAAGAATAGCACCCTGGTAAAAGTTTATAGTTTGACTGTATTTAGAATGTTCTAGTTAAATATTCCTCCCACAGGTGACATAGGAACACTCCAGCTAAGGAACCCTGGTGTAATTTCTATGCAATCAGTATGGGTTTCATCTCCTTTTGCAGGTCACATTTTGGTATCGGCAACTATCTGTGACACTGTTATGGAACAAACTTAAAGTCACTATAAGTATAAGATTTGAGTAAGCAATTACATGGCAGATTTGGCTTTTATCATGCAAAGATTTAATAGTTTCTATCAAAAACATTTTTCAAATTTTTATCAGTATTTACATATTTGAAATGCTTATTTTAGCCAATTTAGGGAAGTAGTATGTGAACTTTTTAATGAACTAATTTTCAATCTTTTACCTTTTATATCAAATTTTTGAAAGATATATTTAATGTGTCTATGATACTATGGGAAAATATTTTGCTTTTATTTTCCAATTTAGAGCTTGTTTGCTTTATCTGAGATTTTTATCATTGTGGTTAGTTGATTGTATATATTATCATCATCAGTGTCATCATCATCATCACCAACTTATTAAGAGTTAAGGCTCAGAATAGTGTAACCCCAAATATGGCATTATGTCCAGCTGACTATTTTGGACTGAAGAAAATCTAAAGATCTCAGAATAAAATATCTCTGACCTTTTTCATGTCTCTTTTCTCGCCATTCTTTCTGTACCTGATGTCAAGAATGTATACTTTGTTAAGAACTATGATGGAGGCAGAGCTACTGAGATGGGAGGTGCCATATATCAGATCTGTATAATTTTATCACAACACACATTGATTTTTAAGGCACTGAATTGCATCATTCTGGAAGAAGCTGGAGAACAAAAGTGAATGATGCATCCTGCTTGGTCCATTGAGACAACTGTGACAAAATTTATATGGAAATGTATCTCTTAGTTAAAAAAAAGAAAGAAAAAAAAAATAAGATAAGACAAGAAAAGAAAGAGAAAACTTACAGAAAATCAACTGCTGTGCTGGCAAGATGCTAAAATGCTGTATAATGTACACAAGGGTTTACAAAACTGGTTAAAGGAATGGATAACAATATAGTACAGGTGAAAAGTATTCAAGCTGTCCTAGGGGTGGTCAGTGAAACTTCTAGCACATGCTGCTGTATGCCTTTCTTCCCTGAAAATAATAAATACTGGCTGAAAACATTGTTGACATATGCAGGTGTTTTCAGAAGCCAGATAAGGCTGATGGAGAAACAATGGCCACTGTACTTTCTTGCAACTTAATAGAAATGGGGGACCAGTTCAAGCAGCAACAGAGTGTACTACTCCTGCTCTCCCATGGTTCTATATTGAGTGGAGTAGCATGAATTGGTCCACAGAGGGTTGGGAGATGTATAGAATCATGATAGCAGAACACTGAGATGAAGAGACAGAGCATCTCCAGGAGAATGACCGTGGCTTATGGAGGGTCAGATGGAGTTCTATATGCCATTTATGTCAGTAAATTATCCTTTAGTAAGAAGAACAGATGTAAGGGATGAGATCTTTCTGTGCTGTCTTGGATGTTGCTAATATTCTGGTTTTGGTATTGCCTTGATCAGTCCAGATAAATTGGCACTTGAAACTGATGGGAAGAAATCTTCATCAGTCTTTCCCATCTTTTACAAAGAGGTTTCATTATCCTTACAATGAGACATCTTACAGATTTGGTAAATAATGGAGACTATAGTTAATGTAGTTGACTACAGAAACTCGAGGAAACAAAGTTAACTGGCAAAACTTTCACTGTCACAATGTGTTGTTCACCTATAACTGCGTGGTCATGGCAGTTCTTTTAGCCCTATATAGGATCAAAGGTTTCATCATCTGTTGTTGGTTACATGCCAAAGTTAAGTAGTAAAACCCTACTGCTAAAGATATTGGGTACTTTGGCTGAAATTTATGGAAAAATTAGGCAGCTGCTAAGATAAAATCTCCATTGATAGTGCTGGGAGGTGCTATATAGCATGTCTTGGAAGAACTTTTGGTCTCTATTATGGACTTATGTGGTGTATACTAACATGCCAGGAAAAAATTACCTACAGAGAACAATATGGTCATGACTGTTATAAGTCCAACCAACCACTTTTCAATTAGATTTAGAACATTCTCCAAAGCAATGGTGTAGAGGAATTTTAATCCAGCAGTATGGTTATTCTATCTGTAACATAGATATGGCTATAGTATACAACTTTAATGCCAAAAAATGATGTCAAATAGAGGTACAGACAACGTGATGAATCAGAAAAAGGTTTGACAGAATAAGATATACCCAACTCTCATGAGAACAGCACAGGAAAGAGAGGCTATTTAAGAGAGTGCAGGAAGAGGCAGTAGAGGGGAGTTTTCTGTCTGTCAGATCTCTTCATTCAGTTGAGCTCAGTCAGTGCATTGAGTGCAGTGCAGTGAAGTTGAGTTTATTCCTGAGTTCATGCAGTTTAGTGCAGGTCAGCAAGGCAGTTGAAGCCAGAGAATAAGAAGAAACCAGAATATCAGAACATACTGTCAGAGTTATATGAGTTCAACTAGAGCAATTCAGTGAGAAGCTGAGGGAAGTGAGATTGAATCAGTTTGAAACATAAGAGCTGAGTTGAACCAGCCAGCCAGAGTTCAGAGAGAACTAGAAAGGTTGAGCTTATTCAACAGTAAGTCTCTGAGATGACAATTACATCTGATAAGTAAAAATCACATTTACATAGAGAACACATGTTTGATTTTGTTAATCAAGAAATAGACCCATGTATGGCTAAATAGTCCTATGCCTTATGTCATAGCTGCATTGAGCAGACAATTATTGCTTTGTTAAATGGACATGAAAGGCATGCCAAATTCAATTCCATGTATTCATGTATTTCTCATTTATAAGATTACAGATATTCCTAGCCTCAATCCTGAAAGAAATTTTGATTTTTTTTTGAAGTGGGTAGGGTCGGTACAGGGACTCAGTAAAGCTGCTGAGAATAAGTGACAGTTGTTGTGACCTAGTGTCAAGTTTCTTTTTCTGACATTGTGACAAAGAACCCTGGCAAAAGCATCTTAAGAAGATAATGTTTCTTTTAGCTCACAGTCAGTCATGAGCTGAGGAAGGCAGGGAAATGGGAACTTTAGGCAGCTGCTTATATTCATAATTAAACATACAAAGAAAAAAAGCAAATAATGACACTCAGCTACTATAGACACCCCCATCTTAGTTATTCTAATAACAATATATATGCCCAGAGACTTGTCTCTTCAGTGACTGTAAGATATTTTCAAGTTCACAATCAAATTAACCATCATATAGAATAACCTAATTTTTAGCCATAAATGAATGAAAATACTTCACATCTGTCTTCCCTCCAAGGTTCAGGGAACACAGAAGAAGAGGGGGAGAAAGAATGTAAGAGCCTGAGAGAAGAATGGAGTGTTATATAGCTAGGTTCTTCTATTTGAAATATTTCCTTCTTAAGGAAAGATGGTGACTCATAAGTGTCAGGCAATTAATGAAATATATAAGGCTTGGTCATAGAGATAATTGCTTGTGCACTGTACAAAATAATTGACCTTTCAATATAAAGCTATCAACCAATGAGCTGAGGCAGGACTAGATGGTGGGATATTGACACAGAGAGAGGAATTCTGGGATTGAGCCAGGAAGAGATTTTCTGTACACAGTTTCATAAAACTGAAGACCAGGTAACCAGCCATGTGGTGGGAGTTAAACTAAAATAAGTGGGCAATTAAGTTATGAGCTAGTTGTTGAACAAGTTCAAGCTATTGGCCTAGGCATTTATTCATATATAAGAAGTTTCAGAGTTGTTATTTCAGGAAACACAGAGGGAAGGGAAAGCCTTCAGTTATGCTTAGGATTCTCACAAAATGTATAAGACTAAGGAAGCTAAGAACATTACAGGATTCAAAAGCTATTTCTCCATGATGTAATCTTTGTTTCTAAACATGGTGGGATTTAGGATTCTCTGGGGACAAATTTGTGGCTATATCTATGAGGAATTTTCCAAAAAGAAGTAACTGGGGTAAAAATATCCATGTGGAGTGGAAAGCACCATGCTGTGGGAATGAGGTTCTGGACTGACAGAGGAAGGGGAAGAAGTGGAGACTCCCATTCATCTCCTTGCTTCCTGACTTAAGAGAACAGTGAGACCAGCTGTCTCACAATCCTCCTGCTACATTGCCTTCCCCACCATGACAGCCTGTCCCCTTAAAATGAGATAAAGTGATTCCTTTCTCCTCAAGTTTTAGACACAACAATAAGGAAAGTAATTAACGTACTCCTCAAGGTTTTAAAATTGATACATACCTGCTGGGAAGCAGGAACTCTGGTGGCTCTGTCTGAAAGCTGGCTGCGAACACTGGACATGTGGCTTTACCTCATCCTCACTCAAGCTGTGATGGTTTTAGTGATGTGGCTGTCATGACTCACACATGCTCCCATGAGAACTACAAGTTCATTGATTCAACAAATTACTCTTGGGGTTCATTATTTCTTTGGTCGGTTGTTGGTATTTGGTTCAGAATATGTACACATTTGTTCAAGTGTCTCTAGAAAAAGTCAGAATAACCCACCTTCATCCTCCCATCCTCCAACCCCACACACACCAGTGCCTAGATGCAAATTTATTTATTTTCAGTGAGATAGTCAATAATATTTCAATAATATTGCTATGGGAGTAGAGATACATGCTAGTCATACACCAGATACATGTTTGACAGACACGTCATAGTGAAAATGCTGTCTATAATCATAAATGGTATAGACAGTCACAAGTAATTGTTTACCAAGGTTTTAAATAATATATGGATCCAAAATTTCTTCTTCTCAGGTTATGATATAATAAGAATGAGCAGTATTTAATTCTGATAATTTTTAATTTTGTGCCTTAAAGACTGACTGCTCTCCTCTAATTTATGTCATTTTTATGCACATAGGATATTGTGTTTATTGTTGCCTCAGGCACATTTGACTGACTAGGAAAGATTTATGCCTCTATAAATAGATTTTATTTACTTTTTATGACATATGAGAAAAATATTATATTATATGGAGAAAAATTATATTTTAACTACCAGGTATTGGAAAAATAATACAAGTCTAAAATAATGCTTAGCCTTTAATATTTCACAAAGCAATTTGCAAGGAGATTAAACTAAAATATATTCTATCCAAATTTAATCTTTTTCTTATTATGTAATTTATGAATATCTATCTGACTTTATGATGGGAATCCTTCTAATAAAGTCATCATCAATTGAAATATATCATAAACAAAATGTATTTAACACAGCTTTAGGTGTAAATGTGCTCCTTGCATATTAACATTAGTCTATAGCCAGACAAAAGTTAAAAAGGCGTATTTGTAGTGAAGTTATGTATATCTCAAATAAGAATTAATATTATATTGAAATTACAGTTAAGTATAATGTATTGGATCTTCCCTCTTCTGATGCTAAGGTTGATTGAAAACTCATCTGCCTGCCACATGCAAGTATGTTACATTACTGTAAAGTAAAAAAAAAAAATAATAATAAGACGAGCTACTATCTGCATGAATACTACAAAAACAAGTCTTTCCTTTAGCAATTAAAATATTAGTATTAAGAATTATTTTTTGCATCTGTCAGCATTTCTGGAAAAAAATGTGTTTCACACCGTTTTGGTTCATTCTTTTGTATCTGACAAGAATTGATTCAACAATAGAATTGTGATCTGATTATTAATGTTATATGCATGTACATTATTAAGTTAGTTGATAGTTGTATCACTGAACATACTGGTTCTACAGCTGAGACCTAACTTTATGCTCTCAGCAAGGCAAGATCTATAATATAGTTGTTGTAGTCGTTGATCTGTTGTGTGATAGAAACTGTGACCAAGATTATTCTGTGAAAGAAGGCATTTAGCTGGGGGCTTGCATACAGTTTTAGAGGGTTAGTCCATTATCATTGTGGTGGGAACTGGATGGGCATGGTGCTGGAACAGTAATTGAGAGATTTATATCCTTCTCTTTAGGCAGAGAGAGAGAGAGAGAGAGAGAGACAGAGACAGAGACAGAGACAGAGACACAGAGAGAGACAGAGAGACAGAGAGACAGAGAGAGACAGAGAGACAGAGACAGAAACATAGAGAAACAGAGAGAGAGACCAGACATGGTATGGGCTTTTGAAACCCACTCCAAATGACATAACTCTCCAAGAAGGCCATACCTGTTAGTCACTGTTAGTCATTTCCCAACCGTCAATCAACTGGGGACTAAATGTGCAAATATATGAGGCTACGGGGATCTGTCTTCATTCACAATTGTTATCAGATTTAAAGGTTGCTTTTTCCCCCTCCCTCTCTCATCAAAGCTTGTTTCACCAAATTAAGCTTAAAGATGTAACTGGCTTTTGTCGCCCATACATGACTAGGAGTGGACAGCATGTATCTCAAAGAATGAAGGAAACTGTAGGAAGGCATAAAGGTGTCTTAGCCAATATAAATTTAAATTTATATTGTTACTGTACTCAGCTATTAAAAAATGACTTCAATGAAATTCTTAGGCAAATGGATGAAACTAGAAAATATCATCCTGACTGAGGTAACACAGTCACAAAAGAACACTTATGGTATACACTCACTGATAAGTTATTTAGCCCAAAAGCTCAGAATACCCAAGATACAAATCACAGACCACATGAAGCTCAAAAAAGAAGGACGACCAAAGTGTGAATGTTTCCATTCTTCTAAGAAGGGAAAACAAATACTCATGGGAGGAAATACAGAGACAGAGGGTGGAGCAGAGACTGAAGGAAAGGCCATCCAGAGACTGCTCCACCTGGGGATTCATCTCATATATAGACTCCAAAACCAGACACTATTGTGAATGCCAAGAAGTGCGTGCTGACAGGAGCTTGATACAGCTGTCTCTTGAGGGGCTCTGCCAGAGTCTGACCAGTACAGATGAGGATGCTCGCAGCCAACCATTGGACTGAGCACCAGGTCAATGGAGGAGTTAGAGAAAGGACTGAAGGAGCTGAAGAGCTTTTCAACCTCATAGGAAGAACAACCGTATCAACCAACCAGAGCCCCCAGAGCTCCCAGGGACTAAACTATCAAACAAAGAGTACACATGGAGCGACCCCATGACTCCATGGCCTTGTGGGGCATTAAGAGGAGGAGAGGTCCTTGGTCCTGTGAAGGCTAGATGCTCCAGTGTAGGAGAATGCCAGGTCAAGAATGCAGGAGTGGGTGGGTGGGGGAGTGGGGGAGCACCTTTGTAGAAGGAGGGGGACCGGGGATGGGATAGGGAGATTCCAGAGGAAGAACTTTGAAATGTAAATAAATAAAATATCCAATAAAAATGAAAAAAAATAAAACTAATAGGTTTGATTGTGGAATTTTCAGGCATAGATGCTTTTGAAGACATTTGTCACCTTGCACCTTAACTCTATGCCTTGTCTCCTCTGTTGTCTCTCTTCCTTCTCTCTGTAGCTTTTTGCATCACATGGGTTTTTATTACCTTCTTTTCTTCTTGTCCCCTTAAGATATTATCTCATGAATCACACCCTTAGTTCACACACACACACACACACACACACACACACAATTTAAAATTAACTATGGGATCCACATATAGAAGAAAATACAAGTTATTTCTCTTTTGAATTTATTATTTTCAGCCCCATCCGTTTTCCTCCAAAGTCATGATTTCAATTTTCTTTGTGGCTGAAGACAATTACTCTGTACCTACGAATCACATTTTCTTTATCCCCTTCCATTGACTGACATCCAGGTTGATTCCAGTCTTTAGCTATTGTAAATGCTGCTGCAATGAACATGGATGGATAAGTCTCTTTTCAAGGATGAAAACAGAGGTGATTTCCCTAATGTCCTAGCTCAAATTGAGTGGAAATTCAATGGTTGTTGGCTATGAATCCCTTAATTCTGTTTACTTATTTTATTTAGAAAAAAAAATAGCCCATTCAAAGTTCAGTCTGATTACTTGGCACCAAACCTATGTAACTCTATTCTAACCGGGGCTAACATGACGTTCACTAGTATAGCAGAAAGCCATGGCCTACCATATTTTCTGAAATACCCTTAAAGATAAAAGTATTAATAAGACCACAAATGTCTTCCTAATATTGAATATGTATGATTTTATAATCATGTTCTACAAATGTGAGGAACTTCCCTGCTTCTATGAGGATGTGCCTCCAACCACCCACCCACTCACCCACTCCCACTTCCCTGCTCATGGATTCCCCCACACTGGGCATCCAGCCTTCACTGGACCAAGGATCTCCTCTCCCACCTTTGCCATCCTTCCCTACATATACAGCTGGAGCCATGGGTCCCTCCTTATTGTGCTCCCAGGCTGGTGGTTTAGACCCTGGGAGCTCTAGTTACTTGGGATTGTTGCTTTGTCCATGGGGCCACATACCCTTCCAGCTCCTTCAGTCTTTTCTCTAACTCCTCCATTGGGAACCCCTTGATCAGTTCAATGGTTAGCTGTGAGCATCTGCCTCTGTATATGTTAGGCTCTGGCAGACCTCTAAAGAGACAGCTGTATCAGGCTCCTGTCAGTGTGCACTTCCTGGCATCCACATCAGCATCTACCTTTGGTGACTGCAATTGGGATGAATACCCAGGGGAAGCAGTCTGAGGACAGCTCCTCCTTCAGTTTCTGCTCCACACTTTGTTTCCATATTTGCTCCCATGAATATTTTTACTCCTTCTAAGAAGGACCAAAGCACCCACACTTTGGTCTTCCTTCTTCATGAGCTTCATGTGGTCTGTAGAAATTATTCTAAAATTAGATTTAATTTGAAAAATCAAATATTTCATTCCTTTGGCCAGGGTTTTGTTATAAGGTTTGGCTAAAATTAATGGTCCTCCTATATCAAATTTTCAAATGCTGAGATGAACCATTTCAATACTTCCCTTATAATCACAGTTTTATGGCAGTATTCACATACTACAGTATATCATCAAGTACTTTTGGTTTTTAATGCTATGACCACAGGAAAAACTTATCTACATATAATAAATAACAGTGAATTATCTAATTCTTTAATTATTTAGCTAATCAATAAAACATTTTAATACACTATTTAATTTAAAATTATATTAATACTTGAATTACATAATTCTATCATTGTAAATTTTGTTTTTATTGTCATGTTAAGAAATAAATATGAGGACCACAGATCTGCAGGTAGGAGCATCTGCATACTGCCCTAGGCCCCAGAAGCACAACTGGCAGTAGGGAGCCTCCAGAGCGCACCTGGCATCAAGAACCCACCCCTGTGGAAAACCATTCCCTTTCTGCCCATTGCCCAGATCCCTGAGGCTGCAGCAGTCACACAGCTGATCTGCTCCCCTGAGGAAATTGTGTCCAGAAATTGCATCCTAGAGAGGTCACAGACCGCAGAGCTGCAGGCATCCTAGAGAGGTCACTGACCTCAGAGCTGCAGAGCAGGGGACACCATCTCCTGAAGCATCCTAGGGGAGCAACTACACTCAGAGCAGCAAACACCTAGCTGGTCTACTACAGTGGAGACACCATATCCTGAGATATCCTAGAGGGGCCACTGTACGCAGAACAGCTGGAGCTCAGGATCATAGAGACATCTGGACCCCAAGAAGTTCTGACACAACCAAGATAACTGGAAAGGCAGACTCCAGTCAGAACCAGTGAGTGCAAGTAGTATTACAGCTAATGAAATGGCGAAAGGCAAGCGTAAGAATGAAAACAACAGAAACCAAAGTTACTTGGCATCACCAGAACCCAGTTTCCCCACCATAGCAAGTCCTGAATACCACATCACACCAGAAAAGCAGGACTCAGAATTAAAATCACTTCTCATGATGATGATAGAGGACTTTGAAAGGGACATAAATAACACTCTCAAAGAATCTGAGGAGAACTCAGGTAAACAGGTAGAAGCCCTTAAAGAAATGTAAGAAAACACAACCAAACAGGTGAAGGAATTACACAAAACTGTCCAGGATCTAAAAATTGAAGTAGAAACAATAAAGAAATCTCAAAGGGAGACTACCCTGGAGATAGAAAACCTAGGAAAAAGATCAGGAGTCATAGACGCAAGCATCACCAACAGAATACAAGAGATAGAAGAGAGAATCTCATGCGCAGAAGATACCATGGAAAACATAGACACAATGGTCAAAGAAAATGTGAAATGCAAAAAGCTTCTAACATAAAACATCCAGGAAATCCAGGACACAATGAGAAGACCAAACCTAAGGATAATAGGTATAGATGAGGGGGAAGACTCCCAACTTAAAGGGCCAGTAAATATCTTCAACAAAATTATAAAGGTAAACTTCCCTAACCTAAAGAAAGAGATGTCCTTAAATATACAAGCAGCCTACAGAACCCCAAATAGACTAGACCAAAAAAGAAATACTTCCCATCACATAATAATCAAAACATCAAACATACAAAACAAAGAGAAGATACTAAAAGCAGTAAGGTAAAAAGGCAAAGTAACATATAAAGGCAGACCTATAAGAATTACACCAGACTTCTCACCAGAGACCATAAAAGCCAGAAGATCCTGGACCGATATCATACAGACCCTAAGAGAACACAAATGCCAGCCCAGACTACTATACCCAGCAAAACTATCGATTAATATTGGTGGAGAAACCAAAATCTTCCATGACTAATCTAAATTTACACAATATCTTACCACAAATCCAGCACTTCAAAGGATACTTGTTGGAAAACTCCAACACAAGGAGAGGAACTACAACCTAGAAAAAGCAAGAAAATAATCTTCCAACAACCCTAAAAGAAGGTAGCTATACAAACATAAGTCCACTGCCAATAACACAAATAACAGGAAACAATATTAATTTTTCCTTAATATCTCTTAATATCAATGGACTCAATTCTCCAATAAAAAGACATAGACTATCAGACTGGATACATAAACAGGATCCAACATTTTGCTGCATACAGGAAACACACCTTTGTGAAAAAGACAGACACTACCTCAGAGTAAAAGGTTGGAATACAGTCGTCCAAGCAAATGGTTCCAAGAAACAAGCTGGAGTAGCGATTCTAATATCAAATAAAATTGTTTTTCAACCAAAGGTAATAAAAAAGATAAAGAAGGACACTTCATATTCATCAAAGGAAAAATGTACCAAGAGGAACTCACAATTCTGAACATCTATGCCCCAAATGCAAGGGCACCCACATACATAAAAGAAATTTTACTAAAGCTTAAAGCATATATTGTACCTCACACAATAATAGGGGGAGGTTACAACACCCCACTCTCAGCTATGAACAGATCATGGAAACAGAAACTAAACCGAGACACAATGAAACTAACAGAAGTTATGAACCAATTGGACTTAACTGACATCTATAGAACATTTCATCCTAAAACAAAAGAATATACCTTTTTCTCAGCACCTCATGGTACCTTCTCCAAAATAGACCATATAATTGGTCACAAAACAGGCCTCAACAGATACAAAAAGATTGAAATAATCCCTTGTACCCTATCAGACCACCATGGACTAAGACTCGTCTTTGATATGGACAAAAGCAATGGAAAGCCCACATACACATGGAAACTGAACAATGCTCTACTCAACGATAACTTGGTCAAGGAAGAAATAAAGAAAGAAATTAAAGACTTTTTAGAATTTAATGAAAATGAGGACACATTATATCAAAACTTGTGGGACTCACTGAAAGAAGTACTAAGAGGAAAACTCATAGATCTAAATGCCCACAAAAAGAAAATGGAAAGAGTATACACTAACAACCTGACAGCACAACTGAAACCATTAGAACAAAAAGAAGCTAATATATCCAGGAGGAGTAGATGACAGGAAATAATCAAACTCAGGACTGAAATCAACCAAGTTGAAACAGAAAGAACTATACGAAATATCAACAAAACCAGGAGCTGGTTCTTTGAGAAAATCAACAAGATAGACAAACCCTTAGCCAGACTAAACAAAGGGTGCAGAGACAGTATGCAAATTAATAAAATCAGAACTGAAAAGGGAGATATAATAACAGAAACAGAGGAAATTTAAAAAATCATCAGATCCTACTACAAAGGCCTATACTCAACAAAATTAGAAAATCTGGATGATCTACCAGGTTCCAAAGTTAAAGGAGGAGCAGATAAACCATCTAAACAGCCGCATAACCCCACCAAAGAAATAGAAGCAGTCATTAAAAATCTCCCCACCAAAAAAAGTCCAGGGCCAGATGATTTTAGTGCAGAATTTTATCAGACCTTACAGGAAGAGCTAATACCAATTCTCTTCAAACTATTCTACAGAATAGAAACACAAGGAACAATACCCAATTCGTTCTATGAAGCTACAATTACTCTCATACCTAAGCCTCACAAAGACCCAACAAAGAAAGAGAACTACAGACCAATCTCTCTTATGAGTATTGATGTAAAAATACTCAATAAAATTCTCGCAAACCGAATCCCAGAACACATCAAAGCAATCATCCATCATGATCAAGTAGGCTTTATCCCAGGAATGCAGGGATGGTTCAATATTCAGAAATCCATCAAAGTAATCCACTACATAAATAAACTCAAAGAAAAAAAAGAACATGATCATCTCACTAGATGCTGAGAAAGCATTTGACAAAATTCAACATCCCTTTATGTTAAAAGTCTTGGAAACATCAGGAATTCAAGGTCCATACCTAAACATAGTAAAAGCAATATACAGCAAGCTAGTAGCTAACATCAAACTAAATGGAGAGAAACTTGAAGCAATCCCACTAAAATCAGGGACTAGACAAGGCTGCCCACTCTCACCCTACCTATTCAATATAGTACTTGAAGTCCTAGCTAGAGTGATTAGACAACAAAAGGAAGTCAAAGGGATACAAATAGGAAAGGAAGAAGTCAAAAATTCACTATTTGCAGATGATGTGATAGTATATTTAAGTGACCCTAAAACTTCCACCAGAGAACTCCTAAACCTGATAAACAACTTCAGCAATGTGGCTGGATATAAAATCAACTCAAACAAATCAGTAGCCTTCCTCTACTCAAAAGATAAACAGGATGAAAAAGAAATTAGGGAAATGACACCCTTCACAATAGTCACAAATAATATAAAATATCTTGGAGTGAATCTAACCAAGCAAGTAAAAGATCTGTATGACAAGAACTTCAAGTCTCTGAAGAAAGAAATTGAAGAAGATCTCAGAAGATGGAAGGATCTCCCATGCTCCTGGATTGGCAGGATTAACTTAGTAAAAATGGCCATCTTGCCAAAAGCAATCTACAGATTCAATGCAATCCCCATCAAATTCCAAATCAATTCTTCATAGAGATAGAAAGAGCAATTTGCAAATTCGTTTGGAACAACAAAAAACCCAGGATAGCAAGAACCATTCTCAACAATAAAAGATCTTCTGGGGGAATCACTATCCCTGACCTCAAACTGTACTACAGAGCAGTAGTGATAAAAACAGCATGGTATTGGCACAGAGACAGACAGGAAGATCAATGGAATAGAATTAAAGATCCAGAAATGAACCCGCACACCTATGGTCACTTGATCTTTGACAAAGGAGCTAAAACCATCCAGTGGAAAAAGAACAGCATTTTCAACAAATGGTGCTGGATCAACTGGAGGTCAGCATGTAGAAGAATGCAAATCAATCCATTCCTCTCTTCTCATACAAAGCTCAAGTACAAGTGGATAAAGGACCTTCACATAAAACCAGGTACACTGAAACTAGTAGAAGAGAAGATGGGGAAGACCCTCGAATTTATAGGCACAGGGGAAAAGTTCCTGAACAGAACACCAATGGCTTATGCTCTAAGATCAAGAATTGACAAATGGGACCTCATAAAATTGCAAAGCTTCTGTAATGCAAAGATACTGCCAATAAGACAAAACAGTAACCAACAGATTGGGAAAAGATCATTACCAATCCTAGTTCCGATAGATGGTTAATATCCAATATATACAAAGAACTCAAGAAATTAGACTCCAGACAACCAAATAACTCTATTTAAAAATGGGGTACAGAGCTAAACAAAGAATTCTCAACTGAGGAAATTCAAATGGCTGAGAAGCACCTTAAGAAATGCTCAACTTCCTTAGTCATCAGGGAAATGCAAATCAAAACAACCCTGAGATACTACCTCACACCAGTCAGAATGGCTAAGATAAAAAATTCAAGGGATGGTAGATGCTGGCGAGGATGTGGAGAAAGAGGAACACTCCTCCATTGTTGGTGGAAATGCAAACTGGTACAACCACTCTGGAAATCAGTATGAAGGTTCCTCAGAAAATTGGACATAGCACTACCTGAGGACCCAGCTATACCATTCCTGGGCATATACCCAGAACATGCTCCAACATATAAGGACATATGCTCCACTATATTCATAGAAGCCTTGTTTATAATAGCCAGAAGCTAGATGGAACACAGATGTCCTTCAACAGAGGAATGGATACAAAAAATGTGGTACATTTACACAATGGAATACTATTCAGCTATTAAAAATAATGAATTTGAGAAATTTTTAGGTAAATGGATGGAACTAGAAAATGTCATCCTGAGTGAGTTAACCCAATCACAAAAGAACACACATGGTATTTACTCCACTGATAAGCGGATATTAGCCCAAAAGCTTGGAATATCGAAGACTCAACCCACAGACCACATGAAGCTCATGAAGAAGGAAGACCAAGAGGGGATACCTCAGTTCTACTTAGAATGAGAAAAAAAAATACTCAAGGGAGCAATTATGGAAACACAACATGGGACAGAAACTGAAGGAGGGGCCAGCTGGAGACCATTCCACATGGGTATCCATCCCATGTACAGTCACCTAAGCTAGACACTTATGTGGATGGCTGAAAGTGCATGCTGTCAAGAACATGATATAGCTGTCTCCTTAGAGGTCTGCCAGAGACGGACACATTCAGAGGACGATGCTCACAGCTAACCACTGATATGATCAAGGGTTTCCCAATGAAGTTAGAGAGAAGACTGAAGGAGCAGAAAGGGTTTGTGACCCCAGGAGGAAAGCAGCAATATCAACCAACCAGAGCCTCCCAGGGTCTAAACCACAAGCCTGGGAGCACATAGGGAGGGACCCATGACTCAAGCGGTATATGTAGGGGAGGATGGCCTTATCGGGCATAGGTGGGAGAGGAGATTCTTGGTCCCATGAAAAACGAACACAGAGTGGGAGTGAATGTGAGTATGGGGAGGGGGTAGTGGGTGAAGAGGTAGGTGGGGGCACAGCCTCATAGAAGCATGAGGAGGGGGGATGGGATAGGAGGTTTCTGGATGGTGGGAGGAAGTGGGGTAAGGGGATAAAATCTGAAATGTAAGTATAATACCCAATTTTTTAAAAAAAAGATGAGAAAAAGAAAAAGAAAAAAGAAAGAAAAAAGAAAGGAAAAAGGTGATTTAATAACACAAAGGGAAGGATTTAGAAATTTAGGAGACAGTTTATGTTAACGGAAACAGCATCATAGAAACAGGAAAATTACACCCTCATAGAAGCAATAGGAGGGGGGATGGATTTTTGGATGGTGGGGGGGAATGGGTTAAGGGGATAAAATTTGAAATGTAAATATTATAACCAATTAAAAAAGGGGAAAAGAGAAAAGTTGTTAGAACCAACATCTTTAATAAAATGTCAGCCCTCTAAAAAATTATCTTGATACTAAAATTTGTTTTGAGAATTGTATATTGCAGAATACACAGCTTTGGTGTGTCTACTCATCAAGCAAACTGAGCAGACCTGTTCAGACCTCTGATGTCCTGGAATTCCATCTGGATGCAGTGAAGACACAGATGTCAGAGGCTTATCAACTTACTCTTCCCTCCACCCCTCTTCTAATATCTCAACACCCATAATCAGCTTGAAGAAGTTAAAGAAGAGTCAGTGCCCCTATTCCCTGGGCTTGGGGACTAAGGTGGTTAATATTGGTGTCTTTCTAGGGTAAAGTAATGGTTTTGGTGGAACAGGGAGGATTAGCTAGGACTTACTGCATAGCCATAACCTATTGGTATAAATCTGTATAATTATTATCAAGATGAAGTTATAATTTCTTAAATAGTACAGAATTTACTTTGATTTCAAATTTAAGGTTTTCATTGGCATGAGCTTCTTATTGATATAAAAGGAAGATGAATATTGATATTCTCAATGGCATTGTACCAGTATAACACATTTAGGAATACAAAGCTTAGACCCAGTCCTTCTTTAACTTTTTTAACTGATTTGAGATGGTTAGCCTGTGAGTTAAGGGACTATAGCAAATTCATGGCTTTGAGTTTTTTGTTAGGGGGTTTTCTATATTTTATTTAGAAATAGCTGAGAGGAGTTATCAGACAACAGTCCAGATTACCTTACATGGATAGTTGGTTTTCAAAACATCAGAAATCCACAGAATTGATATTACAAACATTTCTTTATTAATGTTCATTTTGATTAGAGACCCATTTGCTCCTGACAGCTTCCTGCCTTGGAGTCTAAGAAGAAATTGAGCATCTTTGGAGTTACTCCAGCTGTGGGGAGACAGCCACTAGTCAAGAATTGCCTCTTTCTATCTACAGACAAATTACTGTCCAGAAAAGGACACACTTGCAGAAGACAGAGTAATCAGCCCTTAATAATTCTGCAGCACTAAGGTCTGTCAGATGATTCTGGGCCAGAAGGCTGAAGATTTGATGCTCCAACGTTCTGTAGTATAGGGACTGTCCAGGTGTTCAGAGGTCTCTATAAATTGGCTAAGGTTTAGAAGCTATGCTTTGTGCTTCCCATAATTTCAGTTAACTCAGTCATTCTGGATTTCTGATGGGGTTGAAAACCTATAGTCTCATAGCCAATCCTGGCTATTCACTTTGAGAGAAAAGATCTGAGTGGATGGTTTTCAGCTGACATTCATTCTAAAGCCAAGAAAAAAGCCAGATTCAGAACTAAGTGTTTTAGTTAGGAGAGATGACAGAGGTTCTGGTTAGTCAACAAAATGATGGACTGGGTATTAGGACTATCTGGTACC
The DNA here is from genome assembly GCF_011762505.2 of Arvicanthis niloticus. Classification (NCBI taxonomy): domain Eukaryota; kingdom Metazoa; phylum Chordata; class Mammalia; order Rodentia; family Muridae; genus Arvicanthis; species Arvicanthis niloticus. Next base: position 45,832,270 of record NC_133429.1, read on the forward strand.
TCACTGATACAAATAGGCAAAATTATGCTCTAATTGTATTTAGAGAGAAAAGGTTTATTTTAACAGGAAGGGTGATATGTAGGAGGAGCCAAGGGGGAAGGAGTACCGAGAGGAAGAGAAGGAGTAAGGAGAGGAGAAGAAGAAGGAGAGAAGCTAGGTGATGAGAGAGAGAAAGAGAGAGAAAGAGGAAGGGGCATGGAGGCAGATGTCCATGTGTCTCCACCAGTCAAAGATAGTTGATATATCTAGGTTGGGTATTGGGTTACACTTCTGATTGAGCCATACCAAACTTATAAAGCCTTTGATTAACATTATTAAAAAATTGTATAAAAGCAAAAATGAAAAGGTGACATAGGATAGGGGTTTTCTAGGGAGGAGAAATGGGGAAAGGGGATGGCATCTGAAATGTAAATAAAATATTCAAAAAAATAAATAAATAAACACTTAAAATTTCCCCCTCCAAAAAAGAAATAAATATAAATTCTAATCTAAATGAATTGGTTTTATAATTTGTAAAAATAATGATATTCTTCTATCTGATAGAATAAAAAGTTCTCAAGGCTAGAATTTGTTAATGATTTGTTTCCTTGTCCTATGGAGAGAGAAAATCCTAACGTAGTCTTTCAAGTTTAATCATTCTAGAAAGATTTTTTATGTTAGTTAGAGTTTTACTGCTGTGAACAGACTCCATGACCAAGGCAACTTTTATAAGGCTGATACTGAATTGGGGCTGCCTTACAGTTTCAAAGTTTCAGTCCATTATCATCAAGGCAGGAGCATGGCAGCTTCCAGGCAGACATAGGTTTAGAGGAGCTGAGAGTTCTACATCTTGTTCTGAAGGCTGCTAGAAGACTTGCAGCTAGGGTGAGGGGTTTAAAGCCCAAGCCCAGAGCAACCTACCTTTTCAAACAAGGCCTCACCTACTCCAACAAGGCCACACCCCCAAATAGTGTCACTTCCTGGTGCTAGACATACTCAAACGACCACAGTTCTGATGAGGAAGTTTGATAAAATAGAGCAACTAATATAACTGAATAGAACATGCTTCTTTTTCAGACAAAAAGTGTTTTCTGGGTCCATGTCCTATGTTATGTTGAATAATGTCATGCGTGTATGAATACTGTTCTCTAAAGCCAAAGGCAAGCCTTATGGGAAATTCTCCCACAGTCTGATTTGTAATGTCTTCCCAAACCCTTGTGCTAGAATACTACAACTTTGCCTGAACCAGCAACAGTCTTGGGAAGTGCAGGAAGAGTTTAGTTATTGGAGATCTGCCCTGGCAGAGACACTGGAAACCTTAGTCTCTCTTTGTGTCCCTGTCTCTATGTCTCTGTCTCTCTCTCTGTCTCTCTCTCTGTCTCTCTCTCCGTCTCTCTCTCTGTCTCTCTCTGTCTCTCTCTCTCTGTCTCTCTCTCTGTCTCTCTCTCTGTCTCTCTCTGTCTCTGTCTCTCTCTCTCTCTCTCTCTCTCTCTCTCTCTCTCGCTCTCTCTCTCTCCCGCTCTCTCTGTCTCCTGGCCACCACAATGTAATCAAGCCCACTCTTCCCTATTGTCTTACACAGGGTTCTACCCTGCTTAAAGCAACAGGAACAAGAAACTATGGCAGACACCCCAGAAGCTAAGTCAAACCAAACCAACCCAAAACTTCATAAACATTATTAGAAACTTTCCAAAGTTGATTCATGGGTGCAGAAGGCTGGCCAATTAACACAGATTCCTCTGACCAGTAGTAATGAATAACTATTTGGAGATTTGCATAACAGTATGTATTTATTCCAGAAGACAGTATTGATATTGTCAAATAGAGTAATAGCTTTCATCAAGTTTTTTTTATTATAATCAAGGCACACACTTTGAATTAATAATTTTAATGCATTTCAGTCACCTCTAATAGAATATTGTCATGGCCACTGGAAGGAAAAGTAAAGTATTCCAAGGAAGAATGTTTGTCTTAATGAAAAAATTAGATGTAATACAGCAACTAAAGGGAAGATTTGAAGTCATTTGACTGTGAGCACATTTTACTCCCCGTATCTTTCCTGGTAGGATGAAGCTACTTTCTGTATTTTCTTCTGGCATCTTCCTGGCTTAGTGAGGTTTGATGTAGAGAAGAGAAAAGCTTCACTTAATGTTTTTAGAGAATACAAAATATTGTATCCAACTTTGTCTTCTTTGGAGTTAAAAAAAATAACAAAAGCAGAATATTCCAACAATTAAACTCGATCGGTCCAATAGGTTTGATTCTGAAAGCACTTCTTCGAGATAACACAGGGTGTCATTGGTACTGATCAATAGTCATTTCACATGCAAAGAATCTCTCAACTTCATGGCTTCTTAACGTGAATGAAGCCCTTCCAAACAAAGAATGACTGACAGGAGGGTAATAGGAATGAACACTCAAGATTTGTTTAATGAAAAAATTTTGGTTTGTTAACTTAGTCAATTTGGGTCTGTAAATCTATTGCAGGATCTCAGGTTAAGGAGCCCTGAGTAGTTTTCTTATTCTTAATGACTGTTCTACTGACAGAGATAATAAGTGGCAATTAAGTAATTATAGATTAGTAGTCGCATATTTACTTTTAATTTCTAATCAGCTTATTAGTGTAATCTTAGTCTCTAATGCTTGCCTCAAAACTTTAATAAATAGAATTAATATGACACCCTATGAATACTGTAATTCAGTTTATTTCTATGCACTGTCTCTCTCTCTCCGGTACAATTTCTGTGTACAGCTCTGAAAGCCCTATGTCTTTCTTATTATCCCTCATTTATATAGTTTGGGTAGTTAAACACCTCAGTGGAATACTCAAATTCTGGCTTCCTTAGCAATTCTGTCTCAACAGTCTTTTCTTTAAGTCATCACACCAAGATCTTAAGTCTGGTCATCTAAAATGGCAGAAAGTAAACAAAAGCTGCCCTCTTGCCGTAGATCTATATGTTTAAAACTACATTTATTTTATTCATCTCTTGCTGTAGCATCCATGCTTTTCATAATGAATACTCCCCCCAAAAAATTCTTACTGTTTTCTTATTTATAGCTTCATTTATTCCTGAGTTTCCTCATGGAAGATGATGCACATTTGGTTGTTTGAAATGTATTAATTTTCTTTCCTGTTTTTCTCCATCACATAACCTCACTAAGTAGCAGAAGACAGTTTGCCTGTCGCTGGGCACAGTTGATTATTCTTACAGTACTTACATTGCCAAGCTTTCACTTCTTTATGTTTTCAGGTCTCTGTATCTTACAATTGCTCTTGATGTATCCTGTCTCTTCTTCCTCAATCTACTCAACAATCAGCCTGTCCCAGTGGGCTTCTGCTTGTCTAACTTATTACTTGTCAAAGACTTGGACAATTCATGTTTTTAACTTTCTTTATAATTTATTTATATTCAATTTTTTCTACTTCCAGTAGAACTTGGCATACTTTCCCTGACATTCCCTAACATGATCCAAGTAGCACTTTTGTATACAGTATTTGCTTTTATTTCCAATGATCCAGCCATATGGCATTTCATTCCATTAAAAAAATAAGTAAACACTAAAAGTTCTTCCCATGTTAGGATTTAAGAGCTGTTCTATTTCTAGCTGATTTTTTCTTGTCACTCAGATATTGACTCAATTGTTATCCTTTCAGAAAGTGCTTCCCTAGGGAACCATTAAAGTGAAATTACCCACTCAGTCACTAAGTATAATGTGTTCATCAGCTTTCCATTATTATAACAAAATATCAATGATAACTTCAAGGATAGAAAGGCTTATTTTGACTCAACCCTTTAGAGGTTTCCGCATGCACTCTTGAATAGGGGTAAGGCAATATATCATGGTAGAAATAGACAGCAAAGCAAGAGCTTTACTTAAACATGGCCAGGAATTGACAGAAAGAGCAAGAGAATGGGGTCATTAATCACCTCAAAGGGGAAAGTAACATCCTGAATGACCACAGGAGATCCTGCCACTCCAAATTCAACCATTTTTAACAGTGCCATGGACTGGTACCAAACTATCATATCCAAACTAAAGTGTAATACCAAATAGCTTCAATTGTATGCACACTTGTCACAGTTCGAGTTACTGTTGCTGTGCTTAAACATCCTGACCAAAGCAACCTGAGGAAGAAAGGAATCATTCAATTTTTCTTTCCATATTATAGCTTATCATCAAAGAAAGTCAGGACAAGGAATCGAGCAGGGCAGGAACCTGAAATCAGGCAGGAGCTGATGCAGAAGCCATGTAGGAGTGCTGCTTACTGTCTTACTCCTCATAGCTCGCTCAGCCTGCTTTCTTATAAAATTCAGGGCCACAAGCTGAGGATGTCACCACCCATAATGGGCTGGGGGTTTACTGAAAAGTCACTGTCTTAAGAAAATGGCCTGTAGGCTTGTCTAAAGTTGATTCTCATGGATGAATTTTCTCAACTGAGGCTCTCTCCTCTCTGATGATGCAAGCTCTTGTCAAATTGACATAAAGCTAGAAAGTACAATATTGTAAAATGTTCTGCTCATTAGTTATTTGGTATCCAATTAGAGTATGATATTCAGGAAGAGAGTTTCTTGTCTGCAGGTGACTCACTTTATAGCCATGGGTGAGAACATGGGAGCTCAACAGTAGTAGGTCTGTGAGCTAAATCTATAAACTATTCCATCTTTTACATTTGCTATCATGTCATATTATACTCTACTGTCTTGAAGGTACTGCAATTTTACTATATTATGTTTTCTTTATATTCTGAAGCCTCTTCTTTCTCTCTTAAAGGATGTTTCCTTCTGAGCCTTACCACTACAGCTGATAAAAGGGAGACGTTTCTCCAAAAAGTTTCTCTCTTCCTGAGTTATTCCATAATCTCCTCACTAGCTATTATGACATTCTCATATTTATTTATACAATATTACTTTTTAACCTATGCAATGACCATGGGTATGAAGCAATGACCATGAATATCTAAATCATGTTATTTTTTTCTTAACAACACCAAAAAAAAAAACCCAAAATATTTTTTGGACAGTTTTATACATGAAATGAATGTATCCTTAGGATATCTACCTCAACTCAATCTTCCCACTCCCTCTAGGGGCCCGGGTATCTCCCTTCCTGTTTTTATTTTTCTCCTTTCTCTCCACTTTCATCTTCTTCTTCCCTTTGTGTAAAACTGAGACCACTGAGTGCTATCTGTTGTAATGTTGACTGATCTCCTTGGTTTGCTCTTGTGCAAGAAATCACAGCTGCTGTAAATTTATGACTGCAGATGCCATGTCATGCCTAGGAGAAGAAGAATTTTACAGAGTTCGTTCTTATCCTACAGCTCTTAAACTCTTTATACTTCATTTCCCACGTGTTCATTGAGCATTTGTTGGGGCGCAAGAGATAGATTATCCACTCGGGGCTGAACTTCAAGTGGCACATATTCTCAACATTTGACTAGTTATGAGTTTTCACATAAATTTTTGCCTGTACAGAGAAGTTTCTTGTGTCAGGGCTATAGAGCAGTAATAATCTACGTTCACAAACATAGGTAATTATGGTGAAGACCCTCAACATGCCTATTTAGGAAGTTAAGAGTAGTAGGTTCTGCCTTAAGGCTTATGACCTTCTGAGTCATAGGCTTTTGGCCAGACTTATGAGACCATCATGATTTCTGTCTTGTAGATCAGGTCTCAAATCCATTAGCAGTGATGGGTTCCTCTGAAAGAGCATACACCTTGTGGGTTAGGTTAGAGTTATAACATGAGGGAGGGTTTGTTTTTATTGCTGGATAATAGCAGTAATGCCTTGTCTCCTTTGCTGGCCCGATTAGCATGCTCCAAGAAAACTAGCCAGCAGGGATAAAGTTTTCAGGTCAGTTTCAACCTGATTTCTCCACATTCTACAAAAACAATTGTGTTGTATCTTCAACAATAAGAACTTATCAACTAGTTTTGGTAGAAATAAAGATCAGTGGCAATAGCCTAAATTATTTTACAGTTTGACCCAAACCATATCTGGTAGGGAGAGATCCTATACCTGGCACTGAGATTTTCATTAAATAATTCATGTTTTTTTTTTTTTTTCATGGAAAGTATGATCAACTCATGTAGAGTACCTAAATCCAAATCCTTAAAAACAAAAGATATGTAATATATGTGTACATATACATATCACAAAAATTAGATTTCAATAAAGGTTTTTCAGATACCCTTAGTTTGATGAACCCATGGCCATTCCTGTCTCATTCCTGTCTCTCATAAAGATCCCTAGTTAACCCTTTACTATCCAGCAATTCTTTCACCTACTTTCATGTCATATGAGTTCTATTATTCTCTCATCCCTGAAGACCTCTTACTCTAACACTTCATGGGTCCTTAGTAATTTTATAAACTCTACAGACATTCTGAGTTAAACACTTAAGTCTAAACTTTCAAAGGTATGATCGACATTTGAGGGATAGCATGAAGCATGTAGTTCTGGGGCTGGCTTAGATTACGAAGTATAGTGTTTTCCAGTTTCATCATTTTTTTCCTATGAAGTTCATAATTTCACTTTTTTAAATTGCAAAATAAAATTCCATTGTATGCACAATCCATAGTTTTCTTATCCAGTGATTTTTCATGGATATTTAGGCAGATGATGAATATCTAAACAGATGATGGGTATCTAGGCAGATGACATTTCTTTGCTGCTGTGCATAAGGCAACAATGAGCCTGGATAGCTTTATTTCTGCTTAGGAAGATACAAAGTTCTTTGGTTTTCTGTCCAAGAGTGATATAAGAGTATCATGTGGGAATTCTGGTTTATATTTCCAAATAAGCCTTTGTACTTACTTCCATAGCTAAAATTTTACTTTTTAGCTGTAGTGAAAACTAGGTAATAAAATTCCTGTGTTAAGAACTTTACATGTGCAATTTATCTTTTAAAAAAATCCTTTTCTAGTTGACCAAAATTGTTTCCTGCTGACCCAAAAACATTAAAAAAAAAAAAATAGAAACCATTAAATTAAAACATTGTGCAAGTTGATCCTAATTTTGTTCATTTTAGAGCCATGATTCTACCTAGGTCTAAATTTAAATTCTTGAGATGACCACAAAAAATTCAATTAGCCAATTCCTATGATTTATTTTATATCTCTGATTTTATCCCTGTACCTTTTCTATCTAAATTATCTTGGATATCATCTTTATTTTCTATTATCTTTATACTTTCTAAGAAGACAAGTTATATATTTATAATGATCCTCCATTTAAAATGATTTTTCTGGATTCGATCCATGTTTTCTTGGATGCCTCAAAATTGATTAAAAACTAAAAGAGGGGGGAAATCAGAGATGCTTTTTGTTATAATTTTAAGTACTACTGTTTAGACAGTAACATTAGGAAGAAAAAAATTATCTCTGCCACTGATTTGTCCTGCATATTGATCTTACATATATAATAGAGTCTCAGATGTGTTACTGAGCAAAAAACCAGTAACTGAAAATAGAAACGTGTATCTTTGCTCCCTGCTGTAGAGAATAAGTTGGATAGAAATGTAGACAAAGATATGTAGAATTTAACAGAGTGGGCAATATTGAAGAAGGGCAAACAAATCCCCGAAGGCTCTGACGTCATTGCCCAGTGAGAAATGAGGCTCGGAGTAAAGTTAAAGAACATGGTGAATGTATTAAAACGTTTCTAAATATGGCAAAGGCGACATTTACATATTCTATTATATTATATTCCTCTATAAATCAAGAAACAGTAGATAATATTTTGGGTGTATGATTTCATTCTGATAAAACTCATGAACATGGAGTTTCAATCTTAATCTACTCTTTTGATAGTTTATAATATTTTAAAATTTATTTATTTATTTACTTATTTATTTTAAACTCCAAATTTATTCCCTTCCTGGTCCACCCTCAGACTGTTCCACATCCCACACCTCCTCCCATTCCCCTGTCTCCACAAGGATGTCCACACACCTCCTGACCCCACCAGACCTCTCCACTCCCTGGGGCCTCCAGTCTCTTGAGGGTTAGGTGTATCTTCTCTAACTAAATCCAGGCCTGTCAGTCTTCTGCTGTATATGTGTTGGGGGCCTGATATCAGCTGGTGTATGCTGCCTGGTTGGTAATCTACTTTTTAATAATTAATTACCTTTATGAAAGACATAATTACTCAATGTGGTAAAATATGAAAATAATAAGAACCCAGTTTACATTGATGAAAAATTTGAATTTGTATTTTGTTACTAAGGAAAACATTTTTAGATTACTATTTTGTTGACCATTTAGTTGACTATGCTCTATAATTAATTCCTTCTGAATTACAGTTAATATCTTATTGATTAGAAATTTTCTGAAAAGCTCTGTTTTTTTTTTTTTTTTTTTTTTTTTTGTGGGGTAGTAAGAAGGCAGACACTGTGTACAACAACTTGTTCTTCACTGTGTACTTCTTGTCATAAGTAAAGTAGTAATAAACCAGCTTCTGAATAGGGGTCACCCTTGGGTATAGTGTTCCTGTATCTTAAAGGTCACTAATAACAGTAATACTTAGACTTGACTTGTATTTTCCAAGAAAGTCAACACTGTTGATTTCTGATCTTTCCTTTCTGTGTATGCTCATATTTATTACGTGTGTATACACTGGCCACTTCTGTTGTTTCTACCCATTTACTTCACTTGGGACTTCCTAATGAGTATATTTAAATTACTTTTGCTTATATCTTTCTTCTGTTCTTTTCTCAGCAAAAAGTTTTAATTAGCAAGTGTGCTAAGATATCAGGTATTTAGGTGTGTGTGTATGTGTGTGTGTGTGCATGTGTGTGTGTGTGTGTGTGTATTGAGATTGATATATTCAACTGAATTTATTTGTAAAAATGGGTATGGGTAGAGTAATATTGGAGATGCATGTTATTTGATATGCTCTAAGACAGAAGTTTTGTAAAGAATGATACGTAGAGAGAGTGTGTATATGTTGTTCCTTCTGTCATACTTTCCGCTACTTTCTTGCCTGGGCAAATACCCCAGCTGTGTCTTTTTTTGAGATCAATATAAGAAGATATTATTTTAATGAAGTATGGCATGGAATAGCATTTTCCTTCCTATTACCTGATAACAGAGCTATATTTTGTTAACTGTAGGCATTTAGCAATGCTTTTCAAGTTGGAGAATAATGGGACTGTGTTTCTCCACACCCGCGATGTTTGCCATCTTTCTGCAGAAAACAGTGGCGCATTTTGATTCTTAATGTGAGCGAAAAAAATCTCAAGGGAGGGGAAAACCATGCTGGAATAGCAATGAGGAAATAGTTGCTCTACATGACATTTTATTTCTGGATGGCTAGAAAGATCAATGTACTTGCCTGCAGCTCATGAATTAATATCCTCAGCTATCAAGAAGGCAGACACTGTATACAGCAACTTGTTCTTCATTGTGAACTTCTTGTCATAAGTAAAGTATTAATAACCAGCTTCTGAATAGGTGTCACCCTTGGGTATAGTGTTCCTGTATCTTAAAAGTCACTAATAAGGGTAATACATAGACCTGACTTAAATTTTCCAAACAACTGAGAATATGTCTATTACACACATGGAAAGCCCAGACTCTGGGTAACTCAGTCTTTTATAAATATCTTTCTAATACTGCAGAAGTCATCATCTTGCCATCAGCTCTAATGTGAGGGATGGGCTATGTTCTTGAAATGGAATTTTATTATTATCATATCTTACTTAATAGTTCATGTCCATGATAAAGACAACAAAATTCTAATATTAATGTTTGTACCAGTATAAAAGCATGTTAAGAATATGCTATGCTTATCCTTAGGTATTCTAAGAATGCATTTAAATATTCACTAAGATTCAGCATTTTTCTAGGCATATTGCATGCAACCACCATTTTTGTTTGCTTTAGATGATACAAATAGTGAAGACAGACACTTGCTGTGTCACAAATACAAGAAAAAAAATGCAATTTCCTAAGCAGAGTGGCATTTTTTCTAGGATTTGTTGAAATTAGATCCATATTATATAGGATGCAAAAGCATACACACATACATTGTAGCTAGCTAGCGCATCAGCCCTGAAGAATGTATGAGATCTCAAATAAAGAATGCTGCTTTACATATATAATTGTTGGAGTCAAAATTGTTCTTGAGAACCTCAAAGATAATATGACAAAAAAATAAAACGAAATCACAAAAGTAAGATGAGCAGAATTAGTGTTCTTGGGAGCAGTGGAAATGAAAAAGGTTACGAAGGATTTCTGTAACATTTTTGAAGAGGCCTATTGTAAGAGGAATGAAAGAAAGAGGTGGCATAATAATGGCCTTGAATCTGTCATAAAGGAGCCTCACAGGATCTTCAGCCATCCTTCATCTCTGCAGAATAAGGCACTATTTGAATAATGTTCCAACAGTAAAATATCTTCTTATTGGCACCTAACATTAAGTAGTCTTGTGAGATAGCATTGAATTCCCTTTACATTCAAGGTGAAGAATGTTAGCCTCTGACATTTAAGAGCATCCAGCATAACAGAGAAAGCACAGAGATCAGAGAAACGTATCTTCCACTGATATAATTCTTTTTTTCATTCAGTAGGCACAGGAAGAGTAGATAGCCAATGTCGCTGACACTGTTTGGCACAGCTGCCATCCCAGGGAAACTCTGTCCTTCACCCTCATTGTATCTGCAGTTTTCTGAACGTCTCTTATAGTTTTATTACCAGGATAGTATATATTAAAGGCAGAACAAAATGAAAATTATAAATAGTTATATTATATTCATTTACGGCATAAAGTTAACCAATGTGTGTGTGTGTGTGTGTGTGTCTGTGTGTGTGTGTGTATAAAAGCAAAGTGATCTACACTATGACCTCACAAAGAAACAATTCCCAGTATCTGTCTATCACAACTCCCTTGCCTATGGTGAGATGGTGAGGTTATAGGGAAGATGAGGGCGGGCTTCCTCTGAGCTCAGTTGGGATGCCCCATGTCCTAGTTTAGTAAAGCCGTTATGAACAAAATACATCCACCACCAAGGAGCCAAGGTGATGACTCAGCGTTCAAAAGCCGACATCAGGAAAGCTTGATGACCTTAATTCAGGCCCATAATTCAGTCTATGTAAGAAACTGGATATAATGGCAAATATCTGTAATTCCAGAGCTTTTTCCACAGTAGGTGGATGGTAGAGTACGGAGAACTGCTCAAAGGCCTGTGGGAAGGCTAGTCTGGACTACTGAGGACATTTAAAATTAACAAGCTAGACAGAGACCCCTCACATGTAGAAGAAAAGAAACAATTTCCCAAAGTTATCCTCGCCACATGCATTCTATAGCATGTGCACATGAGTCCACGACACACATTATATTAAACTATATTTATGACAAATTTTATTTGTTCCTAATAATCATGTGTGGCTAGTGTTGTCCCCACATTTATAGATTAAGTTAAACTTGCTAAATAATAACTAATAAAGGAATAGCATTATAAATTGTTAAACTTGCTAACTAATAAAGGAATCCCACAGAGTTTCAAGCAATAGCATTCAGGGCTCTGGATTGTGATTGGACTCGTAGGTTCTCGTAGGTTCTTGTAGGTTCTTCCCTTTCAAGTTCCTGAGCCCAGAACCATCAGAAATCCATTCCCACTCTCCCACTGAAACTCCTCGCAAAAAGGTTATCGATGATTTGTGACTGTAAGCAGGTCATTCCACACATCCCACCCATAGTTGGCCATGGTTTTCACAGAGGTCAGTGTGCGAAATCCAGTCTGAGATACTGAGATACTTTCTGTTTCAGAGTATTCTGCTTGCTTGCCTGGCTTTCCCTTAACAACCTATTTCTTTGATCCTTTTCTCAGATCTCCAGTCTTTAAATTGTTATTTTATTTTATATTGTGTGTTTATGTGGGCGGTATATATAACTGTCTCTGTGTGTATATGTGTGTGTGTGTACACTTTTCGATGCAGGTATGTCAATATGTGTGAGCATGTGTACCTGGATTTAAAGTAAATATCAGTGACTCCTTCCATTACTTTCCCCTTACTGTTTGAGAGAGAATGTCTCACTGAATACCAGAGCTCGTGTTTCACATACTGGATGCTCCGCGTGCCATCACTGCAGTCACAGGTACTCACTGCAACTGCTACACCTGGCTTTTACAATGAATGATGGACATCAGAACCCAGGTCCTCTCCCTGTACACCAGCCTTTAGTGTTCCTCCCTCACCCTTTGCATCCCTGCTTACTGACAATCCGCATGGCAATAATTGAGAATTTGCTCAGACGTGGCTGAACTGCTTTACTTTTGCTCCACCGGAACGTCGAGTAGGCAGCTCAGAGCCTCAGAGAGAAACTCTTAGTATTTCCGTATTTCCGCCCACATCTGCTTTTGCCCCAGATACTTATTACATTTTCTTCACCCCAGTTATTAGTTCCCTGTGACTGCTCTGAAAAAATTACCACAAGTTCCATAGCTCAATAAAGAAAAATGTATTTTCTCACAGTGGCAGAGGACAGAGTATAAAATCAAAACCCAAACAGGACAGGGTGGCCTCCGTCTGAGGCTCTCGGAAGCCTCCCTGCTCCTCCTTCTGTGTCGGTGGGAGGCTGGCAGCCCTTGAATTATAGCTTCATGTCTCTGTCCTGTAAACCATTGTTTATATTTCCCTCTCCATTCTATTTACAAATAAAATCTCTTTCTTTCTCCTCTTTAAACACATGCAACTTTGCACTTAGCATGTCTGGCTAAATTGTTTAATTCGAGATAATTCTTTTCATCTGGAATTACTGGACTGACTCAGAGTTGTCAAAGGGCTTCCTTCCACTTCCCCTCCCCTTTTCTTTTCTTCTCAGTTCTGCTTACTTCTCCTACTTCTCCTCCCTTTTCAGCTTTCTCTCTTTGACTCTTTCTTTCCACTCTCTCCATTTCTTCCCTCTCACTCCATGCTTTCTTTACTCCCTGCCTTCTGTCTCTTTCTATCGTCAAGTAACATCTCCCACTTCTATATCTCCTCTGCCCTCTCTTTTCTCCTCTACCTCCATCCCCCTTTCTATTCCCCTCTCCCTTCTGGTCTCGTAGGCAGAATCCATGATTTCCGGTGATTGGAAAATACACATCTACTGGGTAGGAGTGGAATAGTGCTTGAAACAGATTTTAAGATCTTGCTGGAAAACCCCATGTGTGATGCTACAATGTTTAGCATCCGTAACTCTAACCCAGACTTGTTATTTGAAGTTCCATCTCCAGCCTTTCTCTTGAGCTCGTGTTGGTGTGGATTATAT